>NC_057394.1:47266128-47866128 GCF_019320065.1 Cervus canadensis | reverse complement strand
TAATTCTAAATAATCAATATGCTACTTCAGAGTATTTTGGAGTGGCCTGCCTCTGGGCCCCCACAAGACCAAATCTCCATCATTAACAAGTCCTCTCATTTATGATAATATTTTGAGTGACAGTTAATACAAAGAAAAAAAAATAGTTGTCATACCATAGTTTTTCACATATGTCTAATTCAATTGTTAGTTTATGTTAACTTTGTTTAATTTGGAAGACAACATTTTACTTTTAAATATAAAACTTACTTTTCTTATACCTAAAATTAAACAGGTAAAACCCTAACCATAAATGAACAGAAACATAGACTTGATTTTGCTAGCTTGATTTTGGGCTTCCCTGGTGTCTCAGATGATAAAGAAACTAATAAAAATAAATGAAAAAAAAAATAATAAAGAATCCACCTCCAGTGTAGGAGACGCAGGTTCAATCCCTAGGTCCAGAAGATACCATGGAGAAGCGAATGGCAACCCACTCCAGTATTCTTGTCTGGAGAATTCCATGGACAGAGGAGACTGGTCCACAGGGTTGCACAATGTTGGACATGACTAAGTGACTAACACTTTCACTTTCAACCTGATTTTAAGTTGTAATTTATTTTAAACAAATAATGAAAAAGAGTAATGACCTGTGGTTTCCAGTCTAAAACATTTTTTATGTTCACGTATAAGCTAAACTGCCATTGTCCTATATCTGTCATTTGGCAGCAATATTATTTATTATAATTCCTTATTTGTTAAACCAAAAGGATCTTTGAGTTTGTTTTAACTCCATATTTTAACAGATGAACTGTGTTATCTTTGCACAGAAGTTATTTTTATGCTTTAACTTGTGGAACTTACCTGCATGCATGTGCAAAAGCAAACAAACTGTTGCTTTCTGCCTAGTGCCATAAAAGTCCTGGACTATCTGTAGCTCATCATTTTCTCCAGCAATTATATATGAACAAAGTCCCGAAACACAAAATAGATAATTCATCCAATGCAACCAGGATCATGAGGGTTTCTTAAAGTGATTTCCCTATCAAGGTAGTAACTACTATTGTTTGATCGTGCTCCCTGTTTTAGTTCCCTGGGCATGAAATGGCACATGGAAAAGACATTAGTCTCCTGAGGCACTCAGTATGGTCATTTCAGTTTCTTAATTAGAAGAAGCTGAGAGTTAACGTTTCTTTTAAAAGTACCATGTTATGTACAGCAAATATTTTATGCTTTCTAGTGGAGTAACTTCAGCAGCTCTGATTTCACTTAAAGAAACCTCAACATTGAGAAATTATATTTTATTGAACACTATCATAACTAAGTAAAACAAACTGACTTATAAGCAAAATTAGCTTTATATTATTACTAATATCTGGCTTTCCTATAATTTTATCACATTTTATGTACATTACAATACAGAAAATAATGTGACTGTACACTGTTGAAGTTATAAAATGTATTTTGATGTGAGATTAGGTTTTGAAAATTTGTTTGCAATGGGTTCTTTGTAAATCAAATATGATAGAGAATAAAGATGATTTATAAAGGTTAAAAGAGATTCTATGTGCCCAAGACTTGCTTTATCAAAGATAATTCCTGGGTGGTGTGGGCCTATTGACTCTCTCCAAGATATTTTCACCAAACAACCTAATTTTCTAGTCTTCAAGCTCATTTTATTTAATTTTATTTATCTTCGCACTTTGCAATTTTCTCTTGGTCTGTAATTCTTTGCCCTAGAGAATTATCATTGTTGACTACTTACTGACAGATAAGTCCAAACTCAAAATTATCTCCTCCCATCACCAGCAAATCAAAATCAGACTTTTAATCTCCTCTTGCCAACAGTTGTAAATCACATCAACCTGGATGGACAGCTTCTTTTTCTTTCTCCTTTCTTTCTTCTTTTCAGTATATATCACTAATGAATTTCCTTTCTTTTTTTTTTTTTATTTGCAGACCAATCCTCTCCCACCACCCCCACCATAGACATTCTCTGCATTTATTAAATCATTTTATTCCTAGTACATAGAATATCATCTGGTAAATAAATATTTGTTGAATAAATTAAACATATTGATTCAAGAAAAGTTCCTTACACATCTTAAAGAGACAATACACATAAGATTTTCTCTAAATCTTTTATATTTGAATAATATTGTGGATACAAATATACAATACAAATATGGAATATTATGGCTATCATATGGGGTATCTCATCTTTTAATTTACATTTACCCATAGAATTTTATTATTATTTTCTAGCTATTCAGGATTATCAGCTCATATTTTTCTCTTTCACCTTATGGCTATTTAAAAGAATTTCTAACAATCATGTTTTCAATTTCCAGATCATTTTGATGTTTACTTATAACTGATTTCAATGTTTCTTGCTCATTTTTATTCACTGTATCCACAAAATGTTTTCTGCATCAATTTCCTTTTGAAATGTATGTAACCTTTGTTTTTGGTGAAACATATGGTCACATTTGATAAATCTTCCTTTTGTCTCTAGAAAGTATTACTCCAATATAAAATAGAGTTTAAAACTTCCCTGATAGTTAAATAACAAAAAATATTATATTCAGATTCTTTTTATTTTATTAACTTCTTTTCTATTAAAACAATGTTTGAGAAGGATGAACAAAAATATATGCTAATACTGAATATCATTTAGCTTTTTTGTATGGTTTATGAAAATATTTCATGATGTATGTTCATACTATGATATTTGGCTTATAAAACTTCATGAGATCAAATTAACCCCATGGATTATATTTTCTGTGTCTTCCTGTGTTTCATTTAACAGTTGTTACCTTGAATTTAAACTTATCGTATATTTATATAAGTAAATTCTAACTTGATTTTTTTAGTGTTGTCCTGTTTTTCATCTGTTCTTGCAGTTCAAACCTCCTGATCACTACATTATATCTTATAATGCAAATATTTTTTTATAGATCCAATAGTTTATTTCACCTACATTTACATGTAAATTTCTTTGTTTAAATTCTGCTTCTTTACTTTTTGCAAATTCTTTCTTTTGCTGCTTTTGCATTAAATATTTTCTGATATTATCTTTGGGTTTTATAGCTACCCATTTATGTTTGCTTTGATTTCTTTTTCAGTGTATTATCATTTAATCTCCTTTAGCAGTTACCTTTCTGCCTTTGTAAAATATACTTACAAAATACACTTATTCACTTGTTAATTTTTAAGATTGTTATTCAAACCCTGTTATGAATTATGGAAGAATTAATTTCTTTTCTTTTTCCACATGATCTCATTCTTCATACTTTCTATATTATTATTATTTTTCCAATTATTCTAAATTTAGGGATATACTGTTTAATTATGTTCTACAATAATAAATCCTATAATTAAATTTTTATGCATTAAATTATATATGTAAATCTATCAATGTTTTTGTTGTTGTTCGGTCACAAAGTTGTGTCTGACTCTTTATGACCTTATGGATGGCAGCACACCAGGTTCCCCTGTCATTTACTGCTGCTGCTGCTGCTGCTAAATCGCTTCAGTCGTGTCCGACTCTGTGCGACCCCATAGATGGCAGCCCACCAGGCTCCTCTGTCCACAGGATTCTCTAGGCAAGAATACTGGAGTGGGCTGCCATTTCCTTCTCCATGTCATTCACTAGTTCCCAGAATTTGTTAAATTCATGTCCATTAAGTCAGTGATGATATCTAACTATCCTCATCTCTCCCAACTCCTTCTCCTTTTGCCTTCAACCTTCTCTGTCATCAGGGTC
Source organism: Cervus canadensis (assembly GCF_019320065.1). NCBI lineage: Eukaryota > Metazoa > Chordata > Mammalia > Artiodactyla > Cervidae > Cervus > Cervus canadensis. The sequence continues at coordinate 47,862,383 of NC_057394.1, read as the reverse complement.
TTTTCAAGTGAGTTGGCTCTGCATCAGGTGACCAAACTATTGGAGTTTCAGTTTCAGCATCAGTCCTTCCAATGAATATTCAGGGTTGATTTCCTTTAGGGTTGACTTGTTTCATCTCCTTGCTGTCCATGGGAGTCTCAAGAGTCTTCTCCAGGACCACAGTTCAAAAGCATCAATTCTTCTATGCTTAGCCTTTGTGGACCAAATCTCACATCTGTACATGTGTACTGGAAAAGCCACAGTTTTAATTATACAGACCTTTGTCTGCAAAGTGATGTCTTTAGTGTTTAATATGCTCTCTAGGTTTGAGGAGCAAGTGTCTTTTATTTCATGGCCCTACTCACAGTCCACAGTGATTTTGGAACCCAGGAAAATAAAATCTGTCACTGCTTCCACTTTTTCACTTTCTATTTGCCATGAAATAGTGGGACTGAATGCCATGATCTTGGTTTTTTAAATGTTAAGATTCAAGCCAGCTTATTCACTTGTTCTTTCACCTTCATGAAGAGGCTCCTCTAGCTCCTCTTCTCTTTCTGCAATTAGAATAATATGTCTATATTCTATCTTGTGATTCATCTAGCCTGGAATTTTGCATGATGTACTCCACATATAAGTTAAATAAGCAGGGTGACAGTACACAGTCTTTTCTTACTCTTTTCCCAATTTTAAACCAGTCCATTGTTCCATGTCCAGTGCTAACTGTGGTGTCTTGACCCTCATACAAATTTTTCAGGAGATAGGTAAAGTGGTCTGGTATTATCATGGATTTAAGAGTTTTTCACTATTGTGATCCATACAATCAAAATCTTTAGCATAGTCAATGAAACAGAAGTGGATATTTTTCAGGAATTCCCTTGCTTCCTCTATGATCCAACAAATGTTGGCAATTTGATCTCTGATTCTTCTGCCTTTTCTAAACCCAGTTTGTACATCTGGAAGTTCTAAGTTTACCTACAGCTGAAGCCTAACTTGAAGGACTTTGAACATAATTTTAATAGCATATGAAATGAGTACAGTTGTATGGTAGTTTGAACTTTATTTAGCATTGCCTTTCTTTGAAATTGAAATGAACATTGACTTTTTCCAGTCCTATGGCCACTGCTGAGTTTCCTAAATTTGCTAGTATATTGAGTGCAGCACTTTAACAGCATCATCTTTTAAGATTTGAAATAGCTCAGCTGGAATGAATTCCTTCACTTCCTCTAGATTTGTTGGTAGTAATGCTGCCTAAGGCTCACTTGGCTTCACACTCCAGGATGTCTGACTGTAAATGAGTGGCCACATCATTGTGGTTATCCAGGTCTTTAAGACCTTTGTATAGTTGTTCTGTGTATTGTTGCCATCTTTTCTTAATCTCTTCTGCTTATTATAGAAGTGTTGACATTTAGTGCCAATAATTTTTCTATAACATTACATGAATCCCTCAGAGAAAATCTCAAATTTAGCATCAGACCTCATTAAGAAGAGTATAATGATCTTTATTTATTAATTAAACAAATAAATTTAATTTACTAGGATCATATTTTCAAGCTAGCCATGATAATGTCATTGAGAAATAATTTCTGGTGTAACCATGTAATCCAATTTTCCAGAGAATGTACTGGTTTTATCAATGAAGTCTCATTTCTGAAGAAATTCCCTAGTTTCAGAAAAACTAGCTTCATCAGTCATGTTACTTTTTCTCTGTCCTGGGAAATATTGAAAGCAAAATGAGAAAGGAACAGCAGAGGTTGAGATGGTTAGATAGCATCACCCACCAACTAATGGACATGAATTAGAGCAAACTCCAGAAGATAGTGGAGGACAGAGGAGCCTGGCAGTCCATAGTCTCACAGAGTCAGACATGACTTAGTGACTGAACAACAGCATTATTGTGTTTGGTGTTGAGTATGGCACAGCTGTGGATAATCAGGACCAGCAGTCAAAGTGGTGATAGAATAAATGAGATGAAGTTCTTTATCAATTCACCAGCATATCTAATGTCAATGATCTTCTACAAGTAAAGTCTTTTCACTTCTATCTTCCAAATTCCACTCAACTTTTAGCTCACTTCAACTCTAACCCATTTTGTTCAATTGCTCAGTCATATCCAACTCTTTGTGATCCCATGAACTAAACACATCAGGCTTCCCTGTCCTTCACCATCTCCCTGAGCTTACTCAGACTCATGTCCTTTGAGGTGGTGATGCCATCCAACCATCTCACTCTCTGCCATCCCCTTCTCCTACTGCTTTATCTTTCCCAGCATCAGGGTCTTTTCTAATGAATAGGCTCTTTTCTAATGATTTGGCTCTTCACATCAGTTAGCCAAAGTATTGGAGCCTCAGCTTCAGCATCAGTCCTTTCAATGAATATTCAGGATTTATTTGCTTTAGGATTGACTGGTTTGACCTCCTCCAAAGGACTCTCAAGAGTCTTCTCCAACATCACATTTCAAAAGCATCAGTTCTTTGGCACTCAGCCTTCTTTATGGTCCAACTCTCACATCCATACATGACTACTGGAAAAGTCAGACAGAGAAGGAGTTTCTGGGTAATGTAGTTCCCATTTTGACCACATTGATACTGGACAATACAGGATATGTAATAAAAAAAAAGATATGGGTAAATAAGAGTGAATGAGTATTAGAGATGCAAGGGAAATAATTATATTCTAGAGTTTACTGTTTCCTAATTTCAAAAGTACAATGATTCTGGATAATTAAAAAATGTCAGTACATGATAGAAAAATTGGGAAGATAAGGTGTAGCTGAGCTAAAGTGTTGGGGATTGAGAAGATCAAGTCAAATGGAAGGAAGAATAATTATTAACTTCATCTTAAAAATATTATGAACAGTGAGTGAGGTCTAAATTGTATAATGGATTAAAGATGGTGATTAGGATGCATAATATCATGATGGGGCAATCATTGCCAATGAGGATGCAGAAGACCAGAGATTCCTTTTCCACAGCTCTAAAAGAATAAACAACTTTCCCTTGAGAAGGTCAGTGTTCTCAACATGGGTCTGTTTCTTAGTAAAAAGCTGAAGGAAATTGTTAGTGAGTTTGCATCTGTAAATATAATTCTTAGTCATGCAACAGATGTTCTTGCACTTGTAATAGGAGAAAATTGGATGAAAGCCTGACATTGAGATGTTGGATCAGGAGCAGAAGTGATTAAACACATGGATATTTAAGGGTATGAAAATACATACAATTAACAGGCTTTTGAGTTGGTCAATGATAACTGAAACTTTAGATATTCTTTACTCTTTTTTTTTATTTAAATAATAGTAACAAATTAAATGGGAATAACAATTTTCCTGGTAGATGAGAAGGCACTTAGAATACTCTTCTTTTGCATCTTGAGACTCTACACTGCAGATAGATCTTTTGTCTGCTGGTTGAACATCTTTATTCCTCTGAAATGAGTCAGTGTTGGTTTGGGTTAACTAAGTGGACTCCAGGAAGGGGCTTATAACTTATAGGAATTGTCTGTACTTGGGAGAGACACAGTATCCTTCTGACTGGTAAGCTTAATGTCTGTATAGATCTATTAGCAAAAACTAGAGTCATAAGACCTGTTGACTAACTGATATGAAAAGAAGAAAATCTATGATGATTCTGAAAGCTTGCTGAACCATGAAAGACAAAAGATGCTGGGATTCTTGGCCCCCAGAAGAGAATTCAATCCAGGGCCAGAGATGAGGCTTGGTTGCTCAGAGCTTTTGTGTAATAAAGTTTTGTTAAAGTAAAAGAGAGAAAGCTTCTGACATAGACATCAAAAGGAGGAAGAAAGAGTATCCTCCTTAAGTACCCCCATCCAGTCTTTAGCTGGATGTTATATAGCTACTAGCAGTCTGCTAATTAAAGAAAGGAAATGTCTCAAAACTTAGAGAATGGCACCAGGCACCTCACCCACAACATGCATTTTGAGATAACATTGGCACCAGGTGAGTCATCTGGGGCCATAAAATGATTGACATGAATCTTAAAGGAAGGCAGATTTCCATACAAATATATAGTTTCACTAACACAGATTAGGAGAACAATGTATGAGTATAACATACTGGTTTGCCAAGTAGGCTCTGAGCCTTTAGGCAAACCAACTTGAAAACAGAGTCTAGGGTAAATACATATTACATTAACATAGCTTAAGACAAGCATTGCCATAAGAAAAATGCATTGGTTAACTCAAGGTTTGAGAAAAGTTAAGTTCAGGTGGAACCAGGTGTCATTATGACACCACAGAATTTTAAGAGAAACCTCTTTTTAAATTTGTATAGAGAAGGGGAAAAAGATATAAATTAGTTTGTTTCTTCCTGCAGCTTAAGAAAGAGATAAAAAAATGTCTGACACTTGCAGCCTATTTCCTCTCTTTGGAGACCCCTAGCCTTCCTGCCTGTTACCCTCTCAGTTTATAAAATAGCCTTTTAAGTAAGAGCTTTCTAGATACATAGGGCATTGGGATGTGTGTTTAAAGAAACTATAATGCAAGTCCTACACCTAGTAGCTTTGGCTCTTAAAGAGCAGAAATGCTGTTGTCTTGGTTAGAGTGGTTTTTGAGGTTGTGCAATATCCTGGTGAAAATGAAAATTTATTCCCAAAATGGATTACTCAGATAAATATTTTTTCTCATTATATGTTGATGTATAACATAAGCAAAGTGCAAAAACTATAAGACTGGAGCTCCAAGAAGAAAACACAGAAATCTATCTACCACGAAGATCAAGATATAAAACAGTACCAGCACGTGAGAGGACTTATTTATGCCTTACCCCAGCCATTAATATTCAAAGGTAACCAATCTCCTGACTTCAAAACTATATCCCTCATGAGCATAGGCACAAAATGTTCAATAAAAAAAATAGTAAATCCAATCCAGCAATACATAAAAATATAATATATCATGATCAAGCAAGCAGAATAAGCAGAAATGCAAATTTGGTTAAATATTTGACTATAAATGTGTATGTAATCATTAACATGTTAAAGAAAAAACATATGCTCGCATCAGTACATAGAGAATATTTTTAATATATTCTACATTGATCTATGACAACAGATTGTTAACAAATTAAGAATTAAAGGAAATTAACTTGATAAAAACTACTTATAAAGGCAATTCCACCTAATATATTTAAATGAGGAAAATCTAAAAGCATATTCAGTATATCAGGAATAAGGAAGGGATATTTTCTTTCACTGTATTTAACAGTGTAGTGGAGTTCCTAACCAGTGAAGTAAGCAAGAAAACACAGAAATATAAAGATTTGAAATAAATAAATAAAATGCCTATATCCACAGAACATAGGATTTTCTACATGTAAAAGCAAAGAATGTACACAAAAGTTAATGAGACTGATTGAGTGAGCAAGGTTAGAGGATACTAGATTAATATTCAATAATCAACTACATTTTTATATATGCTCAAGGAACCACAGGAAACTGATACATAAAATATTACTCATTATAATAATACCCATAAGCCTAGAATGTGCTTACATAATAGTTTGCTTCAGTCAGGCCCAACTCTTTGCAACTCTATGGACTGTAACCCACCAGACTCAGTTCAAGGGATTCTCCAGGCAAGAATACTGGATCAGGTTGTCATTTCCTCCTCCAGGGGTTCTTCCAGGCCCAGAGATGGAACCTACATCTCTTTACATCTCCTGCATTGGCAGGCAGATTTTTTACCACTAGCTCCACCAAGGAAGCCACCTTGAAAATATTATTCATTAAAAAAGTACCCATAAATGTAGAATATTTATGCATAATTATAACAAAAATTTTGCAAATTATATGTGGTCTAAATTCAAAATATTGTCAATCTCTTTTAAATACAGAAAGAACAGAAGCTACATACTGTATTCATGGATCAGGAGTCAGAATATTGTCAATGTACTCTAAATTGATCTATAAACTCATTGAAATCCCAGTGAAAGTCACAGCAGAATTTTTATTGTTGTAGAAATCAATAGGCTAATTTTAAAATGTGCATAGAAAGGGCAAGAATATGTGAAATTTTGAAAAAAAAAATAAATAAAATTGGAGGACTCAAATTATTACTCAAAATATTACTATTTACATTCACACACACACACACACAAATCACAAACAAGGCAGTTTGGAATTCTTTTTAAAAAGACCCTAGAATATGGCTGGCAAACTTTTACTGTAAAGAGTCAGATTAAAAAAAAAAAAAAAAAGATTTTGTAGATCAAAAGCCTCTTTCACAACTCAACTCTGACATAGCAGCATGGAAGCAATCATAGGTGTTATGTAAATAAATGATCTTGGCCTTGTTCTAATCAGCTTTCCTGGAAAAAACAAGTATTAGGCCATAACTGGCCCAAGGGTCATAGTTTACTAAATCCTGAGATAGACAGTCCAAAAATACACCTACATGTATGTGGTCAATTGATTTCAAACAAAGATGAAATGTATTTCAACGGGCAGTGGATAATCTCCAACAAATAGTACTTAAAAATTTGGACAACCATTTGTGCAAAACGTGTCCCATAATTATAACCATAATTATGTACACATTTGACCAAACTCCAGGGGATAGTGAAGGACAGGGAAGCCTGGCTTGCTGCTGTCCATGGGGTTGCAAAGGGTTGGACTGAACAGCAAAAATGTATGCATACATTGACTCATACTTTATAACATAAGCATATGTGTGTGCATGTGTGTTTAGTTTCTAAGTCACCTCTGACTCTATTGTGACCCCATGAATTGTAACCCACAAGACTCCTCTGTCCATGGGATTTTCCAGGCAAGAATACTGGAGTGGGCTGTCATTTCCTTCTCCAGGGTATCTTCTCAACCCAGGGATTGAACCTGCATCCCCTTCAACTCCTACATTGACCGGTGAATTCTTTACCACTGAGCCAGCTGGGAAGCATTAACTCAAAATGGATCATTATCATAAATTATTTCTCAAATAAGCTGATAAAAATTGTTTATAGATTTTAACATATATTTATATTATATATAATATAAATATATTATATATTTAATATATATTTCCTTTAGTTTAAAGGAAAATTCTGAAAGAGTTGGGAATACCAGACCACCGGACCTGCCTCTTGAGAAACCTGTATGCAGGTCAGGAAGCAACAGTTAGAACTGGACATGGAACAACAGATTGGTTCCAAATAGGAAAAGCAGTACGTCAAGGCTGTATATTGTCACCCTGCTTATTAAACTTCTATGCAGAGTAAATCATGAGAAAGGCTAGGCTGGAAGAAGAACAAGCTGGAATCAAGATTGCTGGGAGAAATAATAACCTCAGATATGCAGATGACACCACTCTTATGGCAGAAAGTGAAGAGGAACTAAAAAGCCTCTTGATGAAAGTGAAAGAGGAGAGTGAAAAAGTTGGCTTAAAGCTCAACATTCAGAAAACTAAGATCATGGCATCTGGTCCCATCATATCATGGGAAATAGATTGGAAGACAGTGAAAACAGTGTCAGACTTTAATTTTTTGGGCTCCAAAATCACTGCAGATGGTGATTGCAGCCATGAAATTAAAAGATGCTTACTCCTTGGAAGGAAAGTTATGACCAACCTAGATAGCATATAAAAGCAGAGACATTACTTTGCCAACAAAGGTCCGTCTGGTCAAGGCTATGGTTTTTCCAGTGGTCATGTACGGATGTGAGAGTTAGACTGTGAGGAAAGCTGAGCACTGAATAATTGATGTTTTTGAACCATGGTGTTGGAGAAGACTCTTGAGAGTCCCTTGGACTGTAAGGAGATCCAACCCGTCCATCCTAAAGGACATCAGTCCTGGGTGTTCATTGTAAGGACTGATGCTGAAGCTGAAACTCCAATCCTTTGGCCACCTCATGGGAAGAGTTGACTCATTGGAAAATACCCTGATGCTGGGAGGGATTGGGGGCAAGAGAAGGGGACGACAGAGAATGAGATGTCTGGATGGCATCACCGACTCGATGGGCATGAGTTTGAGTAAACTCCGGGAGTTGGTGATGGACAGGGAGGCCTGGCGTGCTGCGATTCATGGGGTTGCAAAGAGTCGGACACAACTGAGCAACTGAACTGAACTGAACAGAAATATATAAAATTTCTGGAAGAAAATATAACAGAAAAATGTTTGTGATTTGAGTTAGCACATACTTCTTTGATAGACAGTGGCACCATAAATAAGCTGTAGAGGGGACATTCCAGAGATAGCAGAGAAATAGGATGGGGAGACCACATTTTCCCCCACCAATACATCGAAAGATCATCTGCATGTGGAGCAACTTCCACAAAACAACTTTTGAACATTGGCAGAGGACCCCAATATCCAGAAAGGCAAACCAATCTCTTCAAAATAAGGTAGGACAAAATATAAAGATGAAAAGAGAGACAAAGGATTTAGGGATAGGGACCCATTCTGAGGAGGAGTTGTAAAGGAAGAGAAGTTTCCACACAGCAGGAAACCCTCTCACAGGCTGGGTCAGTAGGGAACAATGGGATCTCAGAGGGCAGCATCACCTAAACGAAAAGAAAAGAAAAGCATCTTCTGGCAGCAAATGGGGACTGGGTGAGAATGCGCTGGTGGCGGCATCATCACTCATTAGGGTAAGGACTGTGGTTGAATGCCCTGAGTTCACTCTGAGGGGACTAATGTGACATAGCCTCTCAAACAGTGGGAATGCCTGAAAGACAAACAAAGGACCTTTCCTGTGGGAAGGCTCTAACAATGCATTGTGACCCCTGGCGCTCTTACAGAACAAAGGATTGTGCCCTAGTGAATACCAAAGGAGAGCAAGCTGGTTGGCATTTATAGTCCTCCCCAGAGGCAGCGAGACAGGTGTGCGACAGCCAGAGGCAGAAGTCAAGGGGCTGCTGCAATCTCAGTCCCAGGGAATGCATCTCCTGCCAAACTGTGAGCAGGGTGCTAACCACGTCTTCCTGGGATCCTGAATGGTTCATATCTGCCAGGAGTGTCACAGTCTGAGATCAGCTACTCCGAGGACATGCACAGTCCACTTGGACTGTGCCCTTACGATCCAAGCAGGTGGACCTGGAAGATACATTCTTATTATTGTTTTTTGAACATTTAAAAATCTTATTTTTAAATTTCTTTTAAATATATTCCTTTTTCTCTTTTTTCCCCCTTTCTTCCCCATTCTCTCTTTTCCCTCAAACAGTCCTAGTATGGTTCTTTATTACTCTCTTAACTTTTATTTTTATAGCCTAGATAGCCTCAGAGACCTCTGGGACAATATTAAACACCTTAGCATCTGAATGATAGGCATCCCAGAAGAAAACAAAAGGAAGGGGAGTGAGAAAATATTTGAGGAGATAATAGTTGAAAACTTCTCTAAATGAGTAAGGTAATAGCTACTTAAGTCCAAGAAGCCCAGAGAGTCCCATACAGGATAAACCCAAGGCAAATCACACCAAGGCACATAATAACCAAACTAACAAAAATTAAACACAACGTGCAAATATTAAAAGCAGCAAGGGAAAAGTAACACATAATATACAAGGGGATCTCCATAAGGATAACAGCTGATCTTTCAGCAGAAACTCTCCAGGCCAGAAGGGAATGGCAGGATATAGTTAAAGTGATGAAAGGGAAAAGCCTACAATCAAGATTACTCTACCCAGCAAGGACCTCATTCAGATTCAGAAATCAAAGCTTTACAGACAAGCAAAAGCTGAAAGAATTTAGCAACACCAAGCCAGCTTTTCAACAAATGCTAAAGTATCTTCTCTAGACAGAAAACACAGGAAATGTTTATAAAAGTGAACCCAAAGCAATAAAGTAAATGGTAATGGGATCATACTTATCAATAATTTCTTCAAATGTAAATGGATTAAATGTTCCAACCAAAAGACAGAGACTGGCTGAATGGATTAAAAAAAACAAACAAACAAGACTCCAATAGATTCAGTCTACAAGAGACCCACCTCAAACCTAGGGACACACAGAGCCTGAAAGTGAGGGGCTGGAAGGAGATATTTCATGCCAATGGAGACCAAAAGAAAGTGGGAGTAGCAACACTCATATCAGATAAAATAGACTTTAAAATAAAGACCATCATTAGAGACAAGAATGACACTATATAATGATCAAGGGATCAATACAAGAAGAAGATATAACAAATATATTTGCACCCAACAAAGGAACACTTCAATACATAAGGCAAATACTAACAAAATTGAAGGGGATATTGACACTAGCACAATGATAGTGGAGGATTTAGTACCCCACTCACACCAATGGACAGATCATTCAGACAGAAAATTAACAAGGAAACAAAAGCTTTAAATGATACATTGGACAAGTTAGGCTAATTTATATCTACAGGGCATTCCAACCAAAAACAATGGATTTCACCTTTTTCTGAAGTGCACATGGGACAATTCTCCTGGATAGATCAAATCCTGGATCATGAATCTAGCTTTGGTAAATTTAAAATTTAAATTTTAAATTCAATTAAAAAAAATTGAAATTGTTTCAAGCATCTCTTCTGATCACAATGCTGTAAGATTAGATAACAACTACAGGGGGGGAGGGAAAAACAATAAAGCACAAACATATGGAGGCTAAACAACATGCTTCTGAATAACAAACAGATCACTGAAGAAATAAAAAATGAAAAAGAAAAAAAAACTGAAATCAAAAGAAATCAAAATATGCATAGAAAGATATGATAATGAAAATACAACAACCCAAAACCTATGGGGTTCAGTAAAACCTGTGCTAAGAGGGAGCTAAGAGCTAAGTGAAAGTTTCTTAGTCACGCCTGACTTTTTGCAAACCCATGGACTATGCAGTCCATGGAAAGCTCCAGACCAGAATATTGAAGTGAGTAGCTGTTCTCTTCTCCATGGGATCATCCCAACCCAGGGATTGAACTCAGGTCTCCTGCATTGCAGGTGAATTCTTTACCAGCTGAGCCACCAGGTGAGCCCAAGAATACTGGAGTGGGTAATCTGTCTATTCTCCAGCAGAACTTCCTGATCTGGGAATGGAATCAGGGTCTCCTGCCTTGCAGGTGGATTCCTTACCAGCTGAGATACCGAGGAAGCCCATAGCAGTGCAAGAAGGAAGTTCATAGCAAATCAAGCCTACCTCAAGAAAGAAGAGAAGCATAGAATAAATAACCTAAATTTCCACCTAAAGCAACTAGGAAAAGAAGAACCAAAAAACCCAAAATTAGTAGAAGGAAAGAAAGAAAAATCAGAGCAGAAATAAGTGAAAAATAAATGAATGAGACAATAGCAAAGACCACTAAAACTAAAAGCTGGTTCTTTGAGAAGATCAACAAAGTAGATAAACCATTAACTAAAGTAATCAAGAAAACAAGGAAGAAGACTCAAATAAATAAAATTGGAAATGAAAATGGAGACATTACAACAGACAACACAGAAATAGAACCATCTTAAGACACTACTATGAGCAACTATATGCCAATAATATGGACAATTTGGAAGAAATGGACAAATTCTTAGAAAAGTATAATCTTCAAAAACTGAACCAGGAAGACATAGAAAATTTGAATAGGCCAATCACAAGCATGGAAATTGAAACTGTAATAAAAATTCTTCCAACAAACAAAAGCCCAGAACCAGATGGCTTCCCAGGTGAATTCTACCAACACTTTACAGAAGAGTTAACACCTATACTACTCAAACTCTTCTAGAAAATTGCAGAGGAGGGAACACACCCAAACTCATTCTACAAGGCCACCATCACCCTGATACCAAAACCAGATGAAAATGCTACAAAGTGAAGAAAACTACAGGCCAGTATACTGATGAACTTAGATGCAAGAATCCTCAACAAAATTCTAGCAGACAGAATCCAACAGCATATTAAAAAGATCATACATCTTGATCAAGTGGGCTTTACTCCAGGGATGCAAGGATTCTTCAATATTCACAAATCAATCAAGGTGATATACCATATTAACAAATTGAACAATGAAACCATATGATGGATGCAGAGAAAGTCTTTGACAAAATTCAACACTCATTTATTATAAAAACTCTCCAGAAAGTAGGCATAGAAGGAACATACCTCAACATAATAAAAACCATATATGACAAACCCACAGTAAACTTTATCCTCAATGGTGAATACTCCTCTAAAATCAGGAACAAGACAAGTGTGCCCACTCTCATCACTACTATTCAACATAGTTTTGAAATTCATAACCACAGCAATCAGAGAAGAAAAAGAAATAAATGGAATCCAGGTTGGAAAAGAAGTAGAACTCTCATTCTTTGCAGATGATAAGATGTTCTACATAGAAAACCCTAAAGATGCCACCAGGAAGTTACTAGAACTAATCAATGAATATAATAAAGTTGCAGGATATAAAATCAATACACAGAAATCCCTTGCATCCCTATACACTAACAATCTAAAATCAGAAAGAGAAATTAAAGAAACAATCCCATTCGCCATTGCAATGAAAAGTATAAAGTACTTAGGAATAAATTTACCTAAGAAACAAAAGACCTGTACACAGAAGGTTATAAAACACTGATGAAAGAAATCAAAGATGACACAAATAGATGGAAAAATAGAAACCATGTTCATTGATTGGAAGAATCAGCATAGTGAAAATGAGTGTACTACCCAAAGCAATCTATAGGCTCAACACAACCTCTACCAAACTACCAATAATAATTTTCACAGAACTAGAACAAATAATTTCATGATTTCTATGGAATCACAAAATACCCCAAATAGACAAAACAATCTTGAGAAAGAAGAATGGAACTGAGGGAGTCAATCTTCCTGACTTCAGACTATACTACAAATTTACAATCATCAAGACTGTTTGATACTGACAAAGATAGAAATATAGATAATGGAACAAAAATGCATGCACCTATGAAGAGCTTAAGTTTAAAGAAGGAGGCAAAATTGTGCAAAGGAGAAAAGACAGTCTCTTCAACGAGTAGAGCTGTGAACTGGTCAACTATGTGCAAAAGAATGAAAGTAGAACACTTTCTAACACCACACACAAAAATAAACTCAAATTGGATTAAAGGTCTAAATGTAAGACCAGAAACTATAAAACTCTTAGAGGAAAACATAAGCAGAATACTCTCTAACATAAATCACAGCAAGATCTTCTATGAATCACCTCCCAGAGTTATGAACATAAAAATAAGAAAATGGGACCTAATTAAACTTAAAAGTTTTTGCACAACAAAGGAAACTACAAGCAAGGTGAAAAGACAGCCTTCAGAATGGGAAAAAATAATAGCAAATGAAACAACTGACAAAGAATTAATCATATATATATATATGATTATATATATATACTCCATATATATATATATATACCCCATATATATATATATATATATACACACACACACATATATACTCCAAACTATATATAATATATAAGTTGTAGCTCAATACCAGAGAAGCAAACAACCCAATCAAAAAATTGGCAAAAGATCTAAACAGCCATTTCTCCAAAGAAGACACATGGATGGCTAATAAACACATGAAAAGATGCTCACTCATTATTAGAGAAATGCAAATCAAAACCAAAATGAGATATCATCTCATACCAGTCAGAATGGCCATCATCAAAATGTCTACAAATAATAAATGCTGGAGAAGTTGTGGAGAAAACGGAACCCTCTTATATTGTTGGTGGGAATGCACACTGGTACAGTCATTATCGAGAAACTATGTTTTTATTACTTAAAAATCTGTGTCTAGAACTGTTATATGACCCAGGGGTCCCACTACTGGGCATAGACACCAAGGAAACCAGAATTGAAAGAGACACATTTACCTCAATGTTTATTGTAACACTATTTACGATAGTTAGGACATGGAACCAACCTAAATGTCCATTGGCAGATGAAAGGATAAAGAAGTTGTGGTACATATACATAATGGAATATTATCAGCTATAAAAAGGAACACATTTGAGTCAGTCCTAATGAAGTGGATGAACCTGGAGCCTATTATACAGTGTAAAGTAAGTCAGAAAGAGAAAGGCAAATAATGTATATTAACACATATATATGGAATTTAGAAAGACGGTAACAACAATCCTACATGCAGGGCAGCAAAGGAAGCACAGATGTAGAAAACAGATGTTGGACTCAGTGGGAGAATACAGGGTAGGATGCTTTGAGAGAATAGCATTGAAACATGTACATTACCGTATGTAAAAGAGACGACCAGTGTAAATTCAATTCATGAAACAGGGTATCCAAAGACACTGCTCTGGGAAAACCCAGAGGGATAGAGTAGTGAGGGAGATGGTGGGGGGAGTGGTTCAGGATGGGGAAACATGTATATCTGTGGCGAATTCGCACTGGTGTATGGAAAAAACCATCACAATATTGCATAGTAATTATCTTCCAATTAAAATAATTAATTTAAAATATAGGCTGTAAAAGAAAATAATGTATTAAACTTTGTCAAAATAAGATATTTCTGTTCGTAAAAGATATTAATAAATTGTTTATAAGGTCAGAATTGAAAGAAAATGTTTATCAACATGTCTTATCAATGACTCATATCAGCAATATATTCCTATAAAAATAAAACAAAATATATTTTGAAACCCAATATTAGGAAAATGACCTAATAAAAATATTTGAGCAAATAACTTGACTAGACATTTCAGTAAAGAAGATGTATGGATTGCAAACAAGCATGTAAGACAAACAAACCACCATCATTCATCATTCAGTTCAGTTCAGTCACTCAGTACTTTCTGCCACTTTGTGATTAGGGAAACATAAATTTATTTTACTATGAAATACCTCTGCACATCTATTACAGTGGCTAGTAAAAAAAAAAGAAGAAAAGAAAGAAAGAAAGAAGTTATAACACAAAGTATTGGCAAAGATGTGAAAGAACTGAATATTCTACATTGCTCACTTTAGTCACTCAGTTTTGTCCGACTCTTTGTGACCCCGTGGACTATAGCACGTCAGGCTTCCCTGTCCATCACCAATTCTCAGAGCTTGCTCAAACTCATGTCCAGTGAGTTAGTGATGACATCCAACCATCTCATCCTCTGTTGTTCCCTTCTCCTGCCTTCAATCTTTACCAGAATCAGGGTCTTTCCCAATGAGTCAGTTCTTTGCATCAGGTGGACAAATTGTTGAAGTTTCAGCTTCAGCATCAGTCCTTTCAATGAATATTAATGACTGATTTCCTTTAAGATTGACAGGTTTGATCTCTTTGCAGTCCAAGGGACTCTCAAGAGTTTTCTCCAACACCACAGTTCAAAAGCATCAATTCTTCAGCATTCAGCTTTCTTTATAGTTCAACTGTCACATCCATACATGGCTACTGGAAACAACATACCTTTGACTAGATGGATCTTTGTTGTCAAAGTAATGTTTCTGCTTTTTAATATGCTGTCTCGTTTGGTCATAACTTTTCTTCCAAAGAGAAAGCATCTTTTAATTTCATGGCTGCAGTCACCATCTACAGTGATTTTGGAACCCCCAAAATAAACTTTCTGTTTCCACTATTTCCTCATCTATTTGTTATGAAGTGATGGGACCAGATGCCATGATCTTAGCTTTCTGAATGTTGAGTTTTAAGCCAGCCTTTTCACTCTCCTCTTTCACTTTAATCAAGAGGCTCTTTAGTTCTTCACTTTCTGCCATGAGGGTGATGTTATCTGCATATCTGAGCTGGTTGATATTTCTCCCGGCAGTCTTGATTCCAGCTTGTGTTTCATCCAGCCCAGTATTTCACATGATGTGTTCTGCATATAAGTTAAATAAGCAGGGTGACTAATATATAGCCTTGGCGTACTGTTTTCCCAATTTGGAACCAGTCTGTTATTCCATGTCCAGTTCTAACTGTTGCTTCCCTGGTAGCTCGGCTGGTGAAAAAAAATCTACGTTGCTAATGAGAACATAAAAGTATACAGCTAATGTAGGAAGTAAAGTGGTATATTCTCATACAGTTAAAGTGAAAGTGAAAGTCACTTAGTCATGCCTGACTTTGTAACCCCATGAACTGCAGCACACCAGGCTCCTCTGTCTATGGAATTCTCCAGGCAAGGGTACAAAGCATGAAATTAACACACATGTAAGTATATAACTGTTTTACATCTAGATTGAGGTAGCTCTATGCTTAATCCCCAAGATTATCTGCAATCTGGAACTGACCCTTAGCAAAAATCTGAATATGGTTACCTAGTCCTTTTAGTACAGTCTTTACATCAAAAGTCTCCCAGAGGCACTTTGTATTATCTTGTCAACATTGTTTAGTGATAGACTGGTTTTCACTATGTGATCTTTGGAATATGAAGTCCTTTTTGTGAAATTCTGTCTTGGTATTGCTCAAACAGGGACACATTGCTCATTACTTTGTGGTTTATAATCCAAAAACAAGGTAACACTGTGTGACCAATAAAGAACACTTGTAATCATACAGTATTTGTCTGCACCTATGAAATACCTAGCATAGTCAAGTTCATAGAGTCAGAAAGTGCAATGATAGATGTCAGAGGTCCCAGGGGTGAGAAGGTAGATAGGAGGAATGGGAAGTTAGTATTTTATGGGGACAGAGTCTCAGTTTAGGAAAGTGAAAAATTCAGGAGATGGATGAGAGAAAGAGGAAAGAAGTGGTTGAGAATCTTTGATTTGAGGCTGCTCAAGAACTGTGATTACTGATGGAAACATATGTGTGGTACTTGTAGGTGGCAAATTCATGGTTGAGGAGATGGCTAAAAGTATTAGAAAAAATTAAGACATATATAAGGTAAGCAAGTAATACAGAATGTTAGCTGCTTCTGTCTGCTTTGATGAATTGGAAAGTAAAAGAAAAATAGCTCCAGGCTTCCAGAACCACCTTGTTATGGCTGATGGGTCAGTCTAAAAAGGAGAGAGATGTTACCTTAAAGGAGTATATACCTCTTTTGATTGAAGTATGACCTGTATCATAATAAAAATACAGTATAGTGTACAGCTGCATGGAATCAAGAGACTTCTGAAATATGGGAATATTCAATCAACAGTAAAATTATTTTGTGGATCTCCCTAGGCAACCTCCTGTTGAGATACTTTTACTGAGCCTTTTTTGAAATAGGTTTTATAAATTAATGAAAAGGAAGCTACTGTTACCAAATCCACTCTTGCTTTGCTTACTGCAGGACAGGTCAATGAACTTGAGAGATGAGGTGTTGAGACAAGGATTACAACTTTTTTGGAAATATGGCTGGTTGAGAAGATGGCAGACTAGTGTCTCAGAGTAACCATCTTGTCAGACTCTGGATGACATTTTCTTTTTTAGAGTCAGAAAGAAGCATTAAGAACTAAAGTCGAAAGCTGTAATAGAGAGGGAGAAGCAGTGAGGAAGTAAAGTGAAAGAGAGGGAGAGACAATGGGGAAGTAAAGTGAAAGGGTCTTCAATCTTGCTAAACATCTCCAGGAATGACCTGTCTTTGGAAGAGGTGTGTAATATCTTCTTTTTGTTGTACCTATTCACAGGTGGTGAGGGTTAGATTATTTCTCTGTGAGCTGAACAGAGTCACTTTATTTTACAATCAAGCAGAGGGACAGAGTCCTCTGAGGCAGGCTATTTTATATGATTATAATAGCAAATCTAAGGCTTCCCAAGTGGTGCTAGTGGTAAAGATCCCACTTGCCAATGCAGGAAACATAAAAGAGGTGGGTTTGATCCCTGGGTTGGGAAGAGCCTGGTAACCCACTCCAATATTCTTGTCTGGAGAATCCCACGGAGGAGCCTGGCAGGGTACATTCTACAGGGTTGCAAAGCATCAGACATGACTGAAGGGACTTAGCACACATTATAACAAAAGCAACAAAAAGAAAGTCAAATAAACAGTTTCTAACATGGAATCAGAATTGGTTTCTTCTCCACAACACTGCTTCTCTTGATTATTGAGCATACTTGCTCAATTGCAACTGATTCTTTGTGACCCAATGGACAACAGCCCACCAGGCTCCTCTGTCCATGGAATTTTCCAGGCAAGAATACTGATGTGTATTGCTATTTCCTACTCCAGGTGTTCTTCCCAACCCAGGGATTGAGCCCACATTTCCTTAGTCACCTGAATTGGCAGGCAGATTCTTTATTATTGAGCCACCTGGGAGGCTCCCTTTCTTGATTAAGATACTGTCAATTGGAAGGGTTTATTTAATCTTTCTCAGGGTTCACAGTTAGATGCAGCTTTTTCAAAAATATGGACATGCGACAAAATTACAATTAAGTGGAATAGAGATGGAGTTCAAACATGTCTTAATAATTTAATTGTCCAGTTTTCCTTTGATACTTGTGAATTCTTCTTCTAAGGGTGGTAAAATATTAAGCCTGTGATCACCTTTTTTTTTTTTTTATATTATGCTAGTAAAGTTTCCTATAATTCTATGCCTTTGGCCCAAGTGATACTTGATGCTTCGTTAAAAGGGATTCTCAGCTCCTTATGAGACTCTGTTGGAAATAAGGAGGCACACTAGGGAGAGTAACATAAGGACCTCTTTGCCAATCTCATGGTATAGCTTCAGCCATTGGGAATGAATGATGAGAAAGCATGTAATATTGTTCATTTATCTATTCATTTTTGTTTCACTGTGTTGCTAATGGTGTTGAGATGGGAATCGGAGTTCTTGTCTGCAGAGCTGAAGAATGGAATCCACAAACACTCAAGGCAGCAAGCAAATATGATTTATTAAAGAGGAGAAAAGTACAAAGCTCTCAGCATAGACACTGAGAGGGAGTAAGGAGTCACACCAAGGTGGGACTTACAGTAGTTTTTATATCCTTCCTTAAATCACATTATTTCTACTCAATCAATTTAAAGGTCAAGATATTTAACATCTTTATGGCTTCTCTTGATTCTTGGATAAAGTCACCACACTTTTGCATGCCCTTTGGCCATTTTAACACGGTCCAGATGTGCAGATTTAAGATTAATGATCACCACTTGCTCAAGCATATGGAACAGAATTTAATTACTGCCCTTCCCTGGATCTGAGTGCTGATGGTTTATTAGACTAAAGGCACATTCCAGGAATTCAGGGCAATGGAGTGGGATGCTTATTGAAAACAAACCTGAGGTCTCAGAGCTCTATACTGACTGCATAGAGATTTCTACCTCAATTCTCTCCCTCTAGAGATGGAGATTCTAACTGCCATTATAGGTAAAGAGGAAAGATGACCGATCTGGCTTCTCAAGCTATGTAGGGGTTTCATTAAAGGATGGCAGTTAGGTCTCCACCAGTGGGATGACCTAGTGGACCTCAGTATATCATCTTAGGCTCCGTTTCCATAACCATTTGAAGTTTGACAGTTTCTATGTGAGATATTACAAAGCAAGAGAGGCAATTTAGAATACAAGGGCCAAAAAAGCAATAAGAGTAAAACAAGGCTTCTGATCAGGACCAGGGGTTTCTACCAGATGGAAGTTGATATCCAATTCCATAGGGTGGTCCCAAAAGGAGAAGTGGGATCAGCCATTGCCTGGACTTGACTCTTCACTTGTTTTGAAAATCGGGTCCATCTAAGGGTGACACTAACCAAGGCAGTCCATGATTGGAGGATAATGATAGGACTCCACAGACCCAACAGTCTGATCAGTTTTGGAACATTGCATAAGAATGTGCCCATGAAATGAAAACATTATCCTGTGTCTAATCTAAAGGGACTTGACAGGCCATTATTACATTAAGAAGAACAAAATAGAGTAATGTGTGTCTGAGCATGTTGTGTTAAAAGAATTACTTATCTGGACATTTCTTGAACAGTCCTGTCAAATCCTTCTAAGGGGGTATATTGATATTCCAAACACTGAGAATTTTCCTGTGAATTTTCCTCTGGAGGTGTTGGATGGTCCTTGTGATTTTCTCCAGGAAACTTCCAAGGTTTTATCCTTGTGTGATGAATCCAGGCATGAATAACTATAAGCTTAACAGCAGGGGGTGAAGAAAGAATAACAGAAAACGGCCCCTCCCATTTGGAAGCTAAGCTGGAAATATTGCCAGGAATAGTCTTTACTAATACCAGGTTCCCAGGATTATATAAGGACCTTTTGCTTTCTTTTGGTTGTGAGATCCTATTTTCTAGAGATTGTAGCTGTTTTCAAAAAGAAGTTAAGCTAGTAACATATTTTGTTAGTTCAGCCATTTCTTGGAGTAGAAGTAAATCATTTTTGAGAAATGGCCTCCCATATAACATTTCAAAAGGCTTAAGTTCCAGTGACTGTGGAGTGTTTCTTATTCTCACTAGGGCTAGAGGAAGTAATGAAGTCCAGGAAAGGTGAGTAGCTTGTAAGTGTTTTCATAAATGTCTCAATTATATCATTAGCTTTTTCTACCTTCTTAGAGGATTGAGGCTTCAGGCACAATGTAAATGAAACTAAATTCCTGGGGCCTGGGAGATGCCCTGTGTTACTGTAAGCTTAAAAAGGCAGGGCCATTGTCACTTTGAGTCATGAGTGGCAAGAAAAAGTGAGGAATGATTTCACGCATTAAAGTTTTAACAACTTCTTTTTCTTGTTCTGTTCTACAAGAGAAGGCCTCTATCCACCCGGTAAAGGTATCAACCCAAAACAGTAGGTATTGATGTCCCTCGGCTTTTGGTATATGAGTCACGTCTATCTGCCAGTCCTCTGAAGGATATCTTCCTGTACACTCTAAGGGAGAGCTGACAGGTTGTTATGGGATTATTCTTTTGACAGAATTCACATCTTTTGACAATCCGGCTTATAGTTTTTATTAATCCTTTTCCCTTGAAAGGACTCTTAGCAAGTCAGTAAGTATTTTCAATTTCCAAAGGGAAAATTTGATGTAGAGTTTTAAGAATTTTCCATTGGGTGCTATGGGCAATACAAATTTTTCATCTTCTGTTTGAAGCCATCCAGAGAGGAGTAGAGTATCTCCACAAGAGAGAGCATGCTGATGTTCCTTGGGAGAATACTGGGGTTTTATGTCAGTGGGGAACTTATCCCACAAGAAGGAAGCCTGAGTATTAAAAGACTGGGTGGTTGCCTCTTTTGCTTGTTGGTCAGCTCTCCTACTTCCCTGTTATGTCAGAATCATCCCTTTGATGGCCCTGGCAGTGTATCACTGCCACTTCTTTGGGTAGTTCAATTGCATCTAAGAGGTGCATAATTTCTTGGCAGTATTTAATGGAACTTCCATCTGAGATCTTAAAGTTTCTTTCCTTCCAGATAGCAGAATGAGCATGATACTAAGTAAGCATATTTAGTCAGTATAGATATTCACTCTTTTGTCGGGACTCATATCTAAGGCTCTGGTTAAAGCAATCAATTCAGCTAATTGAGCACTAATTCCAGAGGGTAGAATATTACTTTCTAAAATTTTAGATAATGCAACCACTGCATATCCTACCTTACACTCCCCTTTTCCCATGAAGGAGAAGCCATTTGTAAACATAGTTTCATCAGGATTTTCTAAAGGCTTATCTTTTAAGTCCGCCCTGGATGAGTAATTTAAAGGTAAGACTTCATGGTAATCATGTTCTAGCTTCTGTAATGACTCAGGAAGGAATGTTGTGGGATTAAAGGTTGAGCAAGATTTCAGCTGAATTACGGGTCCTTCTAAGAAAGAAGGGATTGGTATCCAAGAAGCTGATTGTCAGAAAGTTATAGCTCTCCCTTAGAGTTTAAAATTCCCGAGATATCATGTGAAGTATAGACTGTCAGATCTTGATTGACTTAGTGGCTTCAGAAATTAATAGAGCTACTGAGGCCACTATTAATAGACAATGTGGCCATCTTT
The DNA here is from genome assembly GCF_019320065.1 of Cervus canadensis. Taxonomy (NCBI): domain Eukaryota; kingdom Metazoa; phylum Chordata; class Mammalia; order Artiodactyla; family Cervidae; genus Cervus; species Cervus canadensis. Next base: position 47,840,663 of record NC_057394.1, on the reverse strand, counting down.
GGGCTATAGAATTGAGCTCTTTACTTAAATAAGAAACAGGTTGTTGTGAGCTTCCTTTCGTCTGAGTTAGAATTCCTAGGGTTATTCCTGATTTCTCTGTTACAAAACGTTTAAATTGGCCTCCTGTAGGCAGGTTGAGAGCAGGGCCCTGAAAAAGAGCCTGTTTTAAAGTCTTAAGCACATGTATTTCTCCAGGTTCCCATTGTAATACCTTTTGTCCTGATTGTTAAGTCTCTTTTAATAACTTATATAAAGGTCAAACCAGCTCTCCATATCCAGGAATACAGTAGCCAGTTATGCCAAAGAAACCTCGGAGCTGCCTGAGAGTATTAAGGAGAGGATGTTGTAAAATGGGTTCCATTCTTTCTTTGCCCTGAACTCAAACTCCATGGGAGAGTTTGATTCCTAAATATTTGATTCATGTTGGCATATTTGAGTTTTTTTATTTTGGTATCTTGTAGCCACATCAATGAAACTATGAGCCATTCCACGTAGGGCTACCCAAGATGGACAGGTCATGGCAGAGAGTTCTGAAAAAACGTGGTCCACTGGAGAAGGGAATGGCAAACAACTTCAGTATTCTTGCCTTGAGAACCCCAAGGACAGTATAAAAAGGCAAAAGATAGGACACTGAAAGATGAACTTCCAGGTTTGTAGGTGCCCAATATGCTACTGGAGAAGAGTGGAGAAATAATTCCAGAAAGAATGAAGAGACAGAGTCAATGCAAAAACAATGCCCAGATGTGGATATAACAGGTGATGGAAGTAAAGTCTGGTGCTGTAAAGGACAATATTGCATAGGAAACTGAAATGTTAGGTCCATGAAGCAAGGTAAATGGGAAGTGATAAAAACAGGAGATGGCAAGAGTGAACACTGGCATTTTAGGAATCAGTGAACTAAATGGTCTGAGATGGGCAAATTTAATTCAGATGACCATCTACTACTGTGGGCAAGAATCCTTTAGAAGAGATGGAGTAGCCCTCATAGTCAACAAGAGTCAGAAATGCAGTACATGGTTGCAATCTCAAAAATGACAAAATGATCTCTGTTCATTTCCATGACAAATCATTCAATGTTGCAGTAGTCCGAGTCTATACCACAGTCAGTAATGCTGAAGAACCTGAAGTTGAACAATACTTTCTAGAACTAACACCCAAAAAAAGACGTCCTTCTCATTATAGGGGACTGCAACGCAAAAGAAGGAAGTCAAGAGGTACCTGGAGTAACAGGCAAATTTGGCTATAGCGTACAACATGAAGCAGGGCAAAGACTAAAAGAGTCTTGCTGAGAGAACGCACTGGTCATAACGAACAACCTCTTCCAACAACAGAAACGATGACTCTACACATTGACAATAGTGAAATCAGATTCATTATATTCTTTGCAGCCAAAGATGGAGAAGCTCTATACAGTCAAAAGAAACAAGACCGGAAGCTGACTATGGGTCAAATCATGAACTGCTTATTGCCAAACTCAGACTTAAATTGAAGAAAGTAGGGGAAACCACTAGACCATTCAGGTATGACCTAAATCAAATCCCATATGATTAATTAGACCTGATAGACAGAGTGCCTGAAGAACTATGGATGGAGTTTTGTGACATAGTACAGGAGGCAGTGATCAAGACCATCTCCAAGAAAAAGAAACACTGAAAAGCAAAATGGTTGTCTGAGGAGGCCTTACAATTAGCTGTGAAAAAAAAAGAGAAGCCAAAGGCAAAGAAAAGGAAAAATATACCCATTTGAATGCAGAGTCCCAAAGAATAACACTGAGAGATAAGAAGCCTTCCTCAGTGATCAATGCAAAGAGATATAAGAAAACAATAGAATGGGAAAGCCTAGAAATCTCTTCAAGAAAAATAAAGATACGAAGGGAATATTTCATGCAAAGATGTGCAGAATAAAGGACAGAAATGGTATGGACCTAACAGAAGCAGAAAATACTAAGAATAAGTGGCAAAATACACAGAAGAACTATACAAAAAAGATCTTCATGACCCAGATAAAAATGATGATGTGATCACCCACCTAGAGCCAGACATCCTGCAATGGGAAGTTAAGTGGGCCTTAGGAAGCATCACTACAAATAAAGCTAGTGGAGGTGAAGGAATTCCAGTTGAGCTATTTCAAATCTTATAAGATTATCCTGATAAAATGCTGCTTTCAATATACCAGCAAATTTGGAAAACTCAACAGAGTACACAGAACTGGAATGGGTTAGTCTTCATTCCAACTCCCCATAAAAGCAGTGTTACACAATTATACTCATCTCACAAGCTAGCAAAGTAATGCTCAAAATTCTCTAAGCCAGGTTTCAAAAGTACATGAACCATGAACTTTCAGATGGTCAAGCTGGATTTAGAAAAGGCAGAGAAACCAGAGATCAAATTGGTAACATCTGTTGGATCATTGAAAAAGCAAGAGAGTTCCAGAAAAAACATCTGTCTGCTTCATTAACTATGCTAAAGCCTTTGACTGTGTGGATCACAGCAAAGTGTGGAAAATTCTTAAAAAGATGCTAATATCAGACCACCTTACCTGCCTCCTGAGAAATCTGTAGGCAGCTCAATAAGCAACAGTTCAAATCTAACATGGAACAACAGACTGGTTGCATATTGGGAAAAGAGTACTTCAAGGCTGTATATAGTTGCACTGATTATTTAACTTATATGCAGAGTACATCAGGTGAAATGCCAGGCTGGATGAAGCACAAGCTGGAATCAAGATTGCCAGGTGAAATATCAATCACCTCAGATACACAGATGACACCACCCTCATGGCAGAAAGTGAAGAAGAAATAAGGAGCCTCTTGATGAAAGTGAAAGAGGAGAGTGGAAAAGTTGGCTTAACTCAACATTTAGAAAACTAAGATCATGGCATCCAGTCCCATCACTTCATGGCAAATGGATGGGGCAACAATGGAAATAGTGAGGCGCTTTATTTTTTTGGGCTCCAAAATCACTGTGGATTGTGACTGTAGCCATGAAATTAAAAGATGCTAGCTCCTTGGAAGAAAAGCTATGAAAAGACTAGACAGCATCTTAAAATGCAGAGACATTACTTTGCAACAAGATCCACCTAGCCAAAGCTATGGATTTTTCAGTAGTCATGTTTGGGTGTGAGAGTTGGACTATAAAGAAAGCTGAGCACTGAAGAGTTGATGCTTTGGAACGGTGGTGTTGGAGAAGACTCTTGAAATTCCCTTGGACTTCAAGGACATCAAACCAATCAATCCTAAGGAAAAGCTGCCCTTAATATTCATTGGAAGGACTGATGCTAAAGGTGAAACTCCAATACTTTGGCTACCTGATGCAAAAACTGACTCTTTGGAAAAGACCCTGATGCTGGAAAAGATTGAAGGCAGGAGGAGAAGGGGATGATAGAGGATGAGATAGATGGGTGGCATGACTGACTTGATGGACATGAGTTTGAGCAAGCTCCAAGAGTTGGTGATGAACAGGGAAGCCTGACTTGCTGCAGTCTATGCAGTCACAAAGAGTTGGACATGACTTAACAACTGAATTAACAGAGCGACATCGAGCGAGATAGTTAAGGTTATCACAGGTGGCTTGGTAACATATTTTCTCTGTGTCAGCACAAGGGAAAATATCACCTACATATTGGATGACTACTATAGCTTCAGTTGTCCGAAGTGCTGCTAGGTATTTGGCCAAAGCCTGCCCGAACAACTGAGTGCTATTTCTGAATCCTTATGGAAGCTCTGCCCAAGTTAGAGTAGTGGAATCAAACGGATCCACAAAAGCAAGCAAAAACTGTGAACTCTGAACTAAGGGTATGAATAAAAAGGTATCCTTCAAATCTAAAATGGTAAAATAAGTGGCTGTTTATGGGATTTGGGAGAGTAGATTATAGAGGTTAGGCATGACAGGATGTAGTGGAATTGCAGCCTCATTAATGAGGCAAAGATCCTGAACTAGATGCCATTCCCCAATAGGCTTTTTGACTCCCAGAATATGTGTATTACAATGGCTGTTCATTTGATTAAGAGCCCCTACCCAGTGAAGTTTTCTTCCCCCCCCCCCATCTATTTTTATTAGTTGGAGGCTAATTACTTTATAATATTGTAGTGGGTTTTGTCATACATTGACATGAATCAGCCATGGATTTACATGTATTCCCCATCCCGATCCCCCCTCCCACCTCCCTCTCCACCTGATTCCTCTGGGTCTTCCCAGTGCACCAGGCCGGAGCACTTGTCTCATGCATCCAGCCTGGGCTGGTGATCTGTTTCACCCTAGATAATACACATGTTTTGATGTTGTTCTCTCCAAACATCCCACCCTCGCCTTCTCCCACAGAGTCCAAAAGTCTGTTCTGTATATTTGTGTCTCTTTTTCTGTTTTGCATATAGGGTTATTGTTACCATCTTTCTAAATTTCATATATATGTGTTAGTATACTGTATTGGTCTTTATCTTTCTGGTTTACTTCACTCTGTATAATGGGCTCCAGTTTCATCCATCTCATTAGAACTGATTCAAATGAATTCTTTTTAATGACTGAGTAATATTCCATGGTGTATATGTACCACAGCTTCCTTATCCATTCATCTGCTGATGGGCATCTAGGTTGCTTCCATGTCCTGGCTATTATAAACAGTGCTGCGATGAACATTGGGGTGCACGTGTCTCTTTCAGATCTGGTTTCCACGGTGTGCATGCCCAGGAGTGGGATTGCTGGGTCATACGGCAGTTCTATTTCCAGTTATTTAAGGAATCTCCACACTGTTCTCCATAGTGGCTGTACTAGTTTGCATTCCCACCAACAGTGTAAGAGGGTTCCCTTTTCTCCACACCATCTCCAGAATTTATTGCTTGTAGACTTTTGGATAGCAGCCATCCTGACTGGCGTGTAATGGTACCTCATTGTGGTTTTGATTTGCATTTCTCTGATAATGAGTGATGTTGAGCATCTTTTCATGTGTTTGTTAGCCATCTGTATGTCTTCTTTGGAGAAATGTCTGTTTAGTTCTTTGGCCCATTTTTTGATTGGGTCATTTATTTTTCTGGAATTGAGCTGCAGGAGTTGCCTGTATATTTTTGAGATTAATCCTTTGTCTGTTGCTTCGTTTGCAATTATTTTCTCCCAATCTGAGGGCTGTCTTTTTACCTTACTTATAGTTTCCTTTGTTGTGCAAAAGCTTTTAAGTTTCATTAGGTCCCATTTGTTTATTTTTGCTTTTATTTCCAATATCCTGGAAGGTGGGTCATAGAGGATCCTACTATGATTTATGTCGGAGAGTGTTTTGCCTATGTTCTCCTCTTAAGAGTTTTATAGTCTCTGGTCTTACATTTAGGTCTTTAATCCATTTTGAGCTTATTTTTGGTATAATGTTAGAAAGTGTTCTAGTTTCATTCTTTTACAAGTGGTTGACCAGTTTTCCCAGCACCACTTGTTAAAGAGGTTGTCCATTTTTTCCATTGTATCCTTGCCTGCTTTGTAGAAGATAAGGTGCCCATAGGTTCGTGGATTTATCTCTGAGCTTTCTATTCTGTTCCATTGATCTATATTTCTGTCTTTGTGCCAGTACCATACTGTCTTGATGACTGTGGCTTTGTAGTATAGTCTGAAGTCAGGCAGGTTGATTCCTCCAGTTCCATTCTTCTTTCTCAAGATTACTTTGGCTTTTCGAGTTTTTTTGTATTTCCATACAAATTGTGAAGTTATTTGTTCTAGTTCTGTGAAAAATACCGTTGGTAGCTTAATAGGGATTGCATTGACTCTATAGATTGCTTTGGGTAGTACAGCCATTTTGACAATATTGATTCTTCCAATCCATGAACACGGTATATTTCTCCATCACTTTGTGTCCTCTTTGATTTCTTTCATCAGTGTTTTATAGTTTTCTATGTATAGGTCTTTTGTTTCTTTAGGTAGACATACTCCTAAGTATTTTATTCTTTTTGTTGCAATGGTGAATGGTATCATTTTCTTAATTTCTCTTTGTGTTTTCTCATTGTCAGTGTATAGGAATGCAAGGGATTTCTGTGTGTTAATTTTATATCCTGCAACTTTACTATATTTGTTGATTAGCTCTAGTAATTGTCTGGTAGAGTCTTTAGGGTTTTCTATGTAGAGGATCATGTCATCTGCAAACAGTGAGAGTTTCACTTCTTTTCCTATCTGAATTCCTTTTACTTCTTTTTCTACTCTGATTGCTGTGGCCAAAACTTCCAACACTATGTTGAATAGTAGTGGTGAGAGTGGGCACCCTTGTCTTGTTCCTGATTTCAGGGGAAATGCTTTCAATTTTTCACCATTGAGAGTAATGTTTGCTGTGGGTTTGTCATATATAGCTTTTATTATGTTGAGGTGTATTCCTTCTATTCCTGCTTTCTGGAGAGTTTTAATCATAAATGGGTGTTGAATTTTGTCAAAGGCTTTCTCTGCATCTATTGATATAATCATATGGTTTTTATCTTTCAATTTGTTAATGTGGTGTATTACATTGATTGATTTGTGGATATTAAAGAATCCTTGCATTCCTGGGATAAAGCCCACTTGGTCATGATGTATGATTTTTTTAATATGTTGTTGGATTCTGTTTATTAGAATTTTATTAAGGATTTTTGCATCTATGTTCATCAGTGATATTGGCCTGTAGTTTTCTTTTTTTGTGGCATCTTTGTCTGGTTTTGGAGTTAGGGTGATGGTGGCCTCATAGAATGAGTTTGGAAGTTTACCTTCTTCTGCAATTTTCTGGAAAAGTTTGAGTAAGATAGGTGTTAGCTCTTCTCTAAATTTTTGGTAGAATTCAGCTGTGAAGCCATCTGGTCCTGGGCTTTTGTTTGCTGGAAGCTTTTTGATTACAGTTTCGATTTCCTTGCTTGTGATGTGTCTGTTAAGATCTTCTATTTCTTTCTGGTTCAGTTTTGTAAAGTTATACTTTTCTAAGAATTTGTCCATTTCTTCCAAGTTGTCCATTTTATTGGCATAGAGCTGCTGGCAGTAGTCTCTTATGATCCTTTGTATTTCAGTGTTGTCTGTTGTGATCTCTCCATTTTCATTTCTAATTTTGTTAATTTGGTTCTTCTCCCTTTGTTTCTTAATGAGTCTTGCTAACGGTTTGTCAATTTTGTTTATTTTTTCAAAAAAACAGCTTTTAGCGTTGTTGATTTTTTCTATGGTCTCTTTAGTTTCTTTTGCATTTATTTCTGCCCTAATTTTTAAGATTTCTTTCCTTCTACTAACCCTGGGGTTCCTCATTTCTTCCATCTCTAGTTGCTTTAGGTGTAGAGTTAGGTTATTTATTTGGCTTTTTTCTTGTTTCTTGAGATAAGCCTGTACTGCTATGAACCTTCCCCTTAGCACTGCTTTTACAGTGTCCCATAGGTTTTGGGTTGTTGTGTTTTCACTTTCATTCATTTCTATGCATATTTTGATTTCTTTTTGATTTCTTCTATGATTTGTTGGTTATTCAGAAGCGTGTTATTTAGCCTCCATATGTTTGAATTTTTAATGTTCTTTTTCCTGTAATTAAGATCTAATCTTACTGCACTGTGGTCAGAAAAGATGACTGGAATGATTTCAATTTTTTTGAATTTACCAAGGCTAGATTTATGGCCAAGGATATGATCTATTCTGGAGAAGGTTCCGTGTGCACTTGAGAAAAGGTGAAGTTGATTGTTTTGGGGTGAAATGTCCTATAGATATCAATTACGTCTAGCTGGTCCATTGTGTCATTTAAAGTTTGTGTTTCCTTGTTAATTTTCTGTTTAGTTGATCTATCCGTAGTTGTGAGTGGGATATTGAAGTCTCCCACTATTATTGTGTTACTATTAATTTCCTCTTTCATACTCGTTAGTGTTTGCCTTACATATTGTGGTGCTCCTATGTTGGGTGCATATATATTTATAACTGTTATATCTTCTTCTTGGATTGATCCTTTGATCATTATGTAGTGTCCTTCTTTGTCTCTTTTCACAGCCTTTATTTTAAAGTCTATTTTACCTGATATGAGTACTGTGACTCCTGCTTTCTTTTGGTCTCCATTTGCATGAAATATTTTTTTCCAGCCCTTCACTTTTAGTCTGTATGTGTCCCTTGCTTTGAGGTGGGTATCTTATAGACAGCATATATAGGGGTCTTGTTTTTGTATCCATTCAGCCAGTCTTTGTCTTTTGGTTGGGGCATTTAACCCATTTACATTTAAGGTAATTATTGATAGGTATGGTCCCATTGCCATTTACTTTGTTGTTTTGGGTTCACGTTTATACAACCTTTCTGTGTTTCCTGTCTAGAGAAGATCCTTTAGCATTTGTTGAAGAGCTGGTTTGGTGGTGCTGAATTCTCTCAGCTTTTGCTTGTCTGTAAAGCATTTGAATTCTCCTTCATATCTGAATGATATCCTTGCTGGGTACAGTAATCTAGGTTGTAGGTTATTCTCTTTCATTACTTGAAGTATGTCCTGCCATTCCCTTCTGGCCTGGAGGGTTTCTATTGATAGATCAGCTGTTATCCTTATGGGAATCCCTTTGTGTGTTATTTGTTGTTTCTCCCTTGCTGCTTTTAATATTTGTTATTTGTGTTTGATCTTTGTTAATTTGATTAATATGTGCCTTGGGGTGTTTCGCCTTGGGTTTATCCTGTTTGGGACTCTCTGGGTTTCTTGGACTTGCGTGGCTATTTCCTTCCCCATTTTAGGGAAGTTTTCAGCTATTATCTCCTCGAGTATTTTCTCATGACCTTTCTTTTTGTCTTCTTCTTCTGGGACTCCTATGATTCGAATGTTGGGGCATTTCACATTGTCCCAGAGGTCCCTGAGGTTGTCCTCATTTCTTTTAATTCTTTTTTCCCCCCTCTGCTTCATTTGTTTCCATCATTTTATCTTCTACCTCACTTATCCTATCTTCTGCCTCTGTTATTCTACTCTTGGTTCCCTCCAGAGTGTTTTTGATCTCATTTAATGCATTATTCATTTTTAATTGATTTTAAAATTTCTTCTAGGTCCTTATTAAACATTTCTTGCATCTTCTCAATCTTTGTCTCCAGGCTATTTATCTGTAACTCCATTTTGTTTTCAAGATTTTGGATCATTTTTATTATCATTATTCTAAATTCTTTTTCAGGTAGATTCCCTATCTCCTCCTCTTTTGTTTGACTTGATGGGCATTTTTCATGCTCCTTTACCTGTTGGGTATTTCTCTGCCTTTTCGTCTTGTTTAGATTGCTGTGTCTGGAGTGGGCTTTCTATATTCTGGTGGTCTGTGGTTCCTTTTTAATGTGGAGGTTTCACCCCGTGGGTGGGGTTGGACGATTGGCTTGTCAAGGTTTCCTGGTTAGGGAAGCTTGCGTCGGTTTTCTGGTGTGTGGAACCGGATTTCTTCTCTCTGGAGTGCAATGGAGTGTCCAGTAATGAGTTTTGAGATGGGTCTATGTGTTTGGTGTGACTTTGGGCAGCCTGTATGTTGACGCTCAGGGCTGTATTCCTGCGTTGCTGGAGAATTTGCATGGTATGTCTTGCTCTGGAACTTATTGGCTCTTGGGTGATGGTTAGTTTCAGTGTAGGTATGGAGGCTTTTGGATGGTCTCTTATTACTTAATGTTCTGTGTAGTCAGGAGTTTTCTGGTGTTCTCAAGTTTTGGGCTTAAGTCTCCTGCCTCTGGATTTCAGTTTTATTCTTCCAGTAGTCTCAAGACTTCTCCAACTATACAGCATGACTCTGTTCCCAACTCTGTGGTAAAAGTTCAGCATCAACACGTGTGGGTCCAACGTGACGTGCAAATGCCACACAGCCTGTCAGTATCATTTGCCCAGACGAAGTTCAAGGGAAGCTGTGATGCTCACTGTCCTTGAAGGAGTCCACATGGAATGAAGAAATACTGTGGGAAGTCTATTAGTAACCACCATGTCTTGGGTCCTCTGGATGACCTGTGGTCCTCACCGCTCCACTCCGCTCCACTCACTGGATGCCCATCAATAGGGGCCCAGGAGCACAAAATGGCTGTACCCTGCCTCAATGGAGACCCCTGAGACCTGGGACCCACTCTGAAGTTTTCAATCAAGGGAATGAGTCCCTCTTTTGCCTCTGGTTATAGAGGTATTGTTTCTGGTGAGGAAAGTTATCAGGATTTTTAAGAGTTATCTGCACTAGTTGAGCTGAGATGGCTCTTCCTATCTTTCCTCTGGTTGCCCAGACTTCAGGTTAGTTTCTACTTCTGTCAGGGGTAAGCATAAATTTTCTGTAGATTCCATTTCCATGTGAATTGATGCTTGCATTTTAGATAGAATATTTCTTCCTAGGATCAGGATTGGGCTTTCTGGTATTATCAGAAAGGCATGAGAAAAAAAGAATGGAATCCCAGTTACAACTCAACTGTTGTGTAAAGAATTTTGTAATCAGCTTTCCAGAAATGCCAGGAATAGTATCTGACTTAGTAGAAGGGGGACCAGGATTAGAGAGGAGGGCTGAAAAAGTGGCTCCTATATTGAGTAGGAAGTTAAGAGGATGGCCTCCTACAATTAGAGTCACCCGTGGCTTCTGTGGGGTGATGAGGACAGGAGCCAAAGTGGGACGCCCAGTCTTGATACTGGGTCTCAGTTTCTGACCCCTGTAACCTACATCCCTGGTGACAATTACTATTCCAGTGATCTCCTTTGCAAGTGGGGCAAGGCCTAGGTGATGGCTTATGCTTGCCTTGGGAGCATTGTCCCTTTAAGTGTTCATCCTTTCCTCAATGGAAACAGGCTCCAGGTTTTTGTTATTGTCCTCCTGATTTTGGAGCCCTAAGGTTTGGAGCTAAGGTAGGGCCATAATAAAACCTTTGGCATTTCTCTTATCTCTCCTCTCTTTTTCCTTACATCCCTCCTGATCTCTCTTGAAGAATACTGTTGTGGCAGCTCCTAGAATACACTCTAAATCCATATTGGGGCAGAAGACCAATTTCTGGAGTTTCCTTCAAATATCTGTAGCTGATTGAGTAGTAAATTTGTCTTTAAGACTAAGTTGGCCCTCTGGGGAATCTGCATCCAAATAAGTATGTTTTCTCAATGCCTCCCTGAACCTTTCCAGAAAAGCTTTGGGATTTTCCTTCTTTTCCTGAGTCACTCCACTTAGTTTGGAGTAGTTTAAGGGTTTAGTTGGTGATTTTTATTAAGCCTTCTTTAATGTAAGTGATAAAGTGAACTCTCTTCCAGTCATCGTTGTCTTTGTTGTGCGCCAGATTAGGATCAGCTATGGACACTGCCTGGAGTCCTGTAGGTAACTGGGTTGATTCACTGTCAGAGCTCCCCTGCATGCTATTAGCATATCATTCATTTCCCCATCCTCTGTCATCCCCTTCTCCTCCTGCCTTCAGTCTTTCCCAGCATCAAGGTCTTTTCCAATAAGTCAGTTCTTCGCATCAGGTGGCCAAAGTATTGGAGTTTCAGCTTCAGCATCAGTCCTTCCAATGAACACTCAGGACTGTTCTCCGTTAGGATGGACTGGTTGGGTCACCTTGCAATCCGAGGGACTCAAGAGTCTTCTCTAACACCACAGTTCAAAAGCATCAATTCTTCATCACTCAGCTTTCTTTATAGTCCAACTCTCACATGCATACATGACTACTGGAAAAACCATAGCCTTGACTAGATGCACCTTTGTTGGTAAAGTAATGTCTCTACTTTTTAATATGCTGTCTAGGTTGGTCATAACTTTGGAGGAAGTTATAGGCAGCATAGAGGGAACAAGCGCACAACTTCTGCATAAGAGTGTGTTTTCTCTCAAGACAAAGAAAACTTGTGTATATGGGCTTTCTGACCTTTTCCTTCTCGTCTACAAAAGAGGTCTAGTTGGATGATGGTATTATAACAAAGTGCACCTTGGGGCTGGGGTTTGTGTGTAGGGCATTCTTTGCCATCAGATTTTATTGAGGCCATGCCTCAGTGCAGAAAAAGATCATACACTTCTTTAACAGGGTCTGAGGGTCAAACGTCTTCCAGTTCTTCAGTATACATGTCAAATGCCTCCACTTTGAGTCGGGTATGGGACTCAAAGTGGTTGCTCCTGCCTGAAAGAGAGAAGACCAGTTTCCAGCGCTCTTTGTCTTTTCTCTGGTTCCTCAGATAGAGGGCGTCCCCTCCTTGTGGAGTGGGAGCAAAGCAGCACCCATAACATATGCTTCCCTCAACTTTGGAGTGCACCCAGGCTTGACCACTTTTATGTGGGTGCCCTGGGCCTTTCTCCTCTTCCTGTCTTATCTTCCTTTCCACTTAAAGATGGAAGGAGTGAAACCCTATGTTGGTGAACTTCCTATGCTCCTAAACATTGGGTATGCCTGAACTGGAGTTCCCCTAAAGCAAGCTATGCAGTGCAAAAGGTTAGTAGTATTTACACATGCTCCAAAATGATCCTACCTTAAGTGAAAAATCTCACAACCTCAGATGTTAGGAAAGAGAAATTGTAGATGTCCTGTGGTTCTCTCTGAGGCAGCAGGCTTGCAGAGGTTTCTCTCAGCACCTCCAGGTCAATCAGCTGGACAATACCAAGACCTGAGGCCACTGTTTACTAACTCTGTCTGCCTTCGGAACTCATTCAAACTTGTGAGACAAAGAGTGGCTCAAGAGACCAGGCAGTTAGTTTAAGTAACAGGAGGTGAATTGAGAGTGAGTGTCTGTGCTTACCTTGAGTAGGCATTGAGGAAGCCAGGACAAGCCCCCAAAAGATGAGACAGGAATCTGGGTTCTTGTCCACAGAGCCAAAGAATGGAATCCAGAAACACCTAAACACCCAAGGTAGCAAGCAAATAGGATTTATTAAAGAGGAGGAAAGTACAAAGCTCTCAGCATAGGCACTGAGAGGGGGTAAGGAGTCACCCCAAGGTGGGACTTACAGCAGTTTTTATATCCTTCCTTAAATCACATTATTTCTAACCAGTCAATTTAAAGGTCAAGATACTTAACATCTTTATGACTTCTGTCGTCCTTGGATTAAGTCACCAACCTTTCTCATGTCCTCTGGCCGTTTTAACATGGACCAGATGTATGGATTTAAAATTAAGCATTGCCAGTTGTTTTTCCCTCAAGCATATGGAACAGAATTTAATTACAGCCCTTCCCTGGATCTGAGTGCTGATAATTTATCAGACTAAAGACACATTCCAAGAATTCAGGACAATGGAGGGATATATTTACTGAGAACAAGGTATGAGAGTTCTACACTGACTTCCTAGTAATTTCTACTTCAGTGTCATTAGTGTTAAAATCCATATGCCAATGCCAGAAATGTAAGAGACACAGATTTGATCCCTGGGCCAGCTTCCCTGGAGGAAGGCATGGCAACCCAATCCATATTCTTTAAAAAAAAAAAAAAAAATTTAGTCTGTGCTGAGTCTTCATTGTGGCATGCAGGCTTCTCTAGTTGTGGTGTGAGGGTGGCATGTGGGATCTAGTTCCCTGACCAGGGAATTGAACCTGGACTCCCTGCAATGGGAGCTAAGTCTTAGCCACTAGACCACCAGGGAAGTCTCCACTCCAATATTCTTGCCTGAAGAATCCCATGGACAGAGGAACCTGGTGGGCTACAATCCATAGCACTGCAGTCAAACTTGCCTGAAGCAACTTAGTACATACACATGCAGCCATCTGAACACTGGTGAAATTATTACACTATAATTTTAATAGATGTCTATAAGACATTAGTAATCTAGCTATGCCAACAATAACTCAAAACTTTAAAGGATTTTAATATATTAATTTAGCCTGACTTTTAATTCTGATGATGTTATAAAAAAGAAGCTTCAGGCCTTTTAGAATCCATGCTTATTAAAATGAGTGTAGGTAAGGGAGAGGATTTTTAATAAAAATGACAGAACAAAAGATCTCTTGGTGAAACTCACAATAGTGGACCAAAGGCCACTTGCATAAGTATGGATAAAATGGACTGAAGATTGTGAAGAAATTTCATAGGGTCTGTTGAATGCTAGCGTGAACTAGGCTAACTAAAGTACAGATCCCACAAAAATGGTAAACTACTTATATAACTTTGACTGGACTTAATAGAAATATTATTTTGACACCAAAAATATGTTGTATTTGAAAGCTCCAAAGTTATTGTTTGAGATGTTTGGCTTCTGGAGAAATCACGTATCTGTTTCACTGAAAGTTTTCACTTTTGTCTCAGGTTCAAAGGATACATTAACAAAATAAGCCACTCATTATATACAAATAATACAAATATTTATTAGAGAATTATCTAGCATATTTTCAACATACTAACATTGAAAGAAAAGAGAAATAGGAAGAGCAGAGAACATCACCAAATTGGGTTTTGACAAGCATCCAGAGTTAAACAGCCCTGGGAAGTCCCATGTCACAGCACATCTGGAGTTTCAGTTGGGAAAGGGTCCCAGACAGCATGTCTGCCTCATGGGTGAGACTTCAAAGATTGAAGTTTGGGTTTCCTTCTTATAATCCCAGAATGGAGGTAAACTGATATCATCATCAATCTGTGACCAAATTCCAAGCCTAGTTTCATGTTAATGCTGTTTGTTCTGTCTGGTAAAACTTGGACTGTTGCTAAACCTTGGGCTTAGTTGGCCAGGCTTCCTCCAGGGGCTCAATAATCTCAAGATTCCTCCCCCATCTTATCCATGGTACTACAAGTCTTGGACTCACAGCAGGCAGTCACTCCCAGTCACCCCCAGTGAAGGCAGTGTCCAGGCAGGTTAGAAGCAAGATCAGAGGAATACTCTGTTTTGTCTCTGAAGCCTAAACAAGACTATTTGATTTCCCTAACTGTATCACATCTGGGAATTCTATTAGCCTCTAGTTGCAAGGTTACCAGGAGAATAACTGAATTTAAGAAGGCTCTGAGCAACAGAGATCTTTGTGGAAGTTTCTAAGAGACACAGATCAATTATTCCCTTGGTTTCCTATGCTCCTCTATAATCTTGGAAGTTCAGGTAATGAGCTTGAGCTCCAGTAATATTGGAAGCTTCAATAATATTGGAAGTATCCACTATGCTCAGTCTTGCTGATGTGAGCCTTGGACAGAAATCTTTTTGATTTCCTGTGAAAAACATATTTTCTAATTCCTTTTTTTAATTTTGTTAATTTTCCTTTATAAAATTATGTTATTGGGAACATATCAATTTATAATTATTTTATATGACTCACGATTTAAGACTATAATGTGAAATGCCTTATTTACAATGGTAAGGTTCTTGTCGCTGTCTCCTTCATCTAATGAGTTAGGTACATGAGCATTTTTCTGATCCATTTTTGCATACTACATACTTATCTTTACTCTAACTTATAACATCTGCTCTTAAGAAACAGATTTTTGTTTACTTCCCTACTAAAAATTACTTTTCATAATACTTGGAATATTTTGTCTTTATATATTGTGTAATTATTGCTATACTTAGTTTAAATCTATAAGCTTTCTTTTGCTTTCTATTGTTGCAACTTGTTTTGTTGTTTCTACTTTGCTTTTTATTTTGGATTAATCAAGATTTTCTTTTAAAGAACTTAATTATTCCTAGTATCTTGTTAGTTACATGTTAATTTATAATTTATTACTATATTCTATAATTGACATACACTGCTTAGTCACTGCTTGAAATTTTTACTTCTAACCACTTTATGAAAAATGGAAAGATCTCAAGATAGTTTAGCTGGATTTTGGTGTATAATTTAGTTGGATTTTGGTCTATACTTAATAGAATTTCACATTCAATTACAGTTACATGTTAGAAAATTATCCACAAAGATATGTTTTTCAGGATCATCTTTTTTTTTTTTTTTTAAGTATATCTGGAATTATTTTCTTTTCATCTTGAAGAATTCTCTTTAGTATTTCCTTAGAATTTCTTTTTAATATTCCTTGAAGAATTATCTTTAGTACTTCTTCTTTTTAGTATTTTGTATAGGTTTACTGACAAATCCTAGTAACTTTTCTTTCTGCCAACACATACTAGTTTGGAGTTCATTTTTTCAAAAATGATGAAAGTTTTTACATTGACAAAATTTTATTATTTCATGCTAAAGATATTTTTTAAATGTTTCTTCTGGCTTTTATATTTCTAAGGTAAACTGTCAGTTTTAATTTTAGTCTTAAAATAATAATGATATTTCCTTTTTTCTAGATGCTTTCAATTTCAAGATGTTTTCTTTAAAAATAATTTTCCAGTGTTTATCATTATATACCTACATTTAGTTATAGCCTGATAATAACTTAATTAAATATAATCTATACTTGTTATACTTCATCTTGCTTGAATTTTGCTGATAGGCACATCACTTCATTCTAATCATGAATTGAATTAAATGGGACTTGGCTGATGTTGTGATCATACTCACTGAACATCTGGCTCTTTTCTCTTTCCTATGGAGTATTCTCAGGTTTTTAAATCAGAATCTATCAGATTCTAATGTTCAGTTTCTCAGATGTGACCTTTTGCCTTCTGAATATCAATTAATCTCCTTAATCTCTTGGCTGGAGATGGCTCACTAAACATAAATAAAGATACACACACATTTACTAAACATATATACATTTATGTGCATTTGTAATTTATAATTTTAATCACCAATATCTTTTTATATAATTTTATACACAACTGTAATTTTTGTTTACTTATTTCTAGTTTTCAATAAAAGCATTGGTCTACTATGCTCAAATACACCCTTCTTATAAGCAGACCACAGAATTCTTGGCTTATAGTTTGAGAACAATATTGACAAGCTGGCCTCAATGACCAAATTTTGTGTGTAAATATTCATGAAACGGAACTTATTTTGAGCAGCATTTAGTTACTTGTGGCGGCTCTAGAAATATTATCTATTACATCCTATATTTTCATTTGCTTGATTAGTAAATTTAGGAATATATGTGTATATTTATCAGCTCAGTTCAGTCGCTCAGTCGTGTCTGACTCTTTGCAACCCAAAGGACTGAAACATGCTAGGTAGGCTTCCTATCCATCACCAAATCCTAGAGCCTACTCAAACTCATCTCCATTGCGTCGGTTATGTCATCCAACAATCTCATCCGCTGTCGTCCCCTTCACATCCCTACTTCAATCTTTCCCAGCATCAGGGGCCTTTTTCAATGAGTGCATTCTTCGCATTAGGTGACCAAAGTATTGGAGTTTCAGCTTCAGCATTGGTCTTTCAAATGAATATTCAGGACTGATTTCCTTTAGGAGTGACTGGTTGGATCTCCTTGCAGTCCAATGGACTCTAAAGAGTCTTCTCCAACACCAGAGTTCAAAAGCATCAGTTCTTCACAATCAGCTTTCTTTACAGCCCAACTCTCATATCCATACATGACTACTGGAAAAATCATAGCTCTGACTAGAGGGACCTTTGTTAGTAAAGTACTGTCTCTGCTTTTTAATATGCTGTCTAGGTTGGTTATAACTTTTTGTCCAAGAAGCATGTGTCTTTTAATTTCATGGCTGCAGTCACCATCCTCAGTGATGTTGGAACCCAAAAAATACACTCTCTCACTGTTTCCATTGTTATCCCACCTATTTGTCATGAATTGATGGGGCCGGATGTCATGATCTTTGTTTTCTGAATGTTGAGTTTTAAGCCAACTTTTTCACTGTCCTCTTTTACTTTCATCAAAAGGCTCTTTAGTTCTTCTTCACTTTCTGCCATAAGGGTGGTGTCATCTGCATATGTGATGTTACTGATATTTCTCCTGGCAATCTTAATCCCAGCTTGTGCTTCATCCCATCCAGCATTTTGCATGAGGTAATCTGCATATAAGTTAAATAAGCAGTGTGACAATATACAGCCATGACATACTCCTTTCCCGATTTAGAATCAGTCTGTTCTTTCATGGACAGTTCTAACTGTTGCTTCCTGACCTGCATACAGATTTCTCAGAAGGCAGGTCAGGTGGTCTGGTATTCTCATCGCTTTAAGAATTTTCCACAGTTTGTTGTGATCTGCACAGTCAAAGAATTTGGCATAGTCAATAAAGCAAAAATAGATGTTTTTTTCTGGAATTCTCTTGCTTTTTCAATGACCCAGTGCATGTTAGCAATTTGATCTCTGGTTCCTCTGCCTTTTCTAAAACCAGCTTGAACATCTGGAAGTTCACCGTTCACGTACTGTTCAAGTCTGTCTTGGAGAATTTTGAGCATTACTTTGCTAGTGTGTGAGATGAGTGCAATTGTGCAGTACTTTGAACATTCTTTGGCGTTGCCTTTCTTTGGAACTGGAATGAAAACTGACCTTTTCCAGTCCTATGTTAAGTTTTCCAGATTGGCAGGCTTATTGAGTGCAGCAATTTCACAGCATCATCTTTCAGGATTTGAAATAGCTCAACTGGAATTTCATCACCTCCACTGGCATTGTTCATAGTGATGCTTTCTAAGGCCCACTTGACTTCACATTCCAGGATGTCTGGCTCTAGGTGAGTGATCACACCATTGTGATTATCTGGGTGGTGAAGATCTTTTTTGTATAGTTCTTCTGTGTATTCTTGCCACCTCTTAATATGTTCTGCTTCTGTTAGGCCCATACAATTTCTGTCCTTTATTGTGCCCATCTTTGCATGAAATGTTCCCTTGATATCTCTAATTTTCTTGAAGAACTCTCTAGTCTTTCCCATTCTATTGTTTTCCTCTCTTTCTTTGCATTGTTCACTGAGGAAGGCTTTCTTATATCTCTGTGTTATTCTTTGGAATTCTGCATTCAAATGGGTATATCTTTCCTTTGCTTCTTTGCCTTTAGCCTCTCTTCCTTTCTCAGCTATTTGTAAGGCCTCCTCTGACAACTATTTTGCCTTTTTGCATTTCTTTTTCTTGGAGATGGTCTTGATCACTGTCTCCCATACAATGTCACAAACCTTTATCCATTGTTCTTCAGGCACTCTGTCTATCAGATCTAATCTCTTGAATCTATTTGTCACTTCCACTGTATAATTGTAAGGGATTTGATTTAGGACATAGCTGAATGGTCTAGTGGTTTTCTCTACCTTTTTAAATTTAAGTATGAATTTGCCAAGAAGGAGTTCATGATCTGAGCCACAGTCAGCTCCCAGTCTTGTTTCTTCTGAATGTAGAGAGCTTCTCCATCTTTGGCTGCATAGAATATAATCAACCTGATTTCAGTATTGACCATCTATTGATACCCATGTGTTGTGTCTTCTCTTGTGTTGTTGGAAGAGGGTGTTTGCCATGAGCAGAGTGTTCTCTTGGCAAAACTCTGTTAGTCTTCACCCTGCTTCATTTTGTACTCCAAGGCCAAATTAGCCTCTAATTCCAGGTAGCTCTTGACTTCCTACTTTTGCATTCCAGGCCCCTATTAAGAAGAGGACATCTTTTTTGGGTGTTAGTTCTAGAAGGTTTTGTAAGTCTTCATAGAACCATTCAATTTCAACTTCTTCAGCATTACTGTCAGGACATAGACTTGGATTACTGTGGTATTGAATGGTTTGCCTTGGAAATGAACTGACTTCATTCTTTCGTTTTTGAGAATGCATCCAAGTAGGGTTTTGGACTCTTACGGTGACTATGATGGCTACTCCATTTCTTCTAAGGGATTCTTGTCCACAGTAATAGATGTAATGGTCATCTGAGTTAAGTTCACCTATTCTAGTTCATTTTAGTTCATTGATCTCTAAAATGTCAATGTTCACTCTTGCCATCTCCTGTTTAACCACTTCCAATTTGCCTTGATTCATAGACCTAACATTCCAGGTTCCTATGCAATATTGCTGTTTACAGCATCGGACCTTGCTTTTATCACCAGTCACATCCACAACTGGGTATTGTTTTTGCTTTGGCTCCATCCCTTCATTCTTTCTGGAGTTATTGCTCCACTGATCTCCAGTAGCACAGTGGGCACCTACTGACCTGGGGAGTTCCTCTTTCAGTATCCTATCATTTTGCCTTTTCATACTGTTCATGGGGTTCTCAAGGCAAGAATACTGAAGTGGTTCACCATTCCCTTCTCCAGTGGACTATGTTTTGTCAGAGCTCTCCACCGGGATCCATCCATCTTGGGTGACCATACATGGCATTGCTCAGCGTTTCATTAAGTTAGACAAGGCTGTGGCAGTTTGGTTAATTTTCTGTGATTGTAGTCTTTCATTGTTTCTGCCCTCTGATGGATAAGGATAAAAGGCTTATGGAAGCTTCCTGATGGGAGAGACTGACAAAGGGGAAACTGGGTCTTGTTCTGATGGGCAGGGGTATGTTCAGTAAATCTTTAATCCAATTTTCTGTTGTTGGGCAGGGCTGTGTTCTCTCCCTCTCACTTGACCTTAGGCCAAACTATGGTGGAGGTAATGAAGATAATGGGACCTCCTTCCAAGGGTCCCATGCACTCATTGCTGGGCACTGCTCCTTTCTCCTGGCTCCTGGTGTGCACAAGGATTTGTTTGTGCCCTCCAAGAGTCTTTCCCCAGTCCTGTGTAAGGTCTGGTGGTTCTATAGTGGGGTTAATGGTGACATCCTCCAGGAGGGTTTATGCCTTATCCAGGTCTACTGCACCCAGAGCCCCTGCAGCAGGCCACTGCTGACCTACACAGGAGACACTCAGACACAGTTCTGGCTCAGTCTCTGTGGTTTGGGCATGCGTTTTGTGCCCTTCCCAGGTCTGAGCAGCTCAGACAACCAGGTGCTTGGTGAGCACACTGTCCCAGGTGGTCCGTGCATCTTAATCACCTCCCCAGTCAGTTTCTGGGGACGCTCGGTTTCTCAGGTGAGCGTCCATGAGAGCACTGTCTCAGGTGTGCCATATGTCTCCTCTCGAGAGCTGATCTCAGGTTGCGACCCTCCTGCCAGATGTCAACCATCCAGGATCTCAGGAAGATGTGATTACCAGCTGGGAGCCTGCTCACAGTTTGGTGGAAGATGTCATCTCTGGAGCTGAGATTGTAGCAGTCCCTTGCCTTCTGGCTCTGGCTGTCTCAAGCCTGCCTCTCTGCCTCTGGGCAGGCAGGAGCAGGTACGCAGGTGGTTAGGTTGTTAGGTTAGAGCTTTTTGCAGGGAAGTTCTTTTCTGGAGTTGCAGTTAGGCATGTATTCTGTGTTTTCTTTTCTTTTTTTTTTTCCCTCTCATTTATTTTTGCCTTATGAGATTCCAAAACTCTCCGCAGACCCACCTGTGAGCAGGTTTCCTACTGTGTGGAAACGTCTCATCCTTGATGATTCTTTCCCCAGGACAAGTCTAGTCCCTGACTCTTTTGTCTCTCTTTCTGTCTTTTATATTTTGTCTATCTCCTTTCAAAGAAAACAAGCTGCCTTTCTGGGTGTCTGGGGTCTTCTGCTAGTGTTCAGAAGTTGTTTTGTGGAAGTTGCTCAGTATTCAAATGATCTTTTGAAGAATTTGGCCGGGGAGGGGGGGGGAGAAAGAGTCTCCCTGTCCTATTCCTTCATGTATATTTAAACGCAGCTATATTCTGCTTTGGGATATTGGCCCCCCCCAAAAAAGTGTGAAATTTATTATTCAAATTCATTTAAAAAGCAAATATTCATTAATAGTCCCCCACTCATTAATAATATTTTTTAAACCATAAATACTGTTGAATAGTGTTTCATATAATAACAAGATTGTTTTAAAGTAAACTTACTTAATTGCAAATACTAAGAAACTTTTGAATAATACTAAATTTGTTTCTCTGGAGAGTCAATCAGTTACTATAATACGGTATGCTACATAGAATTGTCATTGTTCAATATTAAAGATATGATTTTTGGGAAAATATCAAGTTGAGTCTATGAGTTTTGAAAATCTAGAGAAATTACCGCATGTATCTTTATCATTGGTTCATAGTGGTAATTAATGAAAGTCCCAGTATTCAACTTTGCCTTTCCTTCCTTTAATAAGAAGTAAAACCCCAAGACAGTAGTTATGTCAAAAGCCGATGGCAAGTAAATTAATATAATCTTCCTCTAGTTATCAATTGTTAGATTTTCTGAAAGCTTGTGATAATAGGATCATTTTTAGCTATTCATTCTAATAAAGACAACAATGTAGCTTAAAAGGTGTAAAAAGTGAATTCATTGGATCAAAAAATAATTTTCATGATTAAAATAGGCTTTAGGAGGAAAATCCTTTTTCAGTATTATACATGAGAAAATGTAAGTGCTTGTCAAATGTAAATGTTCAGAGATGTCTAATAAAACCATATTTATAGAAGTTTTATTAGACTAGAATAAAAATTCTTACAGAGGTTGCTATGGATATGAATTATTAGGCTCAAAAAAGCCAGTTATATTTTTCAATCATTTCAATATTAGCCTGGAAAATCCTCCATGGATGGAGAAGCCTGGTAGGCTGCAGTCCATGGGGTCACCAGGAGTCGGACAGGACTGAGCAACTTCACTTTCACGCATTGGAGAAGGAAATGGCAACCCACTCCAGTATTCTTATCTGGAGAATCCCAGAGACGGGGGAGCCTGGTGAGCTGCCGTCTATGGGGTCGCAGAGAGTCAGACACGACTGAAGCGACTTAGGAGCAGCAGCAATATTAGCAGTGACTGAGTGTCAAATAAGGGTGATGTCTTTGTTGTTACTCAATTTTTCTCCTTTTTAAAGTATTAATAGACTTCTATCTAATTTTTTGCTGTTGTCTGTTTATATAACATAAAAAGAAGGCAAATTTAGTTAGTTAAAACATATTAATGATCACTTTTGCTATCACTCCAAAATTACCATATTCTTTGATTCTATATTTGTGTTAAATTTGGCATACTAGTTTTATTAATAGCTTTTAACAGTCAGTATTTCTTTATATGCATATTTAATTTTAGTTACCTTTAATTCATTCCTTCCTGCAGGATTTCAGTCTAGTATTATTTTCTTTCTTCCTGAATGACTCTCTTTGGACTTTCTTTTAGTGCAGGTTTACTGATGTTGAAAGCGTATAGATTTTGTTTGGCATAGCATGTCTTTATTTTGACCTCATTTTTATAGGACTTTTGTTTTGGGGAGACGGGTTGTAGAGTTCTTTGTACGAGTCACCTTAAAGATGGGATCAAAAGTTTCAGATTTTCAACATATATGAAATTTAGTTTTGAAGTTTTATTCTTTGTTTCTTTAAAGATAACATGATATTTTTTTTTCTTTGCTTGGAAGATATCCTTTGCCTCTAGTTTTCTTTGTATTTATTCTGATTGATATTTGCAGTTTCTTGAATCTGTGATTTGAGTCCATTTGTGAATTTTGGAAACCTATCAATTGCAACATTCTTGAATATAGCGTTAGTCTTATTCTGTCTGTTGCTCTCTTTCTCCTTCTTTCCATCCCTCTTCTGAAATTTTATTTAATAATATGAAAGATTGTCTCACTGTGTTCCTGGTAGCAGCAGTCTCCAACATTGTTGGCACCAGGGAACGGTTTTGTGGGAAATAATTTTCCCATGGTCTGGGGTGGAGGGAGAATGGCTTCAGGATGATTCAATCACATTACATTTATTGTGCTCTTGATTTATATTATTATTACATTGTGATATGAAATAATTTTACAACTCACTGTAATGCAGAATCAGTGGGAACCTTGAGCTTGTTTTCCTACAACTAAACAGTCCCATTCCAAGGTGATGAAAGACAGAGACACCAGAACTGGGTTGCTTATATCCAGCCTATTCCATGATCTTTTTTGGTTGTTGCAGTCCAAAAAATCCTGTTTCACAAAGAATGTTGGAAACAGAAGCAGGCTTTTCAGTGCTTTTACTGAGTTTAGACCAGAATGTATGGAGATTTAAAGTTGTCTCAAACATACTTTTAAGACCGCTGTCATTTAGATCTCAAGCAGCTGGTCATCTTCTAGCATGGACAAAGTTGATTCACCTGGTTTATTCACAAATGGTTCAGGGATCCATTCTTCCCTATTTGTGGAGTCTTTTGTGGTTGGGAAGCAGTGTCCAAACTATTTTGAAAGCTGAGATAGTTGTTTATGCACCACCTGGGAGAAAAGAAGACTGGTTTGGTCTCTTTCAAAATCTCTGCTAGTGTTTGTTGGAACATGTCAAAAATTCCAATGTTCAGTCTTTACCCCCATAATTTCAAGTGGGCTTTGAAAGTAGCTATTTTATCTGCTGAGTTAACACAGTTGTTATTCTTCCCTGAACAGACAGATTGAGTTCATTGAGAGATTGAATATGCTGGAAGTTTTGTGACCCATTATGTGTCACTGAAATGTGCTGCCAATGGTGGCTGTTCTTCTAAAAGAAATCTCTAGAGCGGCCCTGGTAACTCAAAAGCTCTGGCCACTGACCTACCTTTAGAAAGTCATCTCCCTCTTCTGTATAAGAGAAGACATGTATGTTCTGTGTTCATCTCCTCACTGCATAAAAAGACCTGGGTTAAAGACATGTACTTTAATGTGGTTGATAATTTTAATCACATTTTGCAAAACATTGTTAAATTCAGTTGACACTTTTCAGCTAGCCAGGATTTCTCTATGGATGACAGATTGCATCAATTCACATTCAGAAACAACTTCTTTGACTCAAGTTGTGAAACCAGAAAGCCATCCAGTCATTACAGCCAATCCATCCATGCATATACCAAGACAAAATAACCAGTTCACTTTTCCTGATATGTAATAATAGTTCTGCAGCTGTGGTGTCGGTTAGCAACAAAACTAAATATAATACATCCTCATGTACATCTTTCTGAAAATTATATTACACAAAAACAAACATTATTGCCTTTTTGTCAGCATTGGTAGATTCACCAACCAGGATTGTGTACCACAATGACCCATTAATTCTCTCTAATAATTGTGCCTCAAAATCCTCTTCTATTTCATCAACTTGTCTAGTTATGGTGCCAGCCAAAAGAGGAACACGTGCCACCTTTTGGACTGCAGCCTCTCCTAAACGTTCATGACAAATATCCTTGGCAGCAGGCAGGATCATCTCTTTACCAATGTTAAAGGGCTTCTTAACTTTAGCTATGTGGTTAACCATGAAGAATGATGTTCTCAGTAGAGACACATTTGATGAAAAGGAGGACTTTAATAATTGCTTTTATTTTTTTTCCTTCATGTTCACTTATTTTTCCTTTTGAAAAATTCCAAAGGCTTGTCTTTTAATGCAGGGTGCTTGGCTTCAATTTGGCAAAGTGGCTTTGAAAGTTTCATGGCTTCACTGGATAGCTGGTCACCATATTTTATACAAAGCCAAATTGGAGATCCTGAATCACCTGTTGCAATGAACTGAACCCATAATTTAAGTAGGACTCTTGGCATTTCCTTTTAAATGCAATATTCTTTTTTGTTAGCAGTCAGAGTACTCTGCTAAGTACATCATTGGATCTTTCTCCTTTTTCAAAGAAACTCTCTAGAGACATTTGTTTTCACTCATTTTGGCTAGGACTAGTTTACCAAAGGGGCTTCCCTGGTAACTCAGCTGGTAACGAATCCACCTGCAATCCAGGAGACTCCAGTTTGATTCCTGAGTTGGGAAGGTCCCCTGGAGAAGGGTAGGCCTATAATCTCAGGCTTCTCTGGTTTCTCAGATGGTAAAGAATCCGCCTGCAATGTGGAATACCTGGATTCAATCCCTGGCTTGGGAAGATCCCTGGGAGGAGGACATGGCAACCCACTCTAGTATTCTTGCCTGAAGAATCCCCATGGACAGAAGAGCCTGGTGAGCTACAGTTCATGGGGTTGTAAAGAGTCAGATAGGACTGAGTGACTGATCACAGCACAGCATAGCTTACCAAAACTGTGTCTGAGACAAGTGCTCAGTGAAGGAAAGAGGTACGGATGGGAAGTAAATAAATAAAACAATGAGTAGGCTCTGCATGGACTAAAGTAAATGTCAGATTCTGACATAATACTTGCCACCAGATACAGTTGTACAATTGAAGTATATAGACTCATTGCCACTATAACACCTGCTACAAGGTGCAACTTAATTGTCACTTGCCACTCACTGCTACGGTTGTAATATGGATCTGCAAGCAACTGATTTATTATGATCTCTGTGCAGACCTCTCTGCTAATGATAACTTGTATTTTCAGCCACTCCCCAGCTTCATCTCAGGTCACCAGGCATTATATTCTCATAGTGTGCAACCCAGATCCCTTACAAATGCAGTTCACAGTAGGGTTCACACTCCCATGAGAATCGAATGCTGCTCCTGGTCCGACAGGAAGCAGAGCTCAGGCGGTAATACAAGCAATGAGCGTCTGTAAAAACAAATGAATGTTTGCTTGCTAGTCCACTGCTTACCTCCTGCTGTGTGGCCTGGTTCCTAACAGTACCAGTTCATGGTCCAGGGATTGGGGACCCTTGGCTTTTAGTTCTGTCTCACACTTCCCCCCCCCCCTTTCTATCTATTTGCATCCTTTCCTTATTTGGACCTCTATCCATATGTCTTTCTGATCTTTCAGTTTACCTATATTCTGTCCTGCTACAACTAACTTGCTTTTAAATATATCTATTGTGCATTTTCTTTTGGTTACTGTATTTTCTACTTCTACAATGAACATTTGAAATTTTTTTTTTTGGTATATTTTAAATAGCTGATAGCTATTCATGTTCACTTTTTATTGACAAAAATCTGCATAATCAAAACCATTGTTTTTCAAGTAGTCATGTATGGATGTGACAGGTGTACCCTGAAGAATACTGAGCACCAAAGAATTGATACTTTTGAACTGTGGTGCTGAAGACTCTTGAGAGTCCCTAGGACAGCATGAGGACCAACCCCACCCTGGTTTGAAAATCACCAAATTCATATCCCATGAATATTCAAGAAATCAACCCTGAATATTCATTGGAAGGACAGATGAAGCTGAAGCTCCAATCCTTTGGCCACCTGATGCAAATATCTGACTCATTGGAAAAGGTCCTGATTTTGGAAAAGATTGAGGGCAGTAGGAGAAAGGAATGACAGAGGATGAGATGGTTGGATGGCATTACTGACTCAATGGATATGAGTATTAGCAAATTCTGAGAGAAACCTGGTATGCTGCAGTCCATAGGGTTGCAAAAAATCAATCATAACTGAGTGACTGAACATTGTTTTTAATGTATTATTCTCTATTTTTGTAAATAGGTTGGCCTGAATCACTTTAAAGATGTGTCTGAAAATTCTGAAATCTGGATCAATGAAGTAGTTCTGTTTGGTTTTATTTTATTTTTGGCTTTAGGTTAGTTGATGTTCCCTTATGCAATGTGATTCTTTCTTTTGACCTAGAGAAATAAGCTTTCCCTTTGCAAGGAATATAGATGGCTTCTCTTGTAGCTCAGTTGGTAAAGAATCCACCTGCAGTGCAAGAGACCTGGGTTTGAACCCTGGGTCAGGATGATCCCTTGGAGAAGGAATGGCAACCCGTTCCAGTATTCTTGCCTGGGAAATCTCATTGACAGAGGAGCCTGGTGGGCTACAGCCCACCATAGGTTCTCAAGAGTAAGACAAGACTAAGCAACTAAATCAAATCACCATTGCTAGAAAAATAGAGTGACTGATCACCTTAATTAAATCCAGACCAAAATGACTAAAAAGTGTTTTATGTTTTGGATTAATCTCTATTCTCTCTGTTTCATGTCTAGTCATCAAGCATATCCATGTAGTAGTTCCAACTGAGTCTAAGGTGTTATGCAACACTGATGTATATCCAAACTGAACTATGATTCAGGTCCCTCAAGTACATGTTTGTTATCTTTTTTGTCTTAAAAATTGCTACAAGAATTTTTCCTTCTATTTCTTAGTATCAGATCATTCCTGCAGGACTTTGTTGAAATCATAAGACTTTGCTGTGTTCTCAGAATTCAAGAATGTCCTAAGGGAAATAGCTGCTACAGAGTGTGTTTGTTCAGTCACTCAGTCATGGACTGTAGCCTGTCAGGCTGTACTGAACATGAAGTTCTCCAGTCAAGAATACTGGAGTAGGTTTCCATTTCCTATTTCAGGGGATCTTCCCAACCCAGGGATTGAACCCATGTTTCTTGGGTCTCCTGTGTTGGCAGATGGATTCTTTATGACTAGTGCCACATTGGAAGCCCTGGCTGCTGAAGAATGCCATACCAAATTTTAGCACAATTCCCATTTTCCTTGATTTGTGTTTTCTCAAGTCCTTGCTGTCTTAGAAGATTTCTGACACCTTTAAGTATATTTAATTTGTTTATTACTTTTTCTTGTCAATGGAATTCTCTTATTCCCTTTAGATCAGTTGATCTACTGCAAGATAAACCATCTTTTCTGAAAGCAGAACTATAATGGTCTTATAAATCTTTCAAATTATTTAAATTATAATTTTAAGTAATCTTTTAAAAAGAAGATTTTACTGTTAACTTTGAGAACAAGTTGTTTGGATGTCTATCTGTCATCAGAAGTAAGTCTCAGCTATTCTCAGTTGCAAGTGACTGGGTAAAATGTCCCAGCAAAATTTGATGAAATAATATAACTATCCTAATTTCTCATGAGGTGGGCTATTTTGCTAAAGGAATTCATCACATATTTCTGAATAGTTTATTTTTACTCATAAATGAAAATATTACTTGCAAAGGATAAATGCACATATATTTTAAAAATTTTGTTAAATAACAAGTAGTCACCATCTAAAGAACCACAATTTTTAAAGAGTTCTAAAATGTATTAGGTAAAAATAATTTGTGTTAGATCTCTACCTCATACCATATATGAAAATAAACTTGAACTATGCTTAATAATTGAAAATAACAAAAGTTAAGTAAACATAAAGAGGGCATGAAATAATAGTTTAAGATGTACTGTGTGGAGGTCTTCCTAAGTAAGAAAGAAAGTCTAGAAAGCATCATATACAAAAGTGATAGATACAGCTTTCAAGTTGCCCATATGTATACATTTTCCACAATTGGGGTCATAATTGCTTGATCTCTGAACTTCCAAGGATATTTTTAGCCTCTTCACTGTTGACATTTGCTCCCAAAGTCACATAATCAAATTCTCAGCACCAAAATAGTAATTGCCCAAATCACAAAATCTCTAGTAATTTCTAGGCATACCATTGAAACTGTTACTCAAAGTCATTATAACTAGAAATTAATTAATTCAATTTTATTTTCACTATTTCTAAAACTCCAACTTTCTTGATGTTTCAAGAAATGCTTTTGATCTATTTTTTTAAGATACTTCTTAATAAATTATCTCAAAACACTTTTGCCACATTGCTCTCTAATAATCAACTGACAGAGTACATTTATTTACTCTATGGTATCACTTTTCAGTTTCCCCAAAGTTCAAAAATCTCAAAGAATAAAGAAAACTAGACATTTAAATAAATAGTTCAAATTTCTGGATTTCATTATTTAAGAGTCAACTGGCAGAAATACAATTATGAATGCTGTTTCTGTGTCTTCACTGAGCATCATTAATGGAGAAAACTGCATACTGTATGCACTGAATTCATGTTAAATTAGTAAATACACACCTCACAGGCTCTCAATATTGCCTAGTCTTAAAAATTAATAATCTTAGATTCTAAGTGTGTGTTTCTAGCTTAAAGTTACATGTTTTTATCAGTAAAGATTCTCTAGAGCAACAGAACAATAGGATATGTGTATGTGTGTGTGTATCTGTATCCCTAGAAATGGAACCCACAGAGACTGAGGGTTGATTGTACTTTGCCATTTTATATAAGCAACTTGAGTATCTGAAGATTTTGATATCTTTGGAATTCTAGAGCAAATTTCCCATGAATACCTAGGAGCACCTGAGATAGAGATGGAAAGACGATTTATTTTTATTTTTAGGAATTGACACAATTGTGGGGGTTGGTAAATTTGAGATTTCTAAGACTGGCCAGCAGGACGGAAACTTGTGGAGGTATGGATCGGTGATTGCTTGTTATACCAATCTAGTCATGCAATTTGGAAAATTTAATTGACACATTCCAAACCAAATAACTTTTAACTGTTTCACAGATGTTTGTATTTATAATTTCCTGCATACATCCACATAAATAATCTTTGATTAACAAATTAATTAAAACCACTAACTAAACAAATTAATTAAACCACTAACTAAACGTGAAAACCACTGTTGAAACAAGTCACTATTACTTTTGAAAATATGTTTGGTTGAAAATTTGAGTTCATTCATCAAAGAGTATGGAGATGCTGATAAAACATGAATTCATGAATAAAAGGAGTGAATCAAATGGAACTGGGTCAACAATAAACAGAAGAAATATATAAATTTCACTTGGTTTTATATTTTTACATCACATCACATTGAAAAGAGTATCTAATTCTACATTTTACTACAATAGTCCTACAGTATAATAGTACATCATTTCTGTGTTTGTACTGGTATGAGATTTTTGTTGTACAATTATAGGGTGAGGAATAATGTAAACAAAACAAAACAAAAAGGCTTTAAAAAGCTCTGCTTGGAACTTTTCCATTTCCATGGATTAAAAAAAAAAAAGCCTTTTCCGTGTTTGAAGAATAGAAATATGGGCAAAATTAGGTTTTCACTACCATTTTAAAGGGGATGATTATATGATTATAGGAGCATAATATTGAGCTAGAAGGAAGGAAATCAGACAGATTAATCTCACTACCAAAAAGTCAACACGGAAAAATAAACTATTGAAACGAAACATCTGCATTATTGAAGAGAAATTAATTAACAGAGTAAGAAAAAATCATGCCTGCCCTCTGAATTAGGAAGGAACATTATAAAGGGTATAATCACAATACTGACAATGATTGCCAACACCTCTTGTAGTAGGCACATGTTTTCCCTAAGGAGACACATAATTACAACAAATTGTGATTTGGTAAGCATGAATTTTTATGTAAATTCAAACATTTTTAAGTCACAGAAATGTGCCTTATAAGTATGCTTAATTTACCCTTGGAACTATCAATTTTAATATTCCAATCATCACAAATCACCAAGTAATTACTAAAATAAGCTATTTAATAATATTTTTGATAAAATATATTAAATATTATTTTATATTATAATATATGTACTGAATTTGGAAGTATGAAAACCAGTCACATAATCAAATAACCTAATCACACTGTAAGATGAAGATGCCTAAATGCTCTCTGTCACATTTTCTACTTTGTTTGTTAAAGCCAAGAAGTAAACACCACTGGGAACACATTTATGTTTAATAAAATTAGCTTTGACTTCTTTGGTTGTCCAGTAGTTAAGATTTCATGCTTTCAATGCAGGGGACACTGGCTTGATTCCTGGTGGGAAACTAAGTTCCCACATGCCATACTGAGTGGCCAAATAAATAAATAAGATTAGGTTTATGAATTTGGTATATCAAGGAAAATATATCTTAGGAGAAATGAAGATGTCCCGAGACAGCTGGAGTGGGGGTACTTCTTTGAAGATTTAAAATTGTGGAAGAGGACTTAGGGAGGGATTAAATAAAGGAGAGAGAGTTCCCTACTAGATGATGTCAAGAAATTACGGCAGTTCAGAAAATAATTTTCAAACCAAAAAACTGGCATCACTTTCACTCAGAAATTATTCTGGGAAGTTGGCAAAATAAATAACAACAATAATAAAATATATTTATGTGGTCTGACTTGAAAAAAAAAAAAAGATACTAGAACAATGCTTACCTGGGAAGGATTGCAAGTGGGGGGATGGGGTGGAAATTGATTGAAATGGAAATATGCGAACATTCTGGTCGTCAGAGACAGTTCTATGACATAATGTGGCATAATTTACCTGGATATATCCATTTGGCAAAATTGTAATGCTGTTTAAAGTCTGGCAATGATGACTTTATGTACTGTTGATTCAGTTCAGTTCAGTTCAGTCGCTCAGTCTTGTCCAACACTTTGCGACCCCATGAATTGCAGCATGCAAGGCCTCCCTGTCCATCACCAACTCCCAGAGTTTACTCAAACACATGTCCGTCTAGTTGGTGATGCCATCCAGCCATCTCATCCTCTGTCGTCCCCATCTCCTCCTGCCCCCACCCCCTCCCAGCTTCACGGTCTTTTCCAATGAGTCAACTCTTCGCATGAGGTGACTAAAGTTTTGGAGTTTCAGTTTC
This sequence comes from Cervus canadensis, assembly GCF_019320065.1. Lineage (NCBI taxonomy): Eukaryota > Metazoa > Chordata > Mammalia > Artiodactyla > Cervidae > Cervus > Cervus canadensis. Next base: position 47,808,729 of record NC_057394.1, on the reverse strand, counting down.
AGCATCAGTCCTTCCAATGAGCACCCAGGACTGATCTGCTTTAGGATGAACTGGTTGGATCTCTTTGCAGTCCAAGGGATGCTCAAGAGTCTTCTCCAACACCACAGTTCAAAAGCATCAATTCTTCGGCGCTCAGCTTTCTTCACAGTCCAACTCATATCCACACATGACCACTGGAAAAACCATAGCCTTGACTAGATGGATTTTGTTGGCAAAGTAATGTCTCTGCTTTTTAATATGCTGTCTAGGTTGGTCATAACTTTCCTTCCAGGGAGTAAGCATCTTTTAATTCCATGACTGCAATAACCATCTGCAGTGATTTTGGAGCCCCAAAAAATAGTCTGACACTGTTTCCACTGTGTCCCCATCTATTTCCCATGAAGTGATGGGACCAGATGCCATGATCTTAGTATTCTGAATGTTGAGCTTTAAGCCAATTTTTTCATTCTCCTCTTTCACTTTCATCAAGAGGCTTTTTAGTTCTTCTTCACTTTCTGCCATAAGGATGGTGTCATCTGCATATCTGAGATTACTGATATTTCTCCTGGCAATCTTGATTCCAGCTAGTGCTTCATCTAGCCCAGGGTTTCTCATTAAGTATTCTGCATATAAGTTAAATAAGCAGGGTGACAATATACAGCCTTGACATATTCCTTTTCCTATTTGGAACCAGTCTGTTGTTCCATGTCCAGTTCTAACTGTTGCTTCCTGACCTGCATATAGGTTTCTCAAGAGGCCGGTCAGGTGGCCTGATATTCCCATATCTTGAAGAATTTCCACCATTTGTTCTGATCCACATAGTCAAAGGCTTTGGCATAGTCAATAAAACAGAAAGAGATACTTTTCTGGAACTCTCTTGCTTTTTTGGTGATCCAACAGATGTTGGCAATTTGATTTCTGGGTCTGCTGCCTTTTCTAAATCCAGCTTGAACATCCGGAAGTTCACAGGTCACGTACTGTTGAAGCCTGGCTTGGAGAATTTTGAGCATTACTTTGCTATCATGTGGGACGAGTGCAATTGTGTGGTAATTTGAACATTCTTTGGCATTGCGTTCTTTGGGATTGGAATAAAAACTGACCTTTTCCAGCCCTGTGGCCACTGCTGAGTTTTCCAAATATACTGGCATATTGAGTGTAGCATGTTAACAGCATCATTTTTTAGGATTTGGACTAGCTCAACTGGAATAATTAACTTAGTGCACTGCAAAGTTTTTAATTATCTCCATCTTCCTCATGAACAATGCAAGGGCTCATTTGAAATAGTTCAACTGGAATTCCATCACCTCCACAATCTTTGTTTGTAGTTATGCTTCTTAAGGCCCAGTTGACTTCACATTCCAGGATTTCTAGCTCTAAGTGAGTAATCACACCATCGTGGTTATCTGGGTCATGATGATCGTTGTTGTATAGTCTGACTATTCTTGCCACCTCTTCATAGTATCTTCTGCTTCTGTTAGGTTCACCTTATTTCTGTCCTTTATTGTGCCCATCTTTACACGAAATGTTTCCTTAGTATCTCTAATTTTCTTGAAAAGATCTCTAGTCTTTCCCTTTCTATTGTTTTCCTCTCTTTCTTTGCATTGATCACTGAGGAAGGCTTTCTTATGTCTCCTTGCTATTCTTTGGAACGCTGCATTGAAATGGGTATATCTTTTCTTTTTTCTTATATCTTTGGCTTCTCTTCCTTTCTCTGCTATCTGTAAGAGCTCCTTGGAAAACTGTTTTGCCTATTTGCATTTATCTTTCTTGAGGATGGTATTGATTACTGCCTCCTGTACAACGTCTCGAACCTTCATTCATCATTCTTCAGGCACTCTATCAGATCTAATACTTTGAATCTATTTGTCACTTCCACTGTATAATCGTAAGAGATTTGACTTAGGTCATGCCTGAATGGTCTATTGGATTCCTCTATTTTCTTCAATTTTAGTCTGAATTTGGTAATAAGGAGTTCATGATCTGAGCCACAGTCAGCTCCCAGTCTTGTTTTTGCTGACTGTATAGGGCTCCTCCATCTTTGGCTACAAAGAGTTTAATCAATATGATTTTGATATTGACCATCTGTTGATGTCCATGTGTAGAGTTGTCTCTTGTGTTGTTAGAAGAGGGTGTTTGATATGACCAGTGCTTTCTCTTAGCAAAACTCTGTTAGACTTTGCCTAGCTTCATTTTGTACTCCAAGGCCAAATTTGCCTGTTACTCCAGGTATCTCTTGACTTCCTACTTTTGCATTCCAGTTCCCTATAATGAAAATAACATCTTTTTTGGCTGTTAGTTTTAGGAAGTCTTGTAGGTCTTCATAGGACCATTCAACTTCTGCTTCTCTGGCTTTAGTGGTTGGGGCATAGACTTGGATTACTGTGATATTGAATGGTTTGCCTTGGGAAAGAACAGAGTTCATTCTGTCATTTTTGCAATTGCATCCAAGTACCACATTTCAGACTCTTTTGTTGATTATGATGGCTACTCCATTTCTTCTAAGGGATTTTTGCCCACAGTAATAGATGTAATGGTCATCTGAGTTAAATTCACCCATTCCAGATCATTTTAGTTTACTGATTCTTAGAATGTCAAGGTTCACTCTTGCCATCTCCTGTTTGACCACTTCTAATTTGCCTTGATTCATAGACCTAACATTCCAGGTTCCTATGCAATATTGCTCCTTACAGCATCAGACTTAACTTCCATCACAGTCACATCAAAAACTGTGTGGGGTTGTTGCTTTGGCTTAGTCTCTTCATTCTTTCTGGTGTTAGTTTTCCACTCTTCTCTCAGTAGCATATTGGGCACCTACTGACCTGGTTAGTTCATCTTTCAGTGTCATATCTTTTTGCCTTTTCATGCTGTTCATGGGGTTCTTAAGGCAAGAATACTGGAGTGGTCCACCATTCCCTTTTCCAGTGCACCACTTTTTTTCTTAACTGTCTACCGTGACCCATCCATCTTGGATGGCCCTTCAAGGCATGACTCATAGTTTCATTGAGTCAGACAAGGCTGTGTTCCATGTGGTCAGTTTGATTATTTATCTGTGATTGTGGTTTTCATTCTATCTGCCCCCTGACGGATAAGGATAAGAGGCTTATGGAAGCTTCCTGATGTGAGAGACTGTGGGTATATTCAGAGTACATAATGCAATACAGTCCTGGATGAAGCACAAGCTGGAATCAAGATTTCAGGGAGAAATATCAAGAACCTCCAAAATCACTACAGATGGTGACTGCAACCATAAAATTAGAAGAAGCTTGCTCCTTGGTTGAAAAGTTATGGACAACCTAGATGGCATATTAAAAAGCAGAGACATTACTTTGCTGATAAAAGTCCATCTAGACAAAGCTATGGTTTTTCCAATAGTCATGTATGGATTTGAGAGTTAGAACATAAAGAAAGCTGAGCACCGAAGAATTGATGCTTTTGAACTGTGGTGTTGAAGATTCTTTACAGTCCCACACACTGCAAGGAGTTCAAACCACCAGTCAATCCTGAAGGAAATCAGTCCTACATATTCATTGGAATTACTGTTGCTGAGGCTGAAGCTCCAATACTTTGGCCAGCTGATGTGAAGAACTGACTCATTGGAAAAGACTGTGACACTGGCAAAAATAGAAGGCAGGAGAAGGGGACGACAGAGGATGAGATGGTTGGTTGGCATTCCCGACTCAATGGACATGAGTTTTAGTAAGCTCCAGGAGTTGGTGCTGGACAGTGAAGCTTGATGTGCTTCAGTCCATGGGGTTGCAAAGAATCTGACAGGGCTGAGTGACTGAACTGAACTGAAGTTAATTATTCTTGCTATAATTATTGAGCTCTTTCATAAATAAATTGAAATTTAGAAAAATTTGAAAATAATAGTGATAATAATTGAGTGATTCAAATTTATTCAAATAAGTGTAAGAAATATAAAAATATTTATAAAACCTTAAAAAATAGATAATTCAATAAATTAAACAAATATTTGTATTAATCAAAAGTAGTTAATTAGTAAGTGTAATGGGATGTATTTAATACTCTCATAATGGGCAAATTTAATAGACTTTAATAAAAATCAAGCTCTTCACAAGTAATGCAAATAATACACAAAATTTCAATTGCAAGCTATAGATCAAGTTGCACCAATAAAAGTGCAACCAAAAGAAAATAGTTTAACTATATTCATCTAAAACAAACACCTTGAAGGATATAAAGTACTGTTAGAGAAAATATAATATAATGAAATATTTAATTTACCAATATGATAATCCATTTAGAGTTTATAAAATAATTTCACAATGTATAAAGCAAGTTGTGACAGAATTACAGGAAGAAGAATAAAAATCTGTCTTCAGTGGGAGATAGTAATATGGCTTTCTTTAATAACTGATATAAAAACTACACAAAATATGTCAGTAGGAATGATGATTTTAACAATAAGAATAAAAAAATAATGTATTTGCTTTAATTGGCTATACAGAGAACTTTTTACTCTCCAACAGTTTTCAATTATGCATAAACATTTACCAATATTTACCAATTATTTAAACATAAATTTTGAGCAAATAAATGCAAAGAATTTAAATAAGAATAACATATTTTTGCAAGAACAAAAGTTTACTAGAAATTAAGTGCAGGATGTTAACTAGAAATTCCATTTTTGAAAATTAATGCATCAAAGATCATAATATAATTAGAAAACATTTTGATTAAACAGCAGCAAGAATATTACAAATCAAAACTTGTGATGTGCAGCAAGTTAGAGGACAAGTTTGTCTTTAGACTAACTTAGAGGATAAGTTAGTCTTTTATGCAGCGATGAGTAGTCTACATATTTAGCGGATAAGTTCATCTTTTAAGCAGAGATGAGTAGTCTGGCTTTAAAAAGAACATGTGTATCAGTGCTGTGAATTACCTTCTTTAGCACTGTTGCTCATCTGTGAAATTCAGATAGACAATAGTTCCCTGAAGCATCCTGATCTAGGCAGTGACCAAGACTACCTTAAGTTTCCCCGCAGCCTGTCTAAACTTTCTTCTTACTTCACCTTCCTTTTCTTAAAACATTTAGTTTAGGAAACTTCTAATTTCAAACTCTCTCTGCTCTTTAGAGATGTTAATCTTCTATATCCCAAAATGCTTTTCTCAGGACCAGGGGAGCCATTTCTGTGAAATAGAATAGACATGAATGATAACATCCCATTTCCAGTTTTCTATGGGAAGGTAGGAACCTAACTCTGAAAAGTGACAATTAGAAAATACAGATAGCCCCATCATGTTGATCAATTATTCTCTTTATATCCTCTTGCACTTTTCTATTAGCTTATCCTAGAACTTAAAAATGTTATTAGCTTTTCCTAGCATTTAAAATTAAATACTCTCCACCCTTTCATCTTAGTGGAGTTGAGTTGAATACCTTGCCTTTGCTGCATAAGTCTTGAATGAGGTCTTCCTTGCCTGTTTAAGCTTTGTTGGCTTGTCAGTGGCTGCACCATGCATTTACAACTTTTGAGTGAATGTAGCACGTTAAGGAGACAGTTATAATCATTAACAACACAACAATACCTGCTGTTTGGAGAGCACTCCTGAGCCAGGTTACCCAGGACCCAAATCACCTAGAAGCAAATAAGTCAAAGATATGATCCTAAATAGTGAATATTTCTTTAAGCCAGTTGGCCTGCTTATATATTTCACATAGCTGTGTCTTTATCTTCCCAGAGGTGTTTGTCCAGCAAGTTTGTTTCAAGGAAACAGAGGCATTGGAAATTAGGGAGAAGTTCTTAATGGGCAGGACTATAGGATCACCAAAACCACAGTAAATCCAACAGTTAGTTGGATGCTAGATTACTATCTTTTTAAATGACCTGACCATGCTGAACAATGCCACCTTCCCAGACGAGGGCAAGGCAAAAGTGGATAAAAGAGAATTATGAAAAGCTTCATGGTGTAAGAATCAGGAAAAGGATGGTCACAGAGGGAAGGAGAAATGAAAAAAAAAAATGTTCTTGATCTGATGTTTTGGAATGAAGCAACCTACCTCATTGTAGCTATTTTTCTTCCTAGCCCACTTGATTTTGAGGTCTTTGACATTTATACAGGACCAGAGGGGGTGCTGACCACTTATAATTTGACAGCAGTGCCAATGGTCAAGGGTACTTGGTAGGGTTGTTTCCTTGAATCTCACTTTTGCAAAAGCTTCATAGTAAAGCGAGCCTCTGCAGACAGCAGAAGCGAGAACCACAACCCTGCAATCTGTGCAGTGGAGATCACAATCACAGAAAGTTAGCCAAAATGAGAAGGCAGAGAAATATGTTCCTTACGAAAAAACAAAGTGAAACACTAGAAGAACAAATAAGTGAAGTGGAGATAGCCAATTTACCAGAAAAAAAAAAAAAATCAGAATAATAATAATGAAGATAATCAAAGATCTTGGAAAAAGAATGGAGGCAAGGATTGAAAGGATGCAAGAAATATTTTGAAAAGACTGGAAAGAACTAAAGAACAAACAACCAGAGATATGCAATACAATAATGGAAATGAAAAATACATTTGAAGGAATTAACAGCAGAAAAAGTGAGACAGAGGAAAAGTAAGCTGGAGGACAGAATGGTAGAAGTCTTCCACAGAACAGAATAAAAATAAAAAGGATGAAAAGAAGTGAAAGTATTCTAACAGATTTTTAGGAAAACATTAAATGCATCAACATTCACATTATAAGGGTCACAGAAGGAGAAGAGAGAAAAAGGATGTGAGGAAATATTTGAAAGGTTAATACTACTTTCTTCTAACATAGGAAAGGACACGATCATCTATGTCCAGGAAGAACAGAGAGTCCCAGGCATGTTAAACCCAAGAACATGCCAAGACATATAGTAATCAAACTGACAAAAATTAAAGATAAAAAACATAGAAAAGCAACAATGGAAAACCAACAAATAACATACAAGGGAACTCCCATTATCTTGAATGTAAGTGAATTTAATCTTCCAAACAAAAGTCATAGACTTGACGAATGAATACACAAACAAGGCCTGTGTAAATACTGTCTATAAGAGATCCATTTCAGACCTAGGAACAAATAGAGACTGAAAATGAGGGGATGGAAAATGATATTTCACACAAATGGAAATCAAAACAAAGTGAGTATAAAAATACTCATATTAGACAAAATATAATTTAAAATAAAGACTTTTATAAAAGACAAATAATGGTACTGTATAATGATCAAGGGGTCAATCCAAGAAGAAGATAAAGCAACTATAAATATACATGCACCCAATATAGGAGCACCTCAATATAAAAGGCAATTACTAACAGCCATTAAGGGAGAAATTGACAGTAATCAAGTAATAGTGGAGGACTCTAATGTCCTATTTTTATCAATGGACAGATCATCCAGTCAGAAAATCAAAAAAGAAACACAAGTCTTAAATGACACATTAAGTCAGATAGATTTAATTGATATTTGTAGAGCACGCTATCCAAAAGAAGTAGAATATTTATTCTTCTCATGTGTACACGGAACATTCTCCAGGATTGACAACATGCTGAACCATAAAGCAAACTCCAGTAAATTAAAAAAAAAAATTGAAATCATATCAAGCATCCTTTCCAACCACAACACTGTGAGTTTAGAAAGAAACAAGGAAAAGAAAAACTGTAACAAGCACAAACCAGTGGAGCCTAAATAGTATGCTACTAAACAGCAAATGGATCACTGAAAAATCAAAGGAGAAAAAAAAAATACAGAGACAAATGAAAACAAAAGTGTCACAATCAAAACCTGTGGGGTGCAACAAAAGTAACTCTAAAAGGGAAGTTTATACCAATAAAAAGTCTACTTCAGGGCAAAAGACACATCTCAAATAAATAAACAACCTAAACTTGCACCTAGAGCAACTACAGAAAGAAGAATGAACAAAATACAAATTTAGTTGAAGGAAAGAAAATATAATTAATGATCAGAGCAGTAATAAGTAAAATAGAGATGAAGAAATCAATAGCAAAGATCAATGAAACCAAAAGCTGTTTTTTTGTAAAGGCAAACAAAATTGATAAATCTTTAATCAGACTCATAATAAAAAAAGTGGGGAGGGGGGAAGAGGACTCAAATCAGTAAAATCAGAAATGGAAAAGGAAAAATTACAGCTGACATCCCAGACATACAAAAGATCATAAGAGATTAGCACAAGCAACTGTATGCCAATAAAACAGACAATCTAGAAGAAATAACAAATTCTTAGAAAGGTCTAATCTCACAAGACAGAACCAGGAAGAAACAGAAAATAAAAACAGACCAATCATAAGTACTGAAGTTGAAACTGTGATTTAAGAACTCACAACAAATGAAAGTCCAGAACCTGAGGGCTTCACATGTGGTTTCTATCAAACATTTAGAGAATATTTAACACCTATCCTTCTGAAACTGTTCCAAAAATTTCTAGAGGAAGGAAAGCTAGCTAACTCATTCTAAGAAGCTACCATTGCCCAAATACCAAAAGTAGAAGAAAAAAAAAAGCCACAAAAAATGAAAGCAACTGGCCAATATCACTGATGAATATAGATGCAAAAATCCTCAAAAAAAAAAAAAAATACTAGAAATCTGAATCCAACAATACATTAAAAGGATCATACACCATGATCAAGTAGGATTTATCCCAGAGATGCAAGTATGTTTCAGTATCCAGAACTCAATCAGTGTGACAAATAACATCAACAAATTGACTAAAGCATATGGTCATCTCAGTAGATGTAGGCACAATTTTGACAAAATTAAATACACATTTATGATTAAAAACTCTCCAGAAAGTGTTCATAGAGAGTACATTCCTCAATATAACAGAGACTATACAAGACAAACTGACAGCTAACATCATACTCGATGTGAAATGCTGAAAGCATTTCCTATAAGATCAGGAAAAAGACAAGCATGTACACTCTCACCACTTTTATTCAACATAGCATTGGAAATCAGAGGGACAAAAGAAATAAAAGGAATCAAAATTGGAAAAGAAGTAGAACTGTCATTGTTTGCAGATGACGTGATACTACACATAGAAAATTCTGAAAACACTACCAGAAAATTACTAGAATTCATCAATAAATTTGATAAAGCTGCAAGTTACAAAATTATACACAGAAGTCTGTTGCATTTCTAAACACTAAAAACAAAAGATCAGAAATAGAAATTAAAGAAACAATCACATATATAATTGCATAAAAAATAAATCAATCAAAAATACCTAACAATAACCCTATCTAAGGAAAATAAAGACCTGTTCCCCCTAGAACTCTAAGATGCCTATAAAAGAAACCAAAGACAACAGAAACAGATGGAAAGAAATACCATGCTCTTTGACTGGAAGATTATACTATGTATGGTAACCTACAGAGTCAATGCAATCTCTATAAAATTACCAATGGTATTTTTCACAGAACTAAAATAAAAAATATTGTGTGGAGACACAAAAGACCCTGAATATTCTAAGCAATCTTAAGAAATAAAAATGGAATGGAGGAATCAGGCTCTCTGACTGCAGATACTATTACAAAGGTATAGTTATCCAAACAGTAAAATTCTGGCACAGAAATAGAAATACAGATCAAAAGGATATAATAGAAAGTTCAGAAATAAACCCATATATCTATGGTCTATTAATGTTTGATGAAGAAGACAAGACCATACAATGGAGGAAACACATTCTCTTCAATAAATGCTTCTTGGAAAACTGGAAAACTACATTTAAAAAAAAAAGAAGAAGAAGAAGTTCCAACACTTTTAAACACCATACACAAAAATAATCTTAAAATGAATTAAAGAACTAAATGTGAGAACAGACACTATACAACTCTACAAGGGAAACATACACAGAACACTCTTTGACACAAATCACATCAATTTTGTTTTTCAATCTGTCTTCAAAAGTAATGGAAATAAAAACAAAAATAAACAAATGGGATCTAATTAAGCTCAAAAGCTTTTGCAAGCAATGGAAACCAAAAACAACGTGAAAAGATAGCCCACAGAATGGGAGAAATATTTGCAAACTATGCAACCGACAAGGGATTAGCCTCCAAATTTACAACCAGCTCATGAGGCTTAATATCATAAAAACAAACAAAAAATGGGCAAATGGGCATAAGACCTTAATAGGTATCTCTCCAAATAAGACACACAAATGGCTCAGATGCACATGAAAAGATGTTCCTTGTTGCTAGTTATTCAGTTCTGCTCAGTCGCTCAGTTGTGTCCTACTCTTTGCAACCCCATGAATCACAGCACGCCAGGCCTCCCTGTCCATCACAAACTCCCGGAGCTTACTCAGACTCATGCCCATTGAGTTGGTGATGCCATCCAGCCATCTCATCCTCTGTCGTCCCCTTCTCCTCCTGCCCCCAATCCCTCCCAGCATCAGGGTCTTTTCCAATGAGTCAACTTTTCGCATGAGGTGTCCAAAGTATTAGAGAAATGTAAATCAAAACTGCAATAAGATATCAGCTCACACAGGTCAGAATGCCACCAAAAAGTCTTTAAACAATATGTGCTGGACAAGGGGTAGAGAGAAGGATGCCATCCTATACTGTTGGTGGGAATGTAAATTGGTATTATAACAATGACTGTACCAACTTACATTACCATCAAGAGTATAGGAGGTTACTCAAACAACAACAACAACAACAAAAACTAAAAATAAAGATATGTTATGATCCTGCAATCCCAATTTTGTGCATATATTCAAAGAAAAATATGGTCCAAAGTATCCACACACCACAATGTTCTTTGTAACACTGTTTACAATAAATAAGACATGAAAACAACCTAAATGTGCATTCATAGAGAAATGGATAAAGGAGTAGTGATACATATATACAATGGAATATTACTCAGACAACAAAAAGAATGAAATAATGTAAAGAATCTGCCTGCAATGTGGGAAACCTGGGTTCGATCCCCAGATTGGGAAGATCCCCTGGAGAAGGGAACGGCAACCCACTCCAGAATTCTTGCCTAGACAATACCATGGACAGAGGATACTGGTGTGCTACAGTCCATGGGGTCACAAAGAGTTGGACATGACTAAGAGACTTTCACTTTATCCTGGCATGTACCTAGACATTGTCATACTAAGTGAAGTAAGTCAGACAAAGATGAATTTCACATGATATCACTTATATGTGAAATCTAAAGTAAAAATGATACAAATAAGCTTATTTACAAAACATAAACAGACTCACAGACTTGGAGAATAAACTTCAGCTCCATGAACAAGGGTTGACAGGACTCCAGTGGATTGTCTGGTAAATTGCAACCAATTGAAACTATACATCAATTACTATGCTTTATGATATATGCATTTAAAAGTGGTTTCCATAATCTTTTTGATAACTTGAAACCCTGAAGTTATACTGTAATAATTAAATGATGGATATTCATCAAATATCTTGATCATTTCCAAAAAGGTAAAACACTGAAACATTAATTACTGAACATAGATTTATCCACTTTGAGTTCCTTCTTTCCTCATCAAGTCTTAATTGGAAGTGTCATTGCATCAGGGATTGATGGCTACTTCAATCTCTACAGAGATGGCACATGCCCTTCTTATTGTTGTTATTCAGTCACTAGCAAATGCTCTTGGCAAGTGCCAATTTTTAGTTGATAGGCAAGTGCCAGTTTTTAGTTGACAGGCACAAGATATTTTTATTAATAGTAAAGTTTCATCAGGACAAATAGTAAATATTCCTAGTGTTAAAGCAGGCAGATAGCTAGATATAAACAAAGAAAGAGGGGCAGAGGCCAAGTAGCAGGAAACCATACATATGTGAACAGCGAGGGTCCTTGTGGTGACAAAGAAAAGCAGGAACCTCCAAGCTGACAGGAAGATATAAATCTAGATGTAACAGTGGTTCTAGAGGCTGTCAAAGAAGGATAGGAAAGGTGGACTCTCTGGGGTCTGAATGTAAACTTTTGCTCATTATGTCCTCATTACAGTTGAAAACCACACTGATTTAAAGAAGTAAATCCAAGATAATACAGTTAGATTTATGGGTCATTTCCTTGACATCATTCAGGCTGGGACCCAATTCTCTGATAAATTAAAGACAACTACTCTTGTCTTACAAACTGAGTCTTTATAAGAACAGAAAAAGCCTACCTATCCTTTTAACCAATCCCCACACCTCCTGTATTCATTTAAAAACATTTGCCAAGAGCATTTGCCAGTGACTGAATAACAACAAGGGCATGTGCCATCTTTCTCTGCAGATACTGAGCCCTGTGCTGCTGCCTCTGCCAACCTTCAGTGCTCCCTGAGGGGGATTCAGGACGGGGAGTGAGGCAACCTGTGCTTCAGGGAAACTGGTGAGACTGGTGTTTAGTTACATATTTTCAGGAACTGCTTTCATGATCACAATCCTTGCATCTCTTCATATCTAGAAAATCAGTAAATGTCTTCATGGTGCCATCAGCTGCTCGTGACTAGCAGAAACACTTTTGTAAACTAAGCTCTTGATTGCGCTGAACTCCCCCTTCACCAAAATCTTAGATATTGATCTTCCCCTATCACCTCTTTGGAGCAGTCTCTCAGAGTTATTTGAGGGGCTGGCTCCCAGGCTGCAGTCCTCATTTGCCCCCAAATAAAACTGAATCCACAACTCTCAGGTTGTACATCTCTTCAGTCGACATGCCACATTAAAAATTTTTAGTTTAAGGAAGGGATACATTTTTAGAATTTATTAGTGTTTAAAAATTTATCAATCACAGAATGCTCTTATAAGAGATAACCTACAATTGCTTGATTCTTAGTTTTCACTAGAAATTAAGTGTTCTAAGGATAAAGAACTTTGATTATTATTTTCAATTAAATCTATGAGACCTAATAATCACAGTAACCCAAGTCTATGCTGCAACCACTAATGTGGAAGAAAGTGACTTGAACGGTTCTATGAAGACCTACAAGACCTTCTAGAACTAACACCTAAAAAAGATGTCCTTTTCCCCATAGGGGACTAGAATGCAAAAATAGGAAGTCAGAAGAGACCTGAAATAGTAGGCAGTTTTGACCCTGGGGCACAAAATGAAGCAGGGCAAAGGCTAAAAGAATTTTCCAAGGAACAAACTGGTCATAGAAAAACACCTTCTTCCAGCAACACAAGGGACAACTCTACACATGGACATCACCAGATAGTTAATTCTGAAATCAGATTAATTATATTATTTGCAGTCAACGATGGAGAAGCTCTACAAATTCAGCAGAAACAAGACCAGGGGCTGACTGTGACTCAAGTCATGAGCTCCTTATTGCAAAATTCAGTCTTAAATTGAAGAAAGTAGGGAAAACCACTAGACCATTCAGGTAGGCCCTAAATAAAATCCCTTATGATTATACAGTGGAAGTGACAAATAAATTCAAGGGATTAGATCTGATAGAGTGACTGAGGAACTATGGATGGAGGTTAGTAACATTGTACAGGAGGTGGTGATCAAAACCATCCCCAAGAAAAGAAATGCAGCAAGGTAAAATGGTCATCCGAGGAAGCCTTACAAATAACTGAGAAAAGAAGAGAAGTAAAAGGTAAAGGAGAAAAAGAAAGATATACCCATCTGAATACAGAGTTCTAAAGAATAGCAAGGAGAGACGAGAAAACCTTCTTCAGTGAACAGGACAAAGAAATAGAGGAAACAAAAGAATGGGAAAGACCAGAAATCTCTTCAGGAAAATTAAAGATACCAAAGATGGGCACAAAAAAGGACAGAAACAATATAGACCTAACAGAAGCAGAAGATATTAAAAAGTGGCAAGAATACAAAGAAGAGCTCTACAGAAAGGATCTTAATGACCTAAATTACCATGATGATGTGATCACTCACATAGAGACAGACATCTGGGAGTGTGAAGTCAAGTGGTCCTTAGGAAGCTCTACTGTGAACTAAGCTGGTGGAGGTGATGGAATTCCAATCGAGCTACTTAAAATCCTAAAGATGATCCTGTTAAGCTGCTGCATGCAATATGCCAAAGAAATTGGAAAATTCAACAGTGGCCACAGGACTGGAAATTGTGTTTTCTTTTCAATCCCTAGAAAGGCAATGCCAAAAAATGTTCAAACTACCATGCAATTGAGCTCAGTTCACATGCTAGTGAGGTACTATTCAAAATCCTTCAACTATGCTTCAACAGTACATGAACCAAGAACTTCCAGATGTACAAGCTAGATTTAGAAAAGACACCAGAGATCAAGTTGCCAACATCCATTGGATCATAGAAAGAACAAGGGAATTTCATAAAAATATCTACTGCTTCATTGACTACCTGGAAGCCTTTGATTGTGTGGATCACAGCAAAGTGGAAAATTCTTAAAGAGATTGGAATCCCAAACCAATTTATGTCTTCTGAGAAGCCTGTATGCAGGTCAAGAAGAAGAAACCTATATTAGTATTTCTTCATGTACTAGTTAGAACCAGACATGGAACAATGGACTGGTTCATAATTGGGAAATGAGTATGTCAAGCCTGTATTATATCACTCTGTTTATTTAACTTCTATGCAGAGGAGTTGTTGTTCAGTCTCCCAGTCATGTCTGACTCTTTGCAACCCCATGGACTGCAGCATGCAAGGCCTCCCTGTCCCTCACCATCTCCTGGAGCCTGCCCAAGTTAATCTCCATTGCATCAGTGATGCCATCCAGCCATCTCATTTGATGCCCTCTTCTCATTCTGCCCTCGATCTTTCCCAGCATCAGATACTTTTACAATGAGTCATCTGTTTGCATTAGATGACCAAAATACTGGAGCTTCAGCTTCAACATCAGTCCTTCCAGTGAATATTCAGGGTTGATCTCCCTTAAGATTGACTGGCTTGATCTTCTTGCTTTCCAAGGGACTTTCAAGTGTCTTCTCCAGCTCCACACATTTTCTAACAGATTTGTGCAGCTTTCCTGATGGGAGGGGTTGTTCCCCCCCAGTGATGGATGAAGCTGGAACTTTTACCTCTGGAGGGTGATGCCATGCTCAGGGAGACCTTGAGCCACTTTTCTAATGATGAATGGGCCTTTGTTTTTTCCCTGTTGATTTTTTGTCCTGAGGCAACCTACCACTGGAGACTACCTGTTGTTTGGTGGGGCTAATATCAGCCTCTGGGAGGGCTCCAGTAAATTAGTACTTCCCAAAACTGCCGATGCCAATTTGTCTATGCCATGAACCACAGCCACACTCTGACCCTGCAGGGATCCCCCAATACAAGAAGGTAGGGCAGGTAGGTATGGCACAGTCTCTTATGGGGTCACTGCTTTTTTCTCTTGGTTCCTGGTGTGCATGACACTTTGTGTGCATCCTTCAAGAATGGATTTTCTGTTCCTCTATCTTTGGAATTCTTGCAATCAAACTCACTGGCTTTCAGTTCTCTAGGGGCTCCTCTTCCCATTGCCAGACTTCTCAGTTGGAAAGCCTGATATGGGGCTCAGAACTTCCCTACTGTAGGATAATTTCTGGGATATAATTTGTTTTCAATTTGCAGGTCTGCCATCTGGTGGATATCAGATTAATTTTATCACAATTGTGCCTGTTCTATCATTTTGTTGTGACTTCCTCTTTCTCTTTGGAGGTATTTCTTACAACCAAAGAGTGTATCTGTTTTGTTAGGTGGCAGGATTTTTGTTGCTGTTTTGTTGTTGATAGATGTTCAGCAGCTAGTTGTGATTTTGATGATTTTATAAGAATTTAGTCCATTCTGCCATGTTGAGCTGTTCTTTTTTTCATTAGCCTTTTCCAATAAACCTTTCAGTGAAGTAATTTTAGAATTTTGAAGCCTTTCTTCTGCATGCTAATTACAATAGATATCTTATTCTGTTTGTTTAATTCAGGAAGCTTGTTTTCAACTGCACTTCTTAAATGAATGGTCTTGACAATTTGGAATTTTCCTCATAATAGCCATTTTAGCTCTACATTTTCTTGTAAGGTTTTGGAAGATTTTGGTAAATATCTGCAACTTCTAAAACATAAAATAAGCAAGTTTGTCAGAGGGTAGCATGCTTAATTCTTTGACACTTGAGGATCTTATTTCTTTAGCTAAGCCTTGGGTCTCTTGTGGCCAAACTAATACTTAAGGAGGATGTGAAACTGGATTGGGGATTTTATGATGTCTTACAAATGAAAATTTTCTTGAAGTTGTGTGACTTAGTGTAGCTATAACTTGCTCTATGACCAGTTTATCTTAGCAAGGTAGTCAGAATTAAGTGGCTGAGCACTCTAACAGGGTTTAAGTGTTCAATCCCACACTCACCAGTTTTGTAGCTTTGGCTTCCAAGGTTATCATTAACAATAAATTTATTACCGCTTTCTCAAAGATATATCTTTATAGTGACAGATAACTTAAAAGTTAAGAGTCCAACTTTTGTGTCTACTTAGATTTTGATTTGCCATTGGTAAAAACAGTCTGAATTCCTTGTCTTAGTTTATTTCCCCAAGTCTCCCCTAGGTTTTTGCTTTGGACTTACCTTGGAGATATGCGAGTCTCTGAAAGTATGCAACTATTACTGACTTCCAATGTAACTACCCTGGAAACTGTACAGGGTCCCAAAACCTTTCTGGGAAATTTAACAAGCCACAGAGACTTTTCAGATTTTACTTTATATTTTGAAAAAAAAAAAAAAAAAAGCTTGGATTGGAAAGGAAGCACAAGGAAGCAGAGCTCAAATATCAGTGAATTACCCCCATCAAGCCTTGGTAACAGCAACCAGAGCAGTGAGCTCAAAATGTTCAGTGAGCCCCTTATCTGTATAATTTATTACCTTTAGGCTATTAGCAGTCAACTTCATTCCATTCCTTCTTGCCAAAAAAAAAAAAAAAAAAAAACTATCAAAAATTATTGAAAAAGACAATTTAATTGATACAAATAAACTTTATTTAGCACTTCATGAAGTGGACAGTCTCCATTCGGAGACCTGAAAAATAGAGGTGAATGGCAAAAACACTTTCATAAGGTAAAGAACTAAGAACTAGGACATATACACCAAGTATCTCATTCCCTATTTTAAATCTATTCATTTTTGAAATAAATAAAGTCCTATTTGAATCCCAATTAAATCAAAACCAAAAAGAAATGTAAGATCTTTATGAACAGTACTATAAGGTTTTATGTAAGATTAAATAATAATTGAATGGAAATAAATGTTCAATATTATTATCAATAATCACTAAGATAAAAACAATTGGTAAAGAGTAAAATTATGAAAATAAAAGAAAAGCATCAGGAAATACAGTCTTTTTTCCAAAGTATAAATTATATTATTTTAGAAAATAAGTTACCATAGCCTATTAAAACTGCACATGCTCATTTTTTAATGCCTCAACAATTCCAGTGCTGGGCATTTATAATACAGAAAATATTGAACACATGTACCCCAAGAGACAAGTAACAGATATTCAAAGTGACTTTTCCATAATAGCCAAAAAAGGAAATTATAAAATTACCATTAAAAGTACAGGGAGCAAATAGATTATGACAGATTCATGTAGTTTTTTTCACAAAAATGTAAAATTTTCACAAAAATTTCACAAAAAATTGTGTAATTTTTTCACAGTGATTTTATATATATATATATATATATATATATATATAATATATATTGCCCCCTCATAACAACAATTGTTAGATCAAAACTCAGATTAGTGGGTGGAAATAGTCAAAAAAGAGTTCAAAATTAAATAAGATAAAACTGTAATTTGAAGGATATGATGGGTGGAATTAGAGTGGACAAATAAAATAGGCGTAAGGAGGACATATATCCTTCAGGGAAGTTAGGGTAGAATTGTATCTTTTTACAAGATGTTTATTTCTTTTTTTTTTTTTAATTTTTTTATTAGTTGGAGGCTAATTGCTTCACAACATTTCAGTGGGTTTTGTCATACATTGATATGAATCAGCCATAGATTTACACTTATTCCCCATCCCGATCCCCCCTCCCATCTCCCTCTCCACCCGATTCCTCTGGGTCTTCCCAGTGCACCAGGCCGGAGCACTTGTCTGCATGCATCCCACCTGGCTGGTGATCTGTTTCACCATAGATAAAGTATAACATGCTGTTCTTTGAAACATCCCACCCTCTAACTTCTCCACAGATTCAAAAGTCTGTTCTGTATTTCTGTGTCTCTTTTTCCCGTTTTTGCATATAGGGTTATCGTTACCAATCTTTCTAATTCCATATATATGGTGTTAGTATGCTGTAATGTTGTTTATCTTTCTGGCTTACTTTACTCTGTATAAGGGGCTCCAGTTTCATCCATCTCATTAGGACTGGTTCAAATGAATTCTTTTTAACGGCTGAGTAATATTCCATGGTGTATATGTACCACAGCTTCCTTATCCATTCCTCTGCTGATGGGCATCTAGGTTGCCTCCATGTCCTGGCTATTATAAACAGTGCTGCGATGAACATTGGGGTGCACGTGTCTCTTTCAGATCTGGTTTCCTCAGTGTGTATGCCCAGAAGTGGGATTGCTGGGTCATATGGCAGTTCTATTTCCATTTTTTAAGGAATCTCCACACTGTTCTCCATAGTGGCTGTACGAGTTTGCATTCCCACCAACAGTGTAAGAGGGTTCCCTTTTCTCCACACCCTCTCCAGCATTTATTGCTTGTAGACTTTTGGATGGCAGCCATCCTGACTGGCATGTAATGGTACCTCATTGGTGGTTTTGATTTGCATTTCTTTCTTCTAATAATGAGTAATGAAGGAACATACTCAACTATAAAAGCTATTATGACAAACCAGCAGCAAGCATCAACCCTCAATGGTGAAAATTGAAAGACTTTCCCCTGAAATCAGGAACAGACAAGGGTGCCCACTCTCACCACTATTGTTCAACGGATAGTGTTGGAAGTTTTGGCCACAGCAATCAGAGCAGAAAAAAGAAGTAAAAGGAATCCAGACAGGAAAAGAAGAAGCGAAACTCTCACTGTTTGCAGATGACATGATCCTCTACATAGAAAACCCTAAAGACTCTACCAGAAAATTACTAGAGCTAATCAATGAATATAGTAAAGTTGCAGGATATAAAATTAACACACAGAAATCCCTTGCATTCCTATATACTAACAATGAAAAAACAGAAAGAGAAATTAAGGAAACAATACCATTCACCATTGCAACAAAAAGAATAAAATACTTAGGAGTATATCTACCTAAAGAAACAAAAGACCTATACATAGAAAACTATAAAACACTGATGAAAGAAATCAAAGAGGACACAAACAGATGGAGAAACATACCGTGTTCATGGATTGGAAGAATCAACATTGTCAAAATGGCTATTCTACCCAAAGCAATCTATAGATTCAATGCAATCCCTATCAAGCTACAAGATGTTTATTTCTTGATGAAAGTGAAAGAGGAGAGTGAAAAATTTGGCTTAAAACTCAACATTCAAAAAACTAAGATCATAGCATCCAGTCCGATCACTTCATGGCAAATAGCTGGGGAAAAAATGAAAACAGTGAGAGACTGTATTTTCTTGGGCTCCAAAATCACTGCAGATTGTGACTGCAGCCATGAAATTAAAAGACACTCACTCTTTGGAAGAAAAAACTGTGACCCACCTAGACAGCATATTAGAAAGCAGAGACATTACTCTACTGACAAAAGTCTGTCTAGTCAAAGCTATGGTTTTTCTAGTAGTCATGTATGGATGTAGGAATAGGAATGTGAAGAAAGCTGAATGCCAAATAATTGATGCTTTTGAACTGTGATGTTGGAGAAGATGTTTGAGAGTCCTGTGGACTGCAAGGAGATACAACCAGTCAATCCTAAAGGAAATCAGTCCTGAATATTCATCTGAAGGACTGATGCTGAAACTGAAACTCTAGTACTTTGCCACCTGGTAGGAAGAACTGACTCATTGGAAAAGACCCTGATGCTGGGAAAGACTGAAGGCGGGAGGAGAATATGATGACAGAAGATGAGATGGTTGGATGGCATCACAGACTGGATGGACATGAGTTTGAGTAAGCTCCACGAGTTGGTGTTGGACAGGGAAGCCTGACATGTTGCAGTCCAAGGGTCACAAAGAGTCAGACAGGACTGAGCTAATGAACTGAATTGATGAAATAGTAGTAATTATGCTAAACTTTGTTTAGTTATGTAATTCTTTAAGCTTATGCACTTAATTTTTATGTTATTTGTCTAATCTCAGCCAAATAGATTTTTATAAGTATCTGAGATCAGAAGTCAGCATATGTATGCTTTGTTCTATGTAAAGCTGTGATTTTTCATAATTAACAAAGAGGTATTTGCTGAATTTAAACAAAAAAGAAGAAGTCTTGGTTTTCCAAAGAAAATAAAACTTAGAATTCTTAAATAAAAACAGTTTGGGATTTAAAATAATTTTATAAAATATTATTTCATCTGTACTAAGAAAAATGTGTGGAGACTAGCATGAGCATTACTAAATGTGATAGAAAATTCTTGAGTCATTAAAATATTGAGAGACTGAATGAGATTTTTCCTACTTTCATATTCTCACATCCTAGTAAAAGTCAGCATAACTAAAAATTTTAGAAATCATTTGGATAAAATCAATCATTCTTCAGTATTTCAAAACACAGAAGATCTAGACAAAGATATTTGTATTTGCAAAGAATGCAATTAAAAAAAAAATCCTGATAAGAAGGAATGAGAGTTGTCTCTTAAAATAGAAAATTCTTATTAAATCTACTTTCTTAACTTTTTATGTTAACACCCAAGAAATTGCTTCACAAATTTATCTTATTGTGCTAGATATTTAAGGAATATTTTTTCCTGTGAATGAAATGTTTACTTAATGCATTTTCTCTCAATAAAACACTGAGCATTTCATCATTAGAATGGGTCCAATAAACTTACAAAGTAAAACAAGATACAGAAGACCAGTGGACAATTGTAAGATCACTATTATAAGAGTAAGCATGGTAAAAACCAAACATTTTATCTTCTTTATCCTGATTTAACATATTCTCAAGTTTGATTTAGAAATAGAATAAATAATTCACAGATTCTTCCTTATATATAGGATTCATCTACATAATTGAAATGTCAGCTCTTCTCTCTTTTTTTTCTCTTTAAATTCAAATCCCCATAAGCAACCACCCAGAAATCCTTTATTTAAAAAGCAGATGTTTATTAACACCTTCATGTGGATGAAGAAGTGAAATGAAGTTGCTCAGTCTAGTCTGACTCTTTGCGACCCCATGGACTGTAGCCTACCAGGATGCCATCTTACTAATTCTTTTGCAAGAGCATGAAGCTGTAAAACTAAATAGGAATACTAGTTTTATGTCCATTACTTTTGAGTCCAGCCTTGTAGAAAGCAAGTAAGGATTGTTAAAAGAGGATTACATGGGATAAACCGAAGTAGAAAAAAGGTAAAGATTAGAAATTTTAAAAGAAGAATGTTGTGGTTTAGTCACTCAGTTGTGGCTGACTCTCGTTACCTCATGGACTGTAACCCTCCAGGATCCTCTGTCCATGAGATTTCCTAAGCAATAATACTGGAGTGGGTTGCCATTTCCTTTTCAGCGGATCTTCCTGACCCAGGGATCAAACTACAGTCTCCTGCACTGCAGGTTGTCTCCTGAATTGCAGGCAGATTCTTTACTGACTGAGCCACCAGGAAAGCCCAAAAGAAGAATAATTTTTATTTTAGCACAACATTGATATTTAATATAGTAAAGGGGAGAGAAGTGGGGTAGGATTGCATTGGGAGTTTAGGACTAGCAGATGCAAACTATTATATATGGAATAGATAAACAAGAAGATCCTTTCATATAGCATAGGGAATTATATTCAATATACTATAATAAACTGTAATGAAAAATAGATATAGACATAACTGAATCATTTAGCTATATACTAGAAACTAACATAACATTGTAAATCAACTATAACTCAATAAAGCAAAAAACAAGAAAAATAGTGAATCATATGTTAAAAATGAGGTTTCTGATTAAAAACACCTTAAGGAAAACTTGTTGACAATTAAAATAAAATTAAAGCAATTAATGTGTATGCATTATGTATCAGATACTGCCAGATACTTCTTAATAGAGAAGGGGGTAAAATGTCTCATCTTACAGAACAGCATTCTAATGAAACAGAGACACTCATAAAAGCTATAATGTAAAGTTGCATCTATCATAATGGAATATTTATAATTAAGAACATAATTCAACTTTGGATTTTCAAAAATGATATAAGAAGATAACATTTAAATTGAAGTTTAGATATGAATGGAAGAATAAATGGAAGTTAAAATATAATGGGGAACACATGTAAATCCATGGTTGATTCATGTCAATGTATGGCAAAAACCACTACAATATTGTAATTAGCCTCCAACTAATAAAAATAAATGAAAAAATATATATATAATGGAAAGCTGCAGAAATGGAAAATGATTGATTTTTAATACATAGTAAAGAAAATAAAAAAGATATTTGATATATCTGCAACTGTAGTAGTTGAGATAGGTGAAACGTAACACACATGAGTATTTTATATGTGGGTATAGCTGTGTGATTTAATTCTAAAACTCTTGTCAGCCTTGATATATTTTTATAATCATCATGATATTTTTATAATCAGTTTATATTAAGTCCTTCCCTATGATTTATTAAGAACCAAACATAGAAAGAATTCACTGTCTTAATAATCAATACTTAGTGCCTCCATTCATGTCTAAAAACTGTAACTATACTGGTTTAAGAAAAGGAAAAAAACTCAGCAGAATTTCAAATGAGGAAAGATATTTAGCTTGGATGATAGATAAACAGGATCCTTTTCATTTAGCAGGAATAATTTTGCAGTGTAAGACAAAATAAATGGTGACTGACAAAGGGCAGATGTGGAATACTTTCTGAAGACACAATTCAACTAATCATAGAAATAGACAAAGAAAAAAATTTGAGGACTGGTTGAGAAATGTACATCCTTATAGCAATAAGGACATGTACATATCTGTGACCTTTATTATCACAGCCAATCTTCAGTGAAATTACAAAATAAATTTACCTTTAGAATTCTTATATTTAATTTCTCATTTTCCTTGAGATAGCAAATTTTCCATTTCTAAATATTTCCCACTCTCATTATGATTCTCCCATTGACTACTGTTTTATATTATTCATTACCCAGATTTACCTCTCTTTTACATATTCCTCAGATCATTAAATAAACAGCTCCCCTCTCAATTAGAGCTAAGTCTGGATCTGCTTGTCTCTATAGACTATATTGAAGTCTTCAGTCTGCCATAAAATTGGCTAGAATATTTTTAGTTTTAATGGAGAAATTCTTTGAAGTGAGGCATGGTAGATATTTTTGACATCCACATGGGAAAATGAGCTGCTTTTCTGTATCAGTAACTTTCATCAAATTGAATTAGTGCTATATTGCATTAGTTCTCTTTCACATTATTGCAACATGAGCGTTCTTAATAAGACAATTTTGTACTGTATTAGACAAATTTAATATTTATGCATATTGAAGAAACATCACTAATTTGATAAAAAACTGCTAGGAGGAGCAAATTATTTCATTAAAACTCAAATAAAGCTCACTTTGCAACTTTCCCCTTCTTGAATACCTGTCTATACTAATCAGAGGAGAGAAAAGGCAGATTGGGCCTTAGAGACCAGTTAATACATAATCCATATTCTTACCACAATCTGATGTCACCTTTCAGGCTCAAAATATTTCTACTAGATTGTAGTTGGGAGTTTTTAGTACTTGATACTTTAGGTCTATTATAAATGCAAAAAGAAGACATTCGTGAGCAGTTACAATAACTAGCTGAATCTTCATGAGCTCTGAGTCAATAAAATGATGACACAAATTTCACATCCTCTTAATGCAACATCTGCTTCATCAGTTGAGAGAATTACAACCCTTGCTTTGAAGGAGTCTTAATGACATAGGCCAAATCTTAGTAGACAAGTAACTAAGATGAACATGTTCTTCCCTTCCATGCATAAAGAGAACATTATTGTAATTGGAACAGAATTACAGTATATGCTGGATTTTGTAGATACTCAAACATTTAATTTGGGTTTATAAGATAACACATAGTTCTAAAAATGAAAAAAAAAGGCAATTATTAGAAAACCAAAATGAGTCAGTATATGAATTTGTTCCAAATTTTACTCTAGAATATCAAAGATTAAATTATCTTTCTACTCTTGTTTCGAAAGTTGCTTAAGTTGTGATTCAGCTACTGCATATTCAAAATGCAAGAAAATAAATCATTAGTAAGCTCTAATTACTATTTATCATGTAGACAGATATTAAGACAAAAGCCCAGTTAAGAATACACCTGAAGGGCAATTGATCATTTGTCTTTTTGAATATAGGAATCATTCTGTAGAGAAGAAATTAACAAGTGATAGATATGTGCTAATTCTGAAAGCAGTTCTTACATTTTGTGTGGAAAACTGCTTTTTAATTTGTGTGTATTTTATAAAAATCATCAGAGCATGGTGTTTTACCAAAATTTAGAGCTATTCAAATTTATTTTTCAAAGACAATTTTGTATCAATATATCTGCACTGCTGAAGTTGCCAATCAGTAGAGAAGAAAGAAAAAGCTAGACTGATTTTGCTGTGTTCACTATGGTCCTGACCATTATTAGGTCCTTGGGGTCTTATTCAAGATCGGCCTTACATCTCTTAAGATTCAGGCTTTCAAAATCTTTTCCTGAATAAAATACAAGGAAAGCGTATTATTAACACAACATAAAGCTTAGAAGTACCAATACAAAAGAAAGACATTGCCTGTTAAATATTCACCAGTTACACAGAAAACAACAAAATCCTGTAAAGCAATTATGCTCCAGTTAAAAAATAATCATATTCATACTTGTTTGTATCTTGATGGCCAACCACTCAAATGAAAAAAAAAAAAGATAAATACTGATATTGAAATTTAAAGAAAAAAAACACAAATGCTTTCATTATCATCTTATTGGATAATTGGATTTTTCTTTTCTACTTAGATTTTTCTTCAATGTATGGTATTTAAACTCTTCATGTATTCCAGCCAATGGTAAAGTTAATCTGATTATAATGAGAAACAATATTATTACATAATTAGTACATAATAGTACACAATAATTATTACATAATTATTACATAATTTTTGAAAGTTCTAATATAATATTGGAACTTTTTAGATTTCACAGTTGTTTCAGAAGATTCTCTTGGATTTAAACCAATCAGATATTATTTACACCCTAAATATTCTCTCTCACTTTGTTTTCCTCACACACATAGTGAATTAACTCATTCTTGATGCTTGATATCCAAACTGCTTACTGCCTTACTCTTCATGTCCTTATAATTCAGAAGAAATTGATAAGGTTATGTAAATTAAAAATGCACAAAACTATTAATTTTAAGCTCTAGAGGAATTTACTCAACAAATTATAGGATTTGTTTTATTTAGCTGATGCAATGTCCAACTCAAGAAAATAAAATTTGAGTACACTTTAGGAGCATGATATCAGATACAAAAAAGAAATGTTGAAGTAGAAGATGATATCACATTCTGGAATATGTCTAACATCTATTGAAAATAGAAACATGGAAAAACATTAAATTACCCTGAAGTTACATTATAAATTAGTCAGATGACAGTAATGTAAAAAAAAAAAAAAATTGCTACACTTCCAGATCTTTGTAATTTCATTGTTGGGATAAATTTTGAAAGAAGTTATACAGTTTGAATGAAAAAATAATGAGGTCAGTAGAATTCATTCTATCCTCCGATTTCTTAAAAAACAAATGTCATAGGCATCATCTTATTGACTTAGGTTAACAATCTTGTAATTTCTTTTCAATCCAACCTTTAAAACGTGCATATAGTTTATGCATATATTGTTATTTTGATTATTTATTTATGATAAGCTGTTCCAATTATAGCAAGTTGTAGCATCTGTGGTTTCTTTTATGGAGCCAAAGGAAAGTGATTACTATATTATGAGGCAGCCAGACTCTAGAGTATAACAAAACATGAAATAGAGCTAGGTTGAGCAAGTTCTTATTTTTCAGTGATGTGGTTTTCTCTAAGGAGCCACATCTTGTAGTTACCAGATGTTCCACAATAACTGTAACTCTGGAGTTGCTTAGTTGTTATAACAAGACAGTTTTACTCTGTAGGAAAAGACTGGCATTTTCTCTGCTGGAAGAAAATGAAATTAGCAATTTGAAACACAATTTTAATGGAGCTATGTGATTTACATTGATTAATCTACCTCATTAGAATATTAGCCAGTCAATCAGAACCTTTTTCTATCCATTTTCTAATCTCTGCCATATGTCTAGGTCATAAAAAAAACAAAAAACAAAAAAAACCACATTTTCTTTAATTCTGGCTACTATGACATCTGCATTAGGAAAGAAGCTGACCTTTTCTCTTAGCCACCAAAAGTTTGGAAAATGAGTTTTATTAAGAAATGCTTTTGTCCTTATTTGAGGAACTTAAGGAGACAAGACTAGAGAAAATTGTGGAAAATCATTTGATTTTGCTTTCACTGTCATCTTTTCTTATTCCTTGGTAGCAGTTTGAAATGACATGAATTGTTCATCAGTGTCTATAATCTGTCTTACATATACTCACCATAGAAAACTGAATGTGTGTCAAATCCAAAACTATGGATAAAGGAAACTATGAATAAATTTATAGAGAAAAATATGTTCTTTACATAGTGGACAAATGTCATAGACACAAAAAGGTAGAGTTCCCAAGTTTCATTCCTGTAATTTTTTCTTTTTAAATGACACTGTAGTGCCTAGTCGAGTGCTAAGTTGCTTCAGTCATGTCTGACTCTTTGCAGCCCCATGGACTGTAGCCTGTCAGATTTCTCTGTCCATGGGCATTCTCCATGCAAGAATACTGGAATGGGTTGCCATGCCCTCTTTTTAGTACCTTGGGAAAATATACAGTAAAAATGGCCAGGAAAGACTTTTCTTAAACATGTTCAGGGAAGGTTCTTTTACTGATAGATTTATGTCATGCCCCAGCTGTTTTATAATGAATACAGATACATCTACTTAAACCACAAAGATGTATATAGGTTGGTCCTTTGAAAACCTCCATGGATAGATCTCATAAAAATAAGGAAAAGCACAAACACCCATTGTTCATCTAAAAATATGTTTGATACGCCATTTTCTTTTATTCACAAAAATGGAAAGTAAGTGCCTACCAGTAGGGAAATGAATGACATTTTTTATCCCATAGAATATTACACATTCATTGAAATAAGTGGGTTAGAATCATGCCATTTAAGCTAGAAAAAAATACTCTTTTCCAAGGTATTTTAAAACATGAATCAGATAAGTGAAAATAATACTGTAATCATTTTCAAAGCTATGACATGTGTATATATGTGTATGTGTGTCTATTTTTAAACACTGTAAAAGCACAAAGGAAAATGTGAAAGGTTCTGTTAGTTCATGAATGAAACATGGATGATGACTAAAGTGAAGGCAAGCATTGGAGGCAAGCAGGAAGAAATAAATTAAAAAAATTTTTAATATTTAAATGCAATTTAAATGTTAAAAAAGCACAGTATCAATTGAAAGCATTTGGTATAGCATAGCAATAAATATCAAGGCATATATATATATATGTATATGTATGTATATATATATGAATAAGCAAATGAGGTGAAACATTGCTTTAAATAATAATTTTTAATTAAATATTTTTTTTAATTTTTTGATCATCCTGTTTAAAATTGTCTTATGAATAACAGATAAATCATTAATAATATTAATGCATGTCATGAGGAAACTCAAAAATTAGAGCCTAAGAGAAAGAGAAGGTACTGACAGACCTTAGAAGGAGACACAGAAGAGTGTGGCATAATCAAAGCTTAGGAGGCAGACAGCTTTAAGACAGAGTGGGTAGCCACTTGTGACAAGCGCTCCTGAAAGGGCAAGCTAGAGGAGGAAAGAAAAGGACCATAAATTTGGCATCATGGACACAGCTGGTGATGTGGATATAAGCCAAAATAATATTCTACATAATTAACAACAGTATTAGCAATGTTTAGCAATCAATCAGGATAGACAGTATTCCAGTCCCAGAACAGGGTCATGGAGAGCACCTATTATGCCAAGCATTAACCCTTTACATGCTAGACTTAAAAAAAGCTTTGGATATTAAGAGAGGTGATGGAACAAACCACACAGTGGGAGGGGACTCAGGAGCTCATAGTAGCAAGTATTTCCCAGTATGGCAGTCTTTCAATACTTTAGCAAACTGTAGGGACATAGCTGTGCACAGCTGTTGAATAACAGTCTGAAATTAAGCGAGCATAACAGATTGAAGGAGGCAGAAGTCAGACTGAAGTCAGTTATAGAGTAAATATAGAAATCCCTTTTCCAACAACACAGCAGATTAGTGGCATAACAATTTAATAATAAAGTGAACAGCAAGGAACCATCTCCCTGATTAAGAAATAAAACCTTACCTATAGTTTTGAACTATCTGCTTGGCCACAAGTATCTGATATTTCCCTTTCCATTGCTCTTTATCTATTTTTATGTTTCTTTTCCTTTTTCTTTTTATTTTTTTTAAATTTTTTAAAGATCTGCTTAACTTGTAAGTATAATTAAATAGTTTTTCTGGTGGTGGAAAGAGTAGGATTTTTAAACTTAAAAAAAAACTCTGTATAATATATTTTAATATATTATTGAAAATAATCATCATTCCTTTTTTCTCAGAAAATTTCTGGGTTTATTGCATTATAATAGAATAGATGGGGGCTTCCAAGTGCTAAAAAACCCACCTGCCATTGCAGGAGACACAAGAGACATAGGTTCAATCCCTGAGTCCAGAAGATCTCCTGGAGAAGGAAATGGCAACCCATTCCAATATCCTTGCCTGGGAAATTCTATAGACAGAGGATCCTGCTGGGCTACAGTCCCTGAGGTTGCATAAGTGCCAAGACATGATTGAGCAACTAAACAACAACAACAGTAGAATAGATAATGCATTTGTGATAGAACAAAATCATTCCCAAGAGGGTGAAAATTAGTTCTGGGGAAGAAAAAAATGCCTTCCCCATTTTCTGATTAAAACACATTATATTTGTTGTATTAAAATTCTATGTGTTGAGGGGAGATTAGTGGAAAATGCTTAAAGCATCCTTCTTAGCTGGGCAATAATGAAAACAAAATTAAAAGACGCTTAAGATAAACACCAATACAGTATACTAATGCATATATATGGAATTTGAAAAGATGGTAATGATAACCCTATATGCAAAAGAGAAAAAGAGACACAGATGTATAGAACAGACTTTGGGACTCTGTGGGAGAAGGCGAGGGTGAGATGTTCTGAGAGAATAGCTTTGAAACAAGTATACTATCAAGGGTGAAACAGACCACCAGCCCAGGTTGGATGCATGAGACAAGTGCTTGGGGCTGGTGCACTGGAAAGACCCAGAGGGATGGGATGGGGAGGGAGGTGGGAGGGGGGATCGGGACGGGGAACACATGCAAATCCATGGCTGATTCATGTCAATATATGGCAAAAACCACTACAATATTGTAAAGTAATTAGCCTCCAACTAATAAAAATAATTGGAAAAAAAAAAAGACACTTAAGTGAATGTTTAACAGTGGGTAAGTTGAGAATAAAAAAGAAACAACTTGTTTTGCCTCTTCCAACAAGAAAAATACAAAAAAAAAAACCCCAACAACAACAACAACAAAATAATAAGAAGGAAGACCAGGGACTAACAGTCTCACAGAGGGACTGCAGGCCAGCCAGTTCAGACTAGAGTGGGGTAGGACTCAGGATACCAAGATAAATACCAACTGTTGCCAAGAAAAATAAAAGCAAATGAGTACTTGATAGCAGAATGTCGAGTCCAGCTTAGCAAGCAGAGTTTTCAAAAGTGTGATGTGGCGAGAGAATGAGAAAGAAGACACAAGAGTTCAGTGAAAGGAGAGCATCAGGAGATCAACACCACTCCCAGGTGAAGGTGATGAAACTGAATCCATACCAGCTTTATTATACTCTCAGCCATGAAGGAAAGAATGTGCACCGAGTTAAGCAATAACTCATATGCCCTTCAGGGCCAAAGAACAAAGTGATTATTAACCATTGAGTAACCAAGAAACCTTTATTCTTTATTGACCCCATCTTTGCATGAAATATTCCCTTGGTATCTCTAATTTTTCTTGAAGAGACCTCTAGTCTTTCCCATTCTGTTGTTTTCCTCTATTTCTTTGCACTGATCCCTGAGGAAGGCTTTCTTATTACTCCTTGCTATTCTTTGGAACTCTGCATTCAAATGGAAATATCTTTCCTTTTCTCCTTTGCTTTTCGCTTCTCTTCTTTTCAGAGCTATTTGTAAGGCTTCCTCAGACAACTGTTTTGCCTTTTTGCATTTATTTTCCATGAGGATGGTCTTGGTCCCTGTCTCCTGTACAAGGTCACGAACCTCTGTCCATAGTTCATCAGACACTCTATCAGATCTATTCACTTAAATCTATTTCTCACTTCCACTATATAGCCATAAGGGATTTGATTTAGGTCATACCTGAATGGTCTATTGGTTTTCGCTACTTTCTTCAATTTAAGTTTGAATTTGGCAGTAAAGAATTCATGATCTGAGCCACAGTCAGCTCCCAGTCTTGTTTTTGCTGACTGTATAGAGCTTTTCCATCTTTGGCTGCAAAGAATATAATCAACCTGATTTCAGGGTTGACCATCTGGTGATGTCCATGTGTAGAGTCTTCAAGAAAATTAGAGATACCAAAGGAACATTTTATGCAAAGATGGGGTTAATAAAGGACAGAAATGGTATGGACCTAACAGAAGCAGAAGATATTAAGAAGAGGTGGCAAAAATATACAGAAGAACTGTACAAAAAAGATCTTCATGACCCAGATAATCACAATGGTGTGATCACTCACCTAGAGCCAGACATCCTGGAATGTGAAGTCAGGTGAGCCTTAGAAAGCATCACTACGAACAAAGCTAGTAGAGGTGATGGAATTCCAATGGAGCTATTTCAAATCCTGAAAGATGATGCTGTGAAAGTGCTGCACTCAATATGCCAGCAAATTTGGAAAACTCAGCAGTGGCCACAGGACTGGAAAATGTCAGTTTTCATTCCAACGCCAAAGAAAGCAAATGCCAAAGAATGCTCAAACTATCACACAATTGCACTCACCTCACACGCTAGTAAAGTAGTGCTCAAAATTCTCCAAGCCAGGCTTCATCAATATGTGAACTGTGAACTTCTAGATGTTCAAGCTGGTTTTAGAAAAGGCAGAGGAACCAGAAATCAAATTGCCAACATCCGCTGGATCATCAAAAAAACAAGAGAGTTCCAGAAAAACATCTATTTCTGCTTTATTGACTTGCCAAAGCCTTTGACTGTGTGGATCACAATAAACTGTGGAAAAGTCTGAAAGAGATGGGCATACCAAACCACCTGACGTGCCTCTTGAGAAACCTACATGCAGGTCAGGAAGCAACAGTTAGAACTGGACATGGAACAACAGACTGGTTCCAAATAGGAAAAGGAGTATGTCAAGGCTGTATATTGTCACCCTGCTTGTTTAACTTATATGCAGAGTACATCATAAGAAATGCTGGGCTGGAAGAAGCACAAGCTGGAATCAAGATTGCCAGGAGAAATATCAATAACCTCAGATATGCAGATGACACCATCCTTATGGCAGAAAGTGAAGAGGAACTAGAAAGCCTCTTGATGAAAGTGAAAGAGGAGAGTGAAAAAGTTGGCTTAAAGCTCAACATTATGAAAACTAAGATCATGGCATCCAGTCCCATCAGTTTATGGCAAATAGATGGGGAAACAGTGGAAACAGTGTCAGAATTCATTTTTTCGGAGGTTCCCAAATCACTGCTATTGGTGATTGCAGCCATGAAATTAAAAGACACTTACTCCTTGGAAGGAAAATTATGACCAACCTAGACAGCATATTAAAAAACAAAGACATTACATTGCCAACAAAGGTCCATCTAGTCAAGGCTATGGTTTTCCCAGTGGTCATGTATGGATGTGAGAGTTGGACTGTGAAGAAAGCTGAATGCCAAAAAATTGATGCTTTTGACCTGTGGTGTTGGAAAAGATGCTTGAGAGTCCCTTGGACTGCAAGGAGATCCAACCAGTCCATCCTAAAAGAGATCAGTCCTGGGTGTTCATTGGAAGGACTGATGCTGAAGCTGAAACTCCAATACTTCGATCACCTCATGTGAAGAGTTGACTCATTGGAAATGACCCTGATGTTGGGAGGGATTGGGGGCAGGAGGAGAAGTGGACGACAAGGATGAGATGGCTGGATGGCATCACCAATTTGATGGACATGAGTCTGAGTAAACTCCAGGAGTTGGTGATGGACAGGGAGACCTGGTGTGCTGTGATCCATGGGGTCTCAATGACATGACTGAGCAACTGAACTGAACTAACTGACTGAACCAAGAAACAGTAATCAGTAACAAATCCGTAACTAAGACTAATATTCTTATCTATAGATTTTCCTCCAGATACATAAAACATGTGACTCTGAGATGCCAATTGGGAAACAGTCTGGGGTCAGTTTTCCGACCCCAGGATCATATCTTGTTTTCAAGTATATGAACTGTTTCCTCGGGACTTGTTCCAAGAGTCTCATGCCTTATAGCATCCAGTTTATCAATAATTATAAATTTCTTTTGTGGCCCTTGCCAGGGCCTGCTTTTCTTTTATTCTTCCTGTCTCCTACAGCAGAATATATTGAGAAAGAAAAGTTTGGAAAATAATGTATACAGGAAAAATATAAACATTAAAATATGATGTCAAACAAAGACAAACTGAAGCAGACAAGGAATTACAGTACAGAGGAAATCTTCTTGGAAGAAAAGAAAATCAAGCACAACACTACTCAATGATATTGTCCAGACAAGAAGATGATAATAAAAATGAGAACTAGTATAATATGCCAATGGGGAATCCTTGGTGTTTCAGTGGTAAAGAATCAGCCTATAATGCAGGAGACTGCCTACAATATAGGGAATACAGGGCCAACCCTTGGATTAGGAAGATACCCTGGAAAATGAAATGGCCACCAAGTGTCTAGTATTCTTGTCTGGGAAATCCCATGGATGGAGAAACCTGGCGGGCTACAGTCTATGGGGTCTCAAGAGTCAAACATGGCTTAGTGACTATACCACCATCACCATGTTTTATCAGTACTTCAAAAAGGATTAGTGACTTTTGCATATACTTAAATATACAACTGAGGTTAAATAGAATTATAGACAAAAAATAGAATGAGTATGCTATAAATCTCAAAAAGATACACAAAATTATTCTTTACAAAAATCTGATGTGGTGGTAGAAATTAATACAACATTGTAAGTCAATTATACTTCAATTACATTAAATTTTTTAATTCAATGTTGGAGAAACTAGATGGCAAGAAACATATTCTTACTTATTTCCTAAATTTCCAATCAAAAAGACAACTGCTATGATTTTTTTTTAATTACATGATTACAGTAAAAAGTATATCTATCACTCCATCTCTCTAACTATTCATGTTGCAAGTTGTAGTGGAAGGTCTGAACCTTGACATGTGAAATCCTGAGAGTGTCAAGTAGCTTAAGTGCAAGCTCCCTCTCCCTCTGAACCTCATGGATAAGGATACTCCCACCAAATAACCTTCCTTGGGTTGATTGGGAGATGATTAGCGCCTGCTTATTGCTGAAAAGCAGGCTTCAGTTCCCTGCTAGTCTACTGAATTATTCAAAGAAGAAAACCACATCTTCCCTCTGGAACCAGGAATCATCCCACTTCTTGCTAAGTTATTATGAAGAATGTTTCCATAGTAACTGTTTGTTCAGTCTGCTCCAGAATGCCACTCCCATGTGTCCCTGCATGTTATAAAGTGTCCTCCACCTAGAATTGTGAGTACATGTGACTATGAATGGCTGTCTATCTCATCTGTGTGGTGCTGGGTGTCATGTTAGGGTTAGGCCATTCCCTAACCCTAAGGCAGAAATCCTTCCTTCATCAACAGGGTGAAGAGGACATTATCAAAACACAAATTATGAATAGCCAAAATATAATGTTCAGTTTAAACACCTGTTTTCCTTATTTGAAACATTTAAAGCATATAACTTTTTCCCAGAAAAATGGAATATTGATTTATCCATAAGAATAAAAAACAAAACAAAACAAAACCTGTTGCTTTCTTTCCACTTAAGCACTGAATGTGAATAGCTGAGTAACTAAATATGTGATCTCATAATGGTCATAAATGTGAACGTGTTAGTCATTCAGTTGTGCCTGACTCTTTGTGACCACATGGACAATAGACCACCAGGCTCCAGTGTCCATGGAATTTTCCACACAAGAATACAGGAGTGAGTAGCCAATTGCTTCTCCATCCAGGTCTCCTGCATTGCAGGCAGATTCTTTACCATTTGCGCCCATAATGGCCATAAGCGACTTTTAAAACTTTGAGCTTTGAGAGTACTAAGAAGTTCATTTACTTTTTGTTATTAAATTAGATTTTAATACATATACCAACTACAAGTATAATTTTATAAACAATTATTTTAGATGTTTGCTTGTATAAATCACATACATAACAAAATACTGATTTTCCATTTTCTGTCTTTTTAAATGATTACAAATTATATTTTCCCTTGTTTTATTGAAATTATAGTTATGATTTGAAATAGAAGGAACAGAGTGTACTAAAAATTGTAATAATATATTTTCATATTTTTGAAAGAAGAACATAGATATCTCATTTCATCCATTAGAGAGAGAGAAAGGAGAGGGGGAAAGAGGGAGAGAGGGGAGGAGATACTGAAACAGATGGGTACAGAGCAAAGAAGATCTTACCCCTTGCAATTTTACTTGTAAATTAAAAAAAAAAATCAAACCTAATGAGAAAGTCACAGTGACTTCTTTTTCTTAAGAATTTCCGTAATAGTCACTGGGAAAAAAAAATATATTTTTTCAGACTTTACTAAGGACGAAGACTACAGAATCGATTTACAATTTCCCATTGATTTTGCTCTCAGTCAACCCTTGCACTAAACACAGAAGAAACAGGCCTTGTAAGATGTGTTAGGGGCAACTAGATTGATAATTAAAGCATGCTTGTACAAGTATGACCTGAAAATGTAAGCAGAGTCACTAAGGGAATGATAGAGGGGGATTGATATGGTTTACATTGGCATGCAATTTGGAAGTAAGAGGTTTGAAAAGGGCATGCCCATAAGGGCATGAATTGGCTGATGTTAAAAAAGAAGACACACATCTACAGAGCACAAGTATTCAAGAATTAAGATGAAGGATAAATTCATGATATTGATATAGAAACCACATTTCACAGGAAAAAATAAGATATTATAGAAATCTAATCTGAACATATCAGACAACTGACATTATGCTTCATATCCAAAGCCACAAAAATCCCTTTACCACTATCAGTCAGTAAGTCAAGATTTATCAAAAAGTCACTTATTTTGAGATATTTCCATGCATTTACCATAAACTTTAAGGGAAAATAAGCATTTGTTTTGCCTGTATGGTAAGAATGACATCCAAATCACAAAACTCAGTAAACTGGGACATCTCCCATGTATAATACTCCATAGAGGGAAAAAAAATAAAAAGACTATTATTTTATCAGCTCACTTTTTACCACTCTGAAGGAAATAGCAGATCTTTGAAGGCCACATTATAATTAAAAATTAATGTTATTGCCCAAAATGTCCCATGAAACTTTGTAATATAAAACTACAGATTATTATAAATCTCTTGGTAAGTTAACCAAGGAAAAATTTAGACCAAAATTGTCA
Source organism: Cervus canadensis (assembly GCF_019320065.1). Lineage (NCBI taxonomy): Eukaryota > Metazoa > Chordata > Mammalia > Artiodactyla > Cervidae > Cervus > Cervus canadensis. The sequence goes on along the minus strand of NC_057394.1, from coordinate 47,772,903 downwards.
ATATTAGAAATGAAGCAGAAGATATCACATCACTAATGATCTCACAGATACTGAAATTAATATAAGGAAGTATTATGAACAACTTTATATTATTAAATTCTACAACATAAAACAATTGGACCAATTCCTTAAAAGTTACAAACTACCAAAACTAACTCAAGAATAGTTAATCTATATTTATTAAAAATAAATAAATAAATTTGTGGTTAAAAATATTTATAAAGAGAAAATCTGAATCCAAGATCATTTTACTAGTAGATTCTACCAAACAGTACAGAAAGAAAACATGACACTTCTTTAGGAACACTTCCAGAAAATAGAAGTACTTTCTAACTCATACTATGAGGCTAGCATTATTCTAATACCAAAACTAATGTACACATACATTTCTCTCTCTCACACACACACACACATGTGTGCATGCACACAAGCTGATTCATTCATAAATCTTTTGAAGAAGTGCTGATATAATTCAGATTGTAGTGAGTGGCCTAAATGTCTGGGCTATTTGCCCATGTAGCTTATGCATGATGTTCGCTGCTCATACCTGATCCTGATAGAGTACTTCTATTTTCCTATAGATTGTTGCTGGGCTAGTTCAACTTCATAACTCTAGGGTCTAAAACATCCCAATTCAACAAGACAAGTTTTGAACGTGTGAATACTTCATGTACCCCCATGGGGTTCACTATGTCTGCCAAAATCTAGTACTAGGACAACTAATGTTTTCTAAAGGTACTTAATTATCCACCTCAGATGGCATGTCCTTGCTCCATAACCTGGGATTTTGCACTATGATATTTCTGTTGGAACTGATAGGCAGGAAATTGGCTGAGAGCCAGGAAAGGTGGCCCTTTCAGCTAACCATCCAATAGCTGCCTAATCCCACCAAGAAATTTACAAGCCCTGCCTCTAATATGTCCATTGGGACTCCAAGAATACTAGTGCATGCTAAGTTGCTTCAGTCATGTCTGACTCTTTACAACCCTACTGACTGTAGCCCACCAGGCTCCTCTGGCCGTGAATTCTCCAGACAAAAATGTGGGAGTGGGTTAACATGCCCTTCTGTGGATCTTCCTGACCCAAGGATCCAACCCCTGTCTCTTACGTCTCCTGGATCTGCTGGGGGGCCCTTTACCACTAGCTCCCCAAAATAGTCAAAGGGCCATAATAAAATCCCTACTCGCCAACTGGAGGGATTTTCTCTACTTTAACATATGCACACACCTCACACTATACTGTATTAAAGTTAATTTTGGTGACCATTGTACTCATTAACTTCTCATAAATATCCCATGAATACATAGATCTAATTATAATAGTCAGAATTATGGGAAGAAGTGTGTGATAGAGAATCCTGATATATAACCTATAGCTGTCAATCAAACCTGTCAGTCAATTACCCCTTTGGATTATGCAAATAATCCTTCCTTAAAAACACTGTACCCCAGCCCTTCAGGGCCATTTTTGTCCCTTGGCACAGCCTGCCTCTCTCTTGAGGTATTCTCTTTGTTCATTCTTTGTAAGTGCTCTGTTGTGTCCAACTCTTTGATCCTTATTGTTCTTTCTCTCCTTATTGTTAATGAACTTTCTTGCAATGCAGAAGACCTTAGATTCTTCTTGGTCTCCTTACCAAGAACCAAGCCCCGCTGGAGGAAGGGTCTCCAGACACTCCTTCCTCTAAGACCTTGCCATAAATTCTACAAATTATCTAACTATATACAATAGAAGCTTATCTTCTAGTACCTGAAAGTGTGTCAGGTAATATAGCCCCAAGTAGAGAAGTTGCTTATATCATAAAAAAGGCTTGCTTCAGTGCTCTTTCCTGTAATAAGCAAAATTCAAAGTTGGCAGCTTTGCTCATCACTTTGTGGTAGGCCAGGTCAGTTGTGGAGCATGTTCTTATGTGGAGCATGCTTCCTCCAGAAGTGAAACAGGATGTTCAGGCTTGAGCTAAATTCTTACCAGTTGGAGGGAGAGATACAATTTATAATTTTCTTTTTAACTAAAAAACATTTTTGATGATTCAGTTCAGTTCAGTCACTCAGTCGTGTCTGACTCTTTGCGACCCCATGAATCGCAGCACGCCAGGCCTCCCTGTCCATCACAAACCCCCGGAGTCTACTAAAACTCATGCCCATCGAGTCGGTGATGCCATCCAGCCATCTCATCCTCTGTCGTTCCCTTCTCCTCCTGCCCCCAATCCCTCCCAGCATCAGGGTCTTTTCCAATGAGTCAACTCTTCACATGAGGTGGCCAAAGTGTTGGAGTTTCAACTTCTTCCACTTATTTTGGTCTATGAACTTTAATATTTGTGTGAAAGTGAAAAGTGAAAGTCACTCAGTCATATCTGACTCTTTGTGACCTCATGGATTATTCAGTCCATGGAATTCTCCAAGCCAGAATACTGGAGAGATTAGCCCTTCTCTTCACCAGGGGCTCTTCCCAACCCAGGCCAGAGGTTAAACCCGGGTCTCCTGCATTGCAGGTGGATTCTTTACCAGCTGAACCACCAGGGAAGCCCTAATATTTGTGTGGTAAACATCAAAGTCAGTTTACAGAACAGTTTCATCACTTACCCAAAATTCCTTTACTAAAGTTTCCCCTGATCCATAATATATAGCACCATATGCTTTTCAGCACCATGATTTTGTCCTTTTGAGAATGTCAAATAAATGGAATTATACAGCATGTAACCTTTGAGATTGACTTCTTCAAATCAGGATAATGTCTTTGAGATTTATCCAAACTGTCCCAGTTTTAAATAGTTCATTCCATTTAATTGCCAAGAAAAGTTTCACTGTATGGATATGTTAGTTTGTTTATTCATTCATCAATTGAAGAATTTGGGGGCAATTTCCAGTGAATTTGGTACAGTTGGAGAAGGAAATGGCAACCCAGTCCAGTATTCTTGCCTGAAGAATTCCAAGGATGGAGGGGCTTGGTAGGCTCCAGTCCACAGGGTCGCAAAGAGTCGGACACGACTGAATAACTTCACTTTCACTTTCTTTCACTCATAAATAGAACTGCTGTAAATACTTGTTTTCAGGTTTTTGTGTGAATTTTCCATTTCTCTACAGTAAATACCCAGGAGTGGAATATCAAGGTCAAGCAGAAAGTATGTTTATAAGAAACTTTAGCTATTCTTTAGGGTGGTTGTACCAACTCACAATCTCACTAACAATGTAGAATATTCCTAGTTCTACAATTTTACTAACAGTGAATGCCTAGCATGACCTAAATTACTAACCTTTAAATATTACTTTTGATCTTTCATATTTTCATTTTCCACCCTGTAAAGGCTATATATTGTCATCCTGCTCGTTTAACTTATATGCAGAGTACATCATGAGAAACGCTGGGCTGGAAGAAACACAAGCTGGAATCAAGATTGCTGGGAGAAATATCAATAACTTCAGATATGCAGATGACACCACCCTTATGGCAGAAAGTGAAGAGGAACTAAAAAGCCTCTTGATGAAAGTGAAAGAGGAGAGTGAAAAAGTTGGCTTAAAGCTCAACATTATGAAAACTAAGATCATGGCATCTGGTCCCATTACTTCATGGCAAATAGATGGATAAACAGTGGAAACAGATTCAGATTTTATTTTTCGGGTTCCAAAATCACTGCAGATGGTTATTGCAGCCATGAAATTAAAAGACGCTTACTCTTTGGGAGGAAAGTTATGACCAACCTAGATAGCCAACAAAGGTCTGTCTAGTCAAGGCTATGGTTTTTCCAGTGGTCATGTATGGATGTGAGAGTTGGACTGTGAAGAAAGCTGAGAGCCAAAAAATCGATGCTTTTGAACTATGGTGTTGGAGAAGATGCTTGAGAGTCCCTTGGACTGCAAAGAGATCCAACCAGTTCACCCTAAAAGAGATCAGTCCTGGGTGTTCATTGGAAGGACTGATGCTGAAGCTGAAACTCCAATACTCTGACCACCTCACAGTGAAGAGCTGACTCACTGGAAAAGACTCTGATGCTGGGAGGGATTGGGGGCAGGAGGAGAAGGGGACGACAGAGGATGAGATGGCTGGATGGCATCACCGACTCAATGGACATGAGTCTGAGTAAACTCCAGGAGTTGGTGATGGACAGGGAGGCCTGGAGTGCTGTGATCTTTGGGGTTGCAAAGAGTCGGACACAAGTGAGCGACTGAACTGAACTGAACTGAAAGTATACATTCTTCAACAAGACTTCTAAGATTACTTGTTACATTTGCTCATTGTCAATTAACATGGTGCCATCAGAATATACAGATAGTTCACATCCCTTTGGGTGATAATTTACATAAGATGAGAAATAACATAACCCTTAGAGAAGACTATCAATGCATACTACAGGCTGTCTTTTGTTAATCAAAACTCAGTTTTCTTCTCCCTTATGGAATATTACAAAGCATATTTGTTTGATAAAATGTCTTTTATCTGTACCTGAGGCCACATTATCCTATTCTAATAAAGTAATATATTTATAATTGCAATTAGGGTTACTAATTGGTTGAGTGTCCAGAAGTCCACTGTTACCTTCCAGCATCCATCTTGCTTTTCTGAGGGTAAAGACAGTGATTAAATGTGGTCATGATGGGAAACATGTACCCTGCATCTTATGGGTGCATTGTCATTCATCCCAGTATAGTGTTTTTAATTCAATATCCTGGGCCAGGGTGAAAGAAGTATCATAGGCTTCCATGTTGCCTTCTCTATCATAGGGATTCTTACTCCATAGGCCAAGTAATCAATGTGGGAATTCTGGCAATTCCCAAGTATTTGCATTATTTTTAAACCACTGGGGACTAGGGCAATGTATACTGGATGGGTTTGTGACCCAGAGAAAAAAGTGTGAGCTATACCTCAGCCATGTTATGTCTTCATTCTAATAGGGAGATTTTATATCATAAAATTAAATAGTGAGGGCAACAGAGTAGGTGCTTAATACATATGCATTATTTCAGTGACATTTGTCATAAGGTATCCCATACATTTCTCAGATTCTTATTAAAGAGCTACATGACAGCTTAAAAACAACAATGACTCCAGTCATTTATAAAATCATTTATCATTGTACAATCAAAATAAGTTGATAAATGCTTCTAGTTATAGTCTTCCATTTACTTTTAATCATTGTTGCTATTTCAAGCTTAAATTGTAGGTTTATGTTTCAGTTAGTCTTTTTTTTTTTTACTCTCTATGTTTTCTATTTAGTTGTGTGCTATATTCTTCAGTTTCATTTTAAACATATTTCAAAACCATGAGTAATCAAAATTGAAAGGATGCCACTGCTAGTGGTATAATTATGAGATACTCAGATGGTTTATTAAGAGGGGTGGGAGGAACCTGAGTGAAGCTGCAAAATGCTAACTTACAACCTGGGAATCTTTCATCCTATAACATAAATTCGTTACCAGCAATTTCGTATATAGAAACCACACTAACAGCTCTAAAAGAGCATCAGAGGATTTTAATGAGACTGAAATCTGCAATGTGTTGATCCTCAACTATACCTATATATATACATCTTTTCCATTGAGATAATTTTAAAATTTCATTTGACTTTAAAAATATATTTTGTGGAAAATTAATGTATAAGATAGCGAGAACCAAAACAAACAGTCTTGATATAAGCAGATGTTCTTAAGAAATATTTGGGAGAATATAGCATAAATATAGTTTATTTTTATTCTGAAATAAAGATGACAGTGACTATGGATGCAATGTCATCTTGATAATTTAATATACTTAATCTTTCTTAGAAAGGTTTTAGTTGGACTTCAATACATATTTACTGTTTACATAGAAAGTCATGGGGCTTAGATTATGTTCTGTTTTGCTTTTTTTAATCAAAAACTTGACTGAGCTTGTAAAGAAAAAGTCACTCAATTTTTTCCTCATGTGCCTTCTTTTCCCACAACAAAATCGTGTAGCAAAGCAGTGATCTTTGCAGGAATAAATATTACTTCAAAGAATAAATAATTACTGGTTAAAAGTAAGCTACTATTTTTTTTTTCTCTTTGACATTATTAATTAAATAGAAAGACAAAAGGGGATATTTTCAAGTGATATAAAAGGCAAGACATTTTTACATATTTGGGAGTAAGGGAATAATTATAAATAAGAACATGACTGTTAAGCATTGTAGTTTATAGGATTATAACTCATAAAACATTGTAATAAAATGTTTTAATAGTTTAATTTATACATCCTTTAAATGGATATTTGGCTCTCACTTTAAGGATAATCCAAGGATATACATAATCACATATGGAATTCACCAGATGGCCACTTTGTAGCTGGGGAGTGCCATGGAACTTCACCATTCAAATCTATATTTCTGTTTACCATAGCATGGTTCCATATATCACCTTATTGTGTGGGTGATTATACGGAGAATGGTGGTAGTTCCGACTCTTGCAACCCCAAGCACTATAACCTGCCAGGCTCCTCTGTCCATGGGATTCTCCAGATAAGAACACTGGAGTGGGTTGTCATTTCCTTCTCCAGGGGGTCTTCCTGACCCAGGAATCGAAGCAAGGTCTCCTACATTGCAGCCGGATTCTTCCAGACTGAGCCACGAGTGAAGGAGAATAAAAACATGTTATTCACAAATAGCATAATATTTCCCCCCATGCTTTTGTCAATGACATTTCCACAAGTTTGGATGATGTTTTGATAAAGTAAATATATACTGCAGATTAAAAAAAAAAAAAACCCTGAGATTTCAGGATACATTTAGAAAGAAAGCTTTTTTGTTTTCTTCTTCTTCTTCTTCTACTTTCTGTTAACTTGGTCATGACTTCTGGTAGCCAACATTAAGTAATTGTAGGCTTCTTTAGAGTAGAGTAAATTACATTCTGATACAATTTTCAACTCTTTCAGAAAAAAACGAATGCTTTTCTATCCCCATATATTTTTGAGTATTGAAAAAAATGTCAAGCCTATCAAACACAGCAAAGTAAGTTTTAAAGAATAATGACTCTCTTCTATATTTTCACATGCTGTTAGAAATATTCATGAAGTTGAGAAAATGAAGAGATTTGGCCCATGTTTCTTAAAGTGAAAGTGTTAGTTGATCAGTAATGTCCAACTCCGTGAGACACCATGGACTGTGTTTCTTAAAGAGCCAAGCAAACTTTCCTTGACCAAATGACTTCTAATGAATTGACTTCATCATAAATGGCATGGTTTTTCAGTAAGAAATGCATTTTAAGTCATAAATTCTTTTAAAAGTTAACATTTCAATCTTAATTGAGGTGTGATCACTTAGAAAAACAACAATATAAAGATAACAAAGTATAAGGAGTTAATATTTACCAGACAACTTCAAGAGCAAATTAGAATTCACATGTTTGAAGAATTTTAACAAACTTCATAAGTCCTTTAGAGCTCCTGCAATCTTTATTTTACAATATACTGGTCAACAGTTTTTAAAACATAGTGCATATTATTTTCGATATAGTCCTTCAGCGTTTTATCACTCATAACTTTGAATGTATTAACATTACATCATTCATTTATCACCTTAACTTTTCTCATATCTCTAGCATTTCTTTCCATGCTAACTTTGTTTAACCATGATACTACAAATATGTTACCACTCTAGCTTTGCTATTATTCCTCACCTTTCTTTAAGCGAAAATCACACATTTTTTCCAATTACTTTATTTCATATAATTGTCCTTCCATCTTTCCCCCCCATAAACTCTGGCATATTTTTCTTTGCAATTATTCTTTTGCTATGCCAGCCACTGTCTCCATGGCAATATTTAGGTTGTAGTGTCCTACATTTAAGAAAGCTTTTTCCAATCATCAGTTCTTCTGATAATCAGTACAAAACACTTACTAGTAACTTTCCTTGCTTCTTTGAGTTCTAAAAATGAATTATTTATGCTGCACATGTTGGATAACTCTGGTTTTCATCTATTCTTTTGTCAGCCAGAGTTGCTATTTAGTTGCTACATTAAATATCTAGTTCAAAATTTACCATATAATTAAAAGGTGAAATGGAATTTCAGAGGAAAAGCAAATAAATTTCCCAAGAAATACAGCATGTTTTAGTAGAATCAAAGAAAAAATTATAGACGTAGCAAAGTTGACTTCATACTTTTCAAAGGGCATTGCTATTCTTTATTTTTAAAGGGGACCTCAGTCCTCTACAACTGTTGGAGAAATTGCTTTTTAAACTATTTGTGCCTCTAAATAAAATATATATATATATTTACTTTATCAAAACATCATCCAAACTTGTGGAAATGTCATTGACAAAAGCATGGGGGGAAATATGCTATTTGTGAATAACATGTTTTTATTCTCCTTCACTCGTGGCTCAGTCTGGAAGAATCCGGCTGCAATGTAGGAGACCTTGCTTCGATTCCTGGGTCAGGAAGACCCCCTGGAGAAGGAAATGACAACCCACTCCAGTGTTCTTATCTGGAGAATCCCATGGACAGAGGAGCCTGGCAGGTTATAGTGCTTGGGGTTGCAAGAGTCGGAACTACCACCATTCTCCGTATAATCACCCACACAATAAGGTGATATATGGAACCATGCTATGGTAAATAGAAATATAGATTTGAATGGTGAATATTTGTGCCTCTAAATAAATTATATAAAATATATATATATATATATAATATATTATATAATATAATATTATTATATATCCATGTTATACCTGTTTCTTTCTTTTGCAAACTATTCCTTTTCTTTTAAAAATCAGGTTTCAAATCCCAAGGGAACACTTCTACAAAAATCTCCTACTCAAAAGAATTTAACTTGGTGTGCTAGTAACAACAGCAACTAGAAACGGAAGAACAGAAATGGAGGACAAAGGGAGAGTGTAACTACACTAACCCCACACTGCCGCCCAGTGCATACACACACTACTACTTCTACTACCACTAAACACAATAGCATTACTACCATTAGCAAACTACTCATTCAGTATAGAGTTTATGAAACTTAGTTGTCACAATTATCTTGGCATTTAATTAAGTAGTAATATAGTGATTAATGGGCTTCCTGTGTGACACTGTAGTACAGAATCTGCCTGTCAACGCAGGAGACACAAGAGATGAGGGTTTGATCTCTAGATCAGGAAGATACCTTGGAGTAGGAAATGACAACCTACTTCAGTATTCTTGCCTGGAAAATTCCATGGACAGAGGAGCCTGGCAGGTTACAGTACACTGGGTCTCAAAGAGTTGGACACAACTGAGCACACACACACATACACTTAGTGATTAACACGAGTTTTAATTAGATATTTTGCAGGCAAATGAATGCTAAGCTAGTCGAGATCAAGTATCCGAGGCAAAAAATGAAATAAGTGAGAGAGAAAGAGAAGAAAGAAATATCTCACAAAGCTCATTTTTAACACCTTGATGTTCTATTTGACTTTTTATCATTTGGCTCCTAATTTTATCAATTGATTGAATGTATATTATCATTGTCATACTTAATTTTGAAAAAAATATATATGAAAATGACATGTATTTTTAAAACTATCTTACACATGTATATTAAAATGGACCAAATATTAAAGCACAACAAATAGAGATGATGTCTACCAAGTGAATACAAGAAAGTAGAAATAACTGGAAGTAGTTATTGAGAAAAATTGTTAGATATAAGGAGTTTTTTAACAGACTTATGTTGTTTTTGTGACCTGAGTTACTTACTGACTTTATTTTGGACATATTACATCATTATAAATAATCATTAGTAATTTTGTAGCTAAAATGATGATTTGACTAGTAGCACCACACTCATACTGCTGTTATGAGTATGATGCTTTTGTCATAACAAATGAAAAATATTTAGCCTAGTCCCTAGCACCTGATAAGAACTATTTTATTATCAATAATGTCTCTGGGACCTTCTTTGTCAGTCAAAAGTCTAATCATGATATTCTAACTCTAATTATGAAAACTGGAATAAAGCACTTAAGTTCTTTCAAAGAAAGAAGGTTTAAAGATGAGGCAAGTTACATTGTAGGCTCTCTCACCACAGAGCAGTGCTTTTGTCTTTTCCTCAGCTGGTTGAATGTAATATAATGCTTTACATGCAATAAGTACAAAATCATTTCTTGTAAGATGAATGAACCTTTTCACATGAAAGGCAACCCAGGTTACAGAGAATTATGCTTAATAAGATATGCTTTAATAATAGATTATCTGAAGCAAAACACAATACAATAAAACAATGAAAAGAAGGTCATTTTATTGAGAATTGTGAATTAAGAGAGGAACGAACTAACATTAGTGAAAAAATACACAGTGCAACTCAGCTTTTTATCCTCTATTAAAAATATGACTGAAAACGAAGTTTTCTCTAAGTTTTAAAATTGTAGATAGAAAATAAAACAAGTTGACCAAGAATCTTGGTAAAATGTATAAAATATGCTCTTTATTCAAATAACAATTTGCAAACTGAAACATTTTGATAGATTTTATAACTCTAAATAAAATGCAGAGTAATTAGAAAAAATGATAAGAATTCCTTGCAACTCTTTCCATGGAGTCTTTTTTGTCTTAAATATATCATAGCCAACAATTGAGATATCTGTTCTCCTTGATATCAGTTATGATACCCAAACCATTTCTCTAACTCCATCCTGTAAAACTGTGTGCTTAACATGTTATCCTTTATGTAAAGATCTGTTTTCTCTTCCTCTCTCCAATGCAGGAATTCACGGATCTACTGATCCCTTTGTAATCTTTACATGGGAGATTTAAGAATACTTTATTCATTATTCTTCTCTTCCACTATTCCTGTGACATCAATGTCTTCAACTTCAATGTGGAGGATTCATCCAAGAGTTTATATTTTCCATTTCCAGTTTTTCCTATATACAATCTCAACTACTCACCCTCAGTTACAAACCACAGAGCCCATGATCACTAATAACAATACCACCTAGAGTTGTAGAATTGAAGTATTTCACATGATCAGAGGAGCCTGGAAGGCTGCAGTTCACTGTGCTATGAAGAGTTGGATATGACTGAGCAACTAAGACCAAGCACACACACTCTTTGAGAACCATCACTCAGTACTCAAGTTCATGTGCTTTGGATTTTCAGTGCTACAAAACTTTGAATTTATCAATATCTAATCCATCAAACCCGTCATTTCATTCACCCAGTATATCAATTCCATTAGCTTAACCTTCTATAGCATAGATTCTATGTTCCATGATCATTTTCATAAGTGTACTTCAAATATAGTTAGTTCCTTACACTTCTACATCTTAATTTATGTGTGATTGAAAATATTCCAACACTCAAACTCAAATATCTTTCTTTATCAAGCATTTTTGTCTATCTTTTACAGTGCCTATTTTTTTTTTAATGATTGCTGAAACTCAAAACTTGGACAGCTAAATTTTCTTAGGACAAAAAAATCAAATCACATAAAGAGATGGCTAGATCAGCATTAACTACATGAACACAAAATTCAGGTCTTAAACTAGCTGAAACAAGCACTTTATATATATATATATATTTTTTTTTTTTTTTCTATCAAGTATGACTCTTCTACCCACATTTGACTCCTCTGCCATTCTTGCTCTTCTCCAAACTACTCTCTTCAAAACACCAAAACATGAGGTCATGCCACTTATCGGTCCAATATCTCTCATTGACTTAGACTAAAATAGACAATGGGACTGATTCTTGTCTGGCCTACTTTTGCTTCTCTACTGTCACTTTACTCTCTCCATGACTCACTATTTTCTAGAATCAGTAGTTCTCTGATTGACTCTAGTATATGCTATGTTCTTTCCCATTTCAGATACTTTATGTATGATTTTCTCTATCCTTTCATTCCTTCAGGTCATAATTTAGGTTATCTCTACCAGAAGTTATTCCTCAACTACTATCACCTTATTTTGCACTTAACTCAATATTATTTTTGAATATCTCCTATTTAAAAAGAATGATTTTGTCTGTTTGTTTATTACCCCTAAGTCTTACTTAATTGTGAGAATAGAAATTCTATGAGGACAAGAATGATATTTGCTTTACTTACCAATGTAGGACCAACAATGGCAAGGGATATTAGACTAATATGTAAAACCTGAATGGAAACAGATAGGTATTTCCAGCAAAATGAAAGAGTAGTAAAGGGACACAGAAAACCAAATAATGCCTTTTCTAGAAACTGAAATTATATATATATACATGTTTATATATGTGTGTGTATATGTGTGTGTGTAAAACAAATTAAATGGAGATCCCAGGAAGTTCATTTGAATATAAGACATACTATATATTTTGCCTTAACCAGGATTAACAGGGATTTGGAAGTCTTATACTATCAAGTGTGAAACAGATCACCAGTCCAGGTTGGATGCATGAGACAAGTGCTCGGGACTGGTGCACTGGGATGACCCAGGGGGATGGGATGGGGAGGGGGGTGGGAGGGGGGTTCGGGATGGGGAACACATGTGAATCCATGGCTGATTCTTGTCAATGTATGGCAGAAGCCACTACAATATTGTAGGGTAATTAGCCTCCAACTAATAAAAATAAATGGAAATAAATAAATAAATTTTTAAAAAAAGAAAAAATAAGAATGAACAGAGATCAAAATTTTGATTTTGGAAATATCTTTGATTATAGAGAACAAGTGGGAATCAGGAACACATAGGTGTAAGACTGGGGTTGTTATATATATCATTATAGAGATTGTGTGTATATATAGGTATGTATATATATTGTTTGAATCATGCAATAATATTATATATATATGGTGTGAGAATTATACGAAAATACACATGAAGTGAAGTGTCTGACTCTTTGCAACCCCATGGACTATACAGCCCATGGAGTTCTCTAGGCCAGAATATTGGAATGGGTAGCCTTTCCCTTCTCCAGGGGATCTTCCCAACCCAGGGATCGAACCCAGGTCTCCCATACTACAGGCAGATTCTTTACCAGCTGAGCCACAAAGGAAGGCCAAGAATACTTGAGTGGGTAGCCTATCCCTTCTCCAGTGGATCTTCCCAACCCAGCAATCGATGTGAGGTCTCCTGCACTGCAGGTGGATTATTTACCAACTGAGCTGTCAGGAAAGCCACTATATTGACATTAATATTTCACAGTAATTGAAACCATTGAGAAATGGAGTACTTCCTGTCATGCCAGTAAACAAGTATGTCACAGCCATCAGTGATCCTATGTCTCAAAATGTGAATTTCTGAGTCCAGAGTATGCCCAGTTGGGAGAATAATATCTGCTATCCAGAAACCATTTAGCTGCAGCCACTCCCTATTTAGCTTGGGAGGATGTGAAAAATGCAGGATAGCTTGAGATACGTAAGAAAGGAATGATTACACTGAACTTAGACTCTTGCATCTTGCCATACATAGAAAGTGCTAAATTCTTTAACTTGAGATATATGGTTTTCCTTTTGTTGCTGTTGATGTGTTTCAGTCACTAAGTTGTGCCTGACTCTTTGCTATCCCATGGACTGTTACACACCAGGCTTCTCTGTCCCTCATCAATTCTGGAGCTTGCTCAAACTCATGTCCACTGAGTCAGTGATGTCATCCAACAGTCTGCTCCTCTGTCACTCCCTTCTCCTCCTGCTTTCAGTCTTTTCCAGAATCAGGGTCTTTTCCAATTAGTCAGGTCTCTTTGCATGAGGTGGCCAAAGAATTGGAGCTTCAGTTTCAGCTTCAGCATCCGTCCTTGAAATGAATATTCAGGGTTGATTTCCTTTAGGATTGATTGTTTGAACTCCTTGCTGTTCAAGGGACTCTCAAGAGGCTTCTCCAGCACCACTATTCTAAAGCATCAATTCTTAGGTGCTCAGGTTTCTTCCCTTGTGGCTCAGCTGATGAATAATCTGCCTGCAATGCAGGAGGCCTGGGTTTGATCCTGGGTTAGGAAGATCCCCTGGAGAAGGAAAAGGCTACCCATTCCAGTTTTCTGGCCTGGAGAATTCCGTGCATAGTCCATGGGGTCACAAAGAGTCGGACATGACTGAGTGACTTTCACTCATTCACTCACTCAGCCTTCTTTATGGTTCAACTCTCACATCCACACATGACTAATGAAAAATCGTAGCTTTGGCTAGGTGGAATTTTGTTTGCAAAGTGATGTCTCTGCTTTTTAATACACTGTCTAGTTTTGTCCTACATTTTTTTCCAAGGAACAAGTGTCTTTAAATTTTGTGGCTGCAGTTACCAAACATATTGATTTTGGAGCCCAAGAAAATAAAATATGTCACTTTTCCCAAAATCTTTGCCATGAAGTGATGGGACCAGATGTCATGATCTTCATATTTTGAAAGTTGCATTTTAAGCCAGACTTTTCACTCTCCTCTTTAACCTTCATCAGGAGTCTCTTTAGTTTCTCTTCACTTTCTGCCACTAGTGGTGTCATCTGCATATCTGAGGTTGTTGATATTTCTCCCAGCAATGTTGATTCCAGTTTGTGAGTCATCCAACTTGACATTTCACATGATATACTCTGCATATAAGTTAAATAAGCATGGTTATAATATATAGCCTTGTTCCACATCTGTTTCTAACTATTGCTTCTTGTCCTGCACAGAGGTTTTATTAATTAACAATAATCTTTTGATGTTTGGACTACTGTGGTTGCAATCCTCTATATAATCTGACTCTTCCCCATGCCTCCTTGGAGAAGTTATCTCAGGGTTATTTGAAATGCTATCTCTTGGACTTAAAGTCATAAAAATTCCCACCAAATAAAAACATAACTTTCTGTTTTTAAGTCAACATTTTTGGTGACCATGAAGGGACACAGAGTAGACGCCTCCCCTCTCTCTGAACTCTCTGAAGATCCAGAGCCTTGGTACCAGCAGAGGCCTCTTGTGCCCATACATCACCTTAGGGAATCCAGAAGGATTTGAGTGAGTCTCTCCTAGTTCTTGGATTTCCTATATTGGCTGATGATCCTGAGTTTTATTCAGTGGGGGAATCAGTTATCCTAGACACTTGTTTTTGAGAAATGGTATCTGGATTTCTCAGTATAGACAGTGGGTGGGATATCCTCAGTTGAAGGACTGGGAATTTCTGCTCAGTTTAGGAGCTGACCAGATGTTCCTCAGGGTTAAGGCACTGGGAAGATTCAGTTTGGATACTTAGTGGTTAGCCTTAGTTTAGAAACTGGGAAGACTTGCCCAGTTAAACACTGAGCAAGTTGGGACCGAGTTATTTGGGGAAAGACTTGCCTGCCATTTTTCCTTGAGTTGGCTAACTTAACAGAGTTTGTTAAAATAAAACTGAAATCTTATGAGACTTTCTGATCTCTGAAGATGGGATTCCCTCCTCCTGACTGGCAATGGCTGTCTCAGGTGGCTGAGAAACTTGGTAGAGACAAGCCCTCACATGGCTTGGCTTGTTCCTATAGGGAAGCTCACTGATATAATTAACAAACTACTCAACCAGAAATGCACATAAGGATTGACCATGGAGGTCTTATACTCTACTGGGAGACCCAAGGCATGTAACAGGGCTAAAACAACTCTGGGGCAAAACCAGAGAAGTTATGCTCTCAAGCAGCAGACAATGGCCCACCACACTGTTGTCACTAGCAATTTTATCTCCACAAACTGATTTCAGAGGGGAAATCAAGGTGTCTAAATAAAAGAAAAAGGAACAAGAAATTGGCAATACCCCAGCTAAGTAAATGTACATACGAAACTTACAACTATTTACTCAATTGGAAATTAAAGGAACTCTCACCCTAAAACTTAAGTGGACTCTTTTGTTGCCTGTGCAATTAAGACTAAAAGCCAATAAAGCCTTAAACAAAGGCCTTCTAGGGGGAAACTTCCATTTCTTGGTGTCTCTGAGATGAAAATGTTCTAACTGATCTTCCCAGGACATTTTATATTTGTGTGTTTTGTTTGTTTATGTTTTTGAAAACTTGGCTTTTGCCATACTATTTTTGAGAGTAAATTCCCTGGATTTAGGTTACATCCTCCCCGACTCTCTTATGGAGCAATCTTTTGTGTCTTAATTGTTTAAATCACCATTGATGTATGTTTTATTGATAACTAAATGATGAATCCTTTAAAACTGGAGAAACTAATTAGTGAATCTAGAGTGCTCACATTATAAACAGCTGCATTTCAAAAACAAAACAAAACAAACAGACAGACAAACAAAAAATCCTTCTATTGTTTAAGAGTAAGAAAAACTCATTTGCAAAGCTTCCTTTGTGGTCTTTGCTACCCCTCAATTGGTCTTGACAGTGTCAATGTTAGTCGCTCAGTCATGCCTGACTTTGCTACTCCATGGACTGTAGCCCACCAGGCTCTTTGTCCATGGGATTCTCCAGGCAAGTATACTGAGGTGGGTTGCCATTTCCTTCTCCAGGGAATCTTCCCAACCCAGGGATCAAACCTATGTCTCTTATGTCTCCAGCATTGATAGGTGGGTTCTTTACCACTAGTGCCACCTGCAAAGCCCCTCAATGTGTCTTACAGATGTCAATAAGAGCATTTACTGTTGCAAAGTTGCTAACTTTGGTCTGACTGTCTGTGACCCCATGAACTGCAGCACTCCAGGCTTCCCTGTCCTTCACTATCTCCCTGAGTTTGCTCAAATTTTCATGTCTATTGAATCAGTGATGCCACCCAACCATCTTGTCCTCTGTTGCTTCCTTCTCGTCTTGCCCTCAATTTTCCCCAATTTTCCCCAGCATCAGGGTCTTTTACAATGAGTCAGCTCTTCCTATCAGGTCCCCAAATTATTGGAATTTCAGCTTCAGCATCAGTCCTTCTAATGAATATTAAGGACTGATTTCCTTTAGGATTGATTGTTTTGATCTCCTTGCTGTCCAAGGGACTCTCAAGAGTCTTCTCCAGAATCACAATTTGAAAGCATAAGTTCTTAGGCACTCAGCTTTCTTTATGGTTCAACTCTCACATCCATACATGACTACTAGGAAAAAAAAAAAAAACAGCTTTGACTATATAGACCTTTGTTGACAAAGTGATATCTCTGCTTTTTAATACACTGTCTAGGTTTATCAGAGAGTTATCTGAACTATATAAAGTAAATAAAAACTAGAAACTATGTTCTCTGTCTCGCTGTGACTGGCTGAAGAAGCACTGTGGCATAGGGACAGTAACCTTGCAGGGATACTATAGCACTAGGGTATCAATTGGTCCCGCCCAGAACAGTTCTTCTCTGGAAAGATATATTTAATAACTGATTGGTGTGTCCCTTGAATACAAGAGAATGGAAAATGAACAGAGGAAACCTTTACCAAAACCAGTGTTGAATTTGGTAAATGCCTTGCTGAACATATGGAAGAGGAACAAGCTATTAAAAGATCTAGAAACACTGATGAGATGGTTGAATTATGCATTCTGCTTCAGAGCAAGAATGCTGCATCAGTGATAGGAAAAGGAGGCAAGAATATTAAGGCTCTCCATACAGACTACAATGCCAGTGTTTCAGTCCCAGATGGCAGTGACCCCCAGTGCATATTGAGTATTAGTGCTGATATTGAAATGACTGGAGAAATTCTGAAGAAAATCATCCCTACCTTGGAAGACAGCCTGCAGTTGTCATCACCCACTGCAACCAGCCAGCTCCCGCTCGAATCTGATGTTGTGGAATACTTAAATTGCCAACACTATAAAGGAAGTGACTCTGACTGTGCGATGAGACTGTTGATTCATTAGAGCCCCACAGGAGGAATTATTGGAGTCAAAGGTGCTAAAATCAAAGAACTTCGAGAGAGCACTCAGACAACAATCAAGCTTTTTCAGGAATATTGTCCTCAATCTACTGACAGAGTCATTCTTATCGGAGGAAAACCTGATAGGTTTGGAGAGTGCATAAAGATCATCCTTGATCTTGTATCTGAGTTTCCCATCAAAGGACACACTCAGTCTCACCATCCCAATTTTTATGATGAAACCTATGACTATGCTGATTTTACAATGATGTTTGATGACCGCCATGGATGTCCTGTGGGAGTTCTCATTCAGGGAAGAGGTGGCTTTGATGGACTGCCACCTGGTCTGAGTGGGGGTCCCATGCCTCCTTCCAGAGGAGATTATGATGATATGAGACCTCATCAAGGACCTCCTCCACCCCCTCCTGGAGGAGGTGGCCGGGGTGGTAGTAGAGCTCGGAATTTTCCTCTTCCACCACCACCACCACCACCACCTAAAGGAGGAGATCTAATGGCCTATTACAGAAGAGGAAGACCTGAAGACCATTACCATGGAATGATTGGTTTCAGTACTGATAAAACCTGGGACTCTGAAATAGATACATGGAGCCCATCAGAGTGGTAAATAGCTTCTGAACCACAGGGTGGCTCTGGATATGATTATTCCTATGAAGGGGGTCGTGCCTCATATGGTGATCTTGGTGACCTATTATTACTCCACAAGTAACTATTCCCAAAGATTTGGCTGGATCTTATTGGCAAAGGTGGTAAGCGGAGTAAACAAATCCGTCATGAGTCAAAAGCTGCGATCAAAATTGACGAGCCTTTAGAGGATCCAAAGATCAGATCATTACCATTACAGGAACACAGGACCAGATACAGAACGCAGAGTATTTGCTGCAGATCAGTGTGAAGCAGTATTCTGGAAAGTTTTTCTAAGACTAGTGAAGAACTGATGGAGAGGGAAATGGCAACCCACTCCAGTACGCTTGCCTAGAGAATCCTGCGGACAGAGGAGCCTGGTGGGCTGCCCTCTATGGGGTCGCACAGAGTCAGACAGACTGAAGCGACTTAGCAGCAGCAGCAGCAGTGAAGATCTGAAGGAGTCCTGCATCTTTTTTTTTTTTTTTAATCTGCTTCTGTTTAAAAAGCCAACATTCCTCTGCTTCATAGGTGTTCTGCATTTGGGATGTAGTAAAATCTTTGCTATTCACCAGATGTAATGCTTTAGTTCTTTACAAACAGGGTTGGGGGTGGGGGAGGGTGTCCAAAAACTAACATTGAAATTTTGAAACAGCAGCAGAGTGCGTGAATTTTAGTTTTTGTTCATTGTAGGTGGTTTAAAGAGGTCCCCATCCCTGCCCATGTAATTATTGTGAACATTTTGCTTTGTGGTCACTGTAACATTTGGGGTGGTGGGACAGGGAGGAAAAGTAACAGTAGTCCATATGTTTCTGGTTTCTATTCAGAGCAGTGTGCAGAATGTAATGCTCTTTTATAAGAAACATTTTATGATTTTTAAAATAAATTTAGTGAACTTATTTTTGGTGGTCATTTCTTTTAAGATGGTCATTTTCAAATGGCTGAATTCCCCCCAACCTACCCTCAAATGGAACACTAAGTTTAATTATCAGTCCTCTGTTGGATATAAATAAATGGCATCTCTTCTTGAACTTAGGCAAAATATCTTGACACACTCAGTTCTTGTGATTCTTAACAATTTGAAAGCCCATTGCTTGGGAGGAAATTCCACCACACATTCATGCTTATAATAAGCTGGGGATTTTTGTTTGTTTTTGCAAATACTTGCCCCTACTTTGCAACGATTTTCTGTTTGTGAAGAACCAAGGTGGGGAGAAACACAATTGATGGAATAGGGGTATCAGTATATACCAGAAGCTTAACAGCAAGTTTTAGTAATGAGAATAATACTTGGTTATGGAAGTGACTGATTCTAAATTCTGATTGCTTTTATTAGATAATTTCTCACCTATAGATTTAAACTATCAGATTAGTTGTGTCTGTTAGCTAAACTTTGTAAAATATATACATATGTATGTATATATTTTTATTTTTCCACTGCATGCACATTGAAAGAAAAAGATGTACCATTCCTCTGTTGTATGTTGGGTTATGTAGGAAACGTTTGTGAACAATTCCAAAAAAGATGAAAAGAATTCTCGTGGATGTTTTGTGTAGTATCTCTTGGCTTTTGTATAAAATAGTTAAAAGTTCACTGCCAAATAAAACCATAATGCTAGATTTGATGTGTGCCCAATTTTGAACAAGGGTTGTTTGACACCTGCAACATTTGTTAAAAAGTTTCTCTTGTAAGGAAATAAAATAATCTTAAATTATGTTAAAAAAAATAGAAATTAACATACAAGGGCTAATAAGATAAAGATAGTGATTTTACTTTGGGTTTAATTTGTAGTCTTAGAAAGATGTTTGCTGAGTGCCTCATACAAACCTTTGAAAACATGATAAATTAAGCTCTAAAATTCTAAAACATAATGCCAGTAAAATAAATTTGTTTCATTAGAATCTTGTCACTGATGCTAGTATCTTTAGCTGACAGAATCATTCTTTGGGAAACTAAAAACAACTGACTTTCTCTTGCAAATCTCTAAAAGCCAGAAATGTAAATATAGGCTACAAGGACTTATTTAACTCAATCATATAGGACCTGAAACAAAGAGGGGAAAAGTGGCAGCTTTAAAATTCAAATCACTGGGAATGATCCCTCAGCACAGATAGTAAGCTTTAGTCATCTGAACAAAAACGTTAATGTACTCCAACTGTTTGTAAGCTAGTAAATTTATATCCTAATACCTGACTCATAACTAGCTTTTAAGTGAAGCCATGAGATCCCTAGCTTTGACCGCTTGTGTCTGTGTACAAATTATACATATGAGGTATCTCTACTTCTAAAAGTTATTATCAAAATTGGGTTTATAAAGAGCTCTATTTATTTTTAACAAAAAGTGCTTACACTTAAAGAAACTGGCCAAAACAGCTTTCAAATTCACATGAACTGAGAACTAATGAATATAAGACATGTCATTAAAAGTCGTCAAAAACTAAGTATAATACTTCATTTTACTTAGGCTTAATAAATAAGACTTACTATATCTGTTACAAGGAAAATAACTAAAGTAAATATGAGATAAGATATACTTTTTTTTGTAACTGGTTAAATAAGTATTCTTTCACTGATCTATGATCCTGTTGTGTTTTAAAACATTTTTGATACTT
Source organism: Cervus canadensis (assembly GCF_019320065.1). Lineage (NCBI taxonomy): Eukaryota > Metazoa > Chordata > Mammalia > Artiodactyla > Cervidae > Cervus > Cervus canadensis. The sequence goes on along the minus strand of NC_057394.1, from coordinate 47,751,985 downwards.
CTAACTAACTTCCCAAATATCAAAGTTTTACTAAGCTGTTTTAGTCTTCTTTAACTCTGGGCTACTTCAAAGAAACATCTGTGCGACATCCCAGAAAAGAATGGTAAACTAAGTTTATTTCATATTTTTAATTTAGAAACATTGTCAAATGATTGGAGGTAAGCTTTAGGCTGCAATGTATGGATAAAGATCATTAAGATAAATCCAAAATTTATATGAAATCCCTAACATCTGATATGTCCTGATATAATGTTATCAGTCATAACTGCAGTGATTATCCTAAAATGTTATATGTTTCAGAAATATCCAAGTTTCCTGTTAATCGCATTGTACTCAAATTTTTAACCACACTACTTTACATTTTGTCCTTTATAAACTATCATAATTTTATACTGCTTTTACAAAATGGAGGTTTTCAAAAAGACTCATTAAAAATTAAAATAATTATTTAAACAAATGTAAGTTTCTGAGATCCTTTAAGTAATGTCATCGAACTGGATAATAAATGACAAACTAATAAAAAACCTGATTACAGCAAATCAACAGAAATCAATTAGATGGGACTAAGTGAACTGATAAATATGATTAATAACTTTGACTTTGAAAAATATACTAGCTTAAATCTGTTTCCCAGTAACCTTTTCTCCCTTATGCCTTGACCTAAAAGTTGATCAAGTATGTCTCTGTAAACAAAGTTAAAGCAGTTATCTTTTCCTCTCTACCTGATCCTGCCAAAATTTGGCTTCTCCAGCTGGTTCTCCTATGGACTTATGGTTTACTGCAACTAGATTGCAACTAGCTATACTAATAATTGTTTTAATTTGCTCTTTGCTTCCAAATTGTTTATGCCATTGTCTCTCCACTACACTATGACTTTGTCAATGTTACTAACTACATTACTTCTTCTTTTTTTTTTTTTTTTTAATAAGATTATCATCTCTTACACTATGTATCCAGGCCTCCAACAAATGTAGTGGTGACTAGATGACTTAAAGTAATTAATCAGATATATAGATCTCTATACAATCAATAATTATAATGGTGTGATTCTAAATACAAGAAGAACAAGAAAATCTTTTATTATCTATCAATAGGCCTTATCCAGAAATTAACGCCTGGAGTGGCAGAACTTTCAGCTGATCCAGGATGAACATCCCAGCACCATAGGACAAAAATTAGTCATAAAATATCTCCTTAACTGGTCAAATTTCCTTACCATGAGGAGAGACTGAAAAATGGAGTATTTCCTGCCATGCCAATAAACAAGGATGCCACAGCCATCAGTGATCCTGGCCCTCCAAATGTGAATTTCTGAGCCCAGAGATTGCCCAGCAGGGAGAATAATATCTGCTATCTAGTAGCCATCAGTCTGTAGCCACTTCCTGTCAAGCTTGGGGGATAGGAAAAATGCAGGATACTGGCCCCAGTTAACTGAGATACATATGAATGTAATGATTTCACTGAGCCTAGACTCTTGCATCTTCCCATACACAGAAAGAACTAAATTCCTTAATTTGAGATATCTGATTTTTCTTAATTAGCAATGATCTTCTGATGTTCAGTCTACTTGCCCTTTGTTGCAAACTTCTATATAACCTGACTCCTCCCGCCACTGCCTCAGAGCACTTCTCTCAGGGTTACTTGAAATGCTGTATCCTGGCCTTGAAGCCCTAAAAATTCCCACCAAATAAAACATAAATCTCAAATTTTAGATTTGGATTTTTTTTTAAGTTGACACTATTTATATTAAAATAAATTCTTTTGAATTATCACCTTAATTATTTTGTAAGCAGTAAAACTGAGTTTAGCAAAGGTTAAGGAAATTTTCAAAGGCTCTGTATCTAACAAATGATAAATTTAGACATTCCACAAAAACAATAGGCAGAGTCAGGTTATTTTTATTCAATATGTTTTCTCAAATTCTATGACAAATCAATATGTAGCCGTGAACATAACAGCTAAAACCAAGACTACATTCCCTAGGCACTCTTGCAGCTATAAGTGGTGATAACACTGACTTATTTTAATGGGAATGTGAGCAAAAGTGATGTATACAAGTTTCAGTAATTGTGAGAAAGTGTTTGTGTTTTATATCTGAGTAAGCCATTTTGAAAAATAAGATAACCATTGTGAAGCATGTCAAGCACAACAAAGCAAGAAAATTTAAAAAATAAAAATTACCTAACTCAAGACATTTGTATGAAAAAGAAATAAAACTCATCCTGTTTAGTACTATTATAGGGGAGTTACATCATTCAAAGACAAATTGAAGCCTAATTGTTAATGAATTTGATCTTGAATTGTTGTGTTGTCTCTAAATGAAAAGACCCATATCATAGGTTTAGTAGGCGTGACCAGCAAATTGCTTGATATTGTATACTCAAAAACTGTTAGTGTGATATAAAAGACTTGGAAAATTTTACTTTTGTTCTTTTTTAGAAGGATGCCACTTGTTAACTAAAGCTGTAGTGTTAGGACCTTTTTCAGAAACTTTGAGTATGTTGCCTATTTCAGCAGTACACTTAAGTAGATAGTCCTGAAGCAATAATACTAATCAGAAACTAAAATTCTTTCTATTCTTCACATATTTAAAGAGTAAGATGAACTCAATCTAGAGCTAGATAGCCTAAAAACAGAGAAGGAGATTTCACCTCTTCTATCACCATCCATGAGAATCAACCTATCACAAACTTGTAGGGCTGAAAGAAGAAAAACTTTTTTCCTACTTTCTATATTCAGTCAGTTACAACCAATGACTGAAATAGCAATCTTAGCAGGAGATGGAGACCATAGTCTGAAAACTTTGAAGAAATCTCCCTTTTAGAATTTTTGCCCCAACAAAGCAAAAATGCCAAATGCCTTCAGGTATTGATGAAATTCAAGGTGTTACCTTCCTATCTAAACCTTATTTCTTTTTATACCAAGGGATCATTGCAGCTTCCTTTAAATGAAGAAAGAAAGTAGGAAAGAGCATAATATAGAAGTCACAGTGTAAGAAACTGTAGTCTGTTTTAAGTATTGAGTCTTAAAAAGACTACTTCTAAACAAAATAAAGATTCTGGTCACTAATTCCGGTGTGTGTGGGGGAAGGAAAAGTTTCTATCAAACCATCAAGCCATTTTGCATCACCACCTGAGTGTTCAATAATTCAACTCAATTCTCATACTATGTATCCCAAGACAGTGTCAGTCTCACAGGTAAAGACTCAGTCCCACAAAACTGCTCTCCTCCTCCACACTCCACATGCTACTCACAAATCCATGTTGTCACCTGTGCAACCTGTGCTATAGACCGGAAGTTCAAATGATGTCCCTCCCTTTGGTTCAATTGATTTCCTAGAAATTAATTTCCTAGGAATTTCCTAGAAAGGCTCACAGAACTCAGAGAAACGTTTCACTTACTAGATTTCCAGCTTAGGATTGTAGAGTGTACTTAAGGACCAGCCTGATGGAAGAAATGCATAGGACAAAGTATGGGGAAAGAATGCAAAGCTTCCTGGTTCTCTCTGAGAGTGTTACTTTCTCATCTCAAAACATATTTACAAACCCAGAGGCTCTCCAATTTCAGTATTATTTAATTTTTATGGAGGCTTCATTACATAAGCATATTTGATTAAATTAAATCACTGGCCATTTGCAGTTGATTCAATTTACAGCTCCTCTCCTTTCCTCAGAGGTCAGGAGAGCCAGACACAAAGTTTCAATGCTCAAATCATGAGGTTGGATCTGCTGAAAGTCAGCTCCCTCACTTTGCTTTCCAAAGCTCACCTCATTGACAGAAATCGAATGTGTGGTGGAAGGGAGCTGATTTTTATTAACAAAACACCTATTTCACCTTTTTGGCACTGAAGCAATTTTAGGAACATACGGCAAGAGATTGAATTTTATTATAAAAGATATCCCTTTTGCTCTTATTGCTCAGGAAATTCCAAGGTTTTGGAAGCTATAAGCCAGGAACCACAGGCAAAGAGCACATATATATTACTTACTATAAATCATGATATCACACAAAGTATATAGATCAGAGGGAGAAGATAGAAGGTGGCTGGTTTTGATGTTTGAGAAGAGTTACCTGCAGTTCTGTTCTTGAGGACAGAGTTTAAAAAGGCAGTCAGTTAAGGGTAATGATGGTGTATATAAGAGAATGAATATAATGATTAACTGTGAAATTTAATCCAGGGAGGAATGGAAGATGATTTGAGTGGAATGAATAACAGTGAAAAAGGTAATTAATAGCTTTTGCAGGTTGTTATGTGAGAGCAATCTGGATACTAGAAGGATATGATAGAGAAATGAGCATAGCATTCAGATTATTGGCTCCTAACAAAGGAGGAGCCATAGACTACTTATACTCTTTCTGTGGCCAAAGGTAGAGAGAACAGGCACTTCATGAGAAAATCAAAGGTTAATAATCAGAGATCTCAGAAGAGAGCAACCTTTCTCTATAACAAAGATGACAGAAATGTTCAGAGACGATTCTAGGGAAACGGGATCATTAGGACCTACTGCTATTCCATAATTTGAAAGAGATGAAAAATGCAGCTATAGAAGGAGACATGACAGTTTGTATGGAAATTACTTTTTTGGGTCATTGTGGATAACTGTAAGTCTGGAGTTTTGTGATAATTGGACAAAATATGACTAATAGTGGTATATAAGAAATTTTACATTTTTAAGACTCGCAAATGGAGGCAGCATCCTGAAAAGCTGCTGCCTTGCCTTTAGACAAGCAGAATTTTCTCTTAATCCATTTTAAAGTGGATATGAAAAAACTTCATCCCACCAGTTTTCATTCTTTGACCCCTCTGTGTGCCTGCATGCTAAGCTGGTTCAGTCCTGTCTGGCTCTTTGCGATTCCATGGACTGTAGCCCACCAGGCTCATCTGTCCATGGGATTCTCCAGGCAAGTATACAGGAGTGGGTTGCCATTGACTTATCTAGGGAATTTCCTAGCCCAGGGATCGAAATCACGTTTCTTATGTCTCCAGCATTGACAGGCAGGTTCTTTACCCCTAGTGTCACCTGGGAAGCCCCTCAGTGGATCTTATAGATGCTAACAAGAGCATTTGTTGTTGTTCATTTGATAAGTCTTGCCTGACTCTTTGTGACCCCATGAAATTCAGCACTCCAGACTTCCCTGCCCTTCACTATTTCCCTGAGTTTGCTCAAATGCATGTCTACTGAGTCAGTGATGCCACCCAACCATCTTATCCTCTGTTGCTCCTTTATCTTGCCTTCAGCCTTTTCCACCATCAGGGTCTTTTACCGTGAGTCAGCTCTTCCCGTCAGGTGGCCAAAATATTGGAGCTTCAGCTTCAGCAATGAATATTCAGTACTGATTTCCTTTAGGATTGATTGCTTTGATTTCCTTGCTGTCCAAGGGATTTGCAAGAGTCTTCTCCAGGACCACAATTCAAAAGCATCAGTTCTTTGGTGCTCAGCTTTCTTTATGGTTCAACACTCCCATCCATACATGACTACTGGAAAAACCATAGCTTTGACTAGATGGACATTTGTTGGCAAAGTAATGTCTCTGCTTTTAATGTGCAGTCTAGGCTTGTCATAGTTTTTCTTTTAAGGAGTAGTTCAGTTCAGTTCAGTTCAGTCACTCAGTCATGTCTGATTCTTTGTGACCCCATGAGCTGCAGCATGCCAGGCCTCCCTGTACAACACCAACTCCCAGAGCCTACCAAAACTCATGTTCATTGAGTTGGTGATGCCATCCAACCATCTCACCCTGTGTCATCCCCTTCTCCTCCTGCCCCCAATCTCCCCCAGCATCAGGATCTTTTCAAATGAGTCAGTTCTTCACATCAGGTGCCCAAAGTATTGGAGTTTCAGCTTCAACATCAAACCTTCCAATGAACACCCAGGACTGAACTCCTTTAGGAAGGACTGGTTGGATCTACTACAGTTCAAAAGCATCAATTCTTCTGCACTCAGCCCTCTTTATAATCCAACTCTCACATCCATACATGACTACTGGAAAAATCATAGCCTAGACTAGACAGACTTTGTTGGCAAGGTAACATCTCTGCTTTTTAATAGGCTATCTAGGTTGGTCATAACTTTCCTTCCAAGGAGCAAGCGTCTTTTAATTTCATGGCTGCAGTAACCATCTGCAGTGATCTTGGAGCCCCCCAAAATAAACTCTGCCACTGATTCCACTGTTTATCCATCTATTTGCCATGAAGTGATGGGACCAGATGCCATGATCTTAGTTTTCTGAATGTTAAGATTTAAACTAACTTTTTCACTCTCCTCTTTCACTTTCATCAAGAGACTTTTTAGTTCCTCTTCACTTTCTGCCATAAGGGTGGTGTCATCTGCATATCTGAGGTTATTGATATTTCTCTCGGCAATCTTGATTCCAGTTTGTGCTTCATCCAGCCCAGCGTTTCTCATGAGGTACTCTGCATATAAATTAAATAAGCAGGGTGACAATATACAGCCTTGACATACTCCTTTACCTATTTGGAACCAGCCTGTTGTTCCATGTCCAGTTCTAACTGTTGCTTCCTGACCTGCATATAGGTTTCTCAAGAGGCAGATATGTGGTCTGGTATTCCCATCTCTTTCAGAATTTTCCACAGTTTATTGTGATCCATACAGTCAAAGGCTTTGGTATGGTCAATAAAGAAGAAATAGATGTTTTTCTGGAACTCTCTTGCTTTTTCGATGATCCAGTGGATGTTGGCAATTTGATCTCTGGTTTCTCTGCCTTTTCTAAAACCAGCCGGATCATCTGGAAGTTCACGGTTCATGTATTGCTGAAGCTTGGCTTGGAGAACTTTGAGCATTACTTTACTAGCATGTAAGATGAGTGCAATTGTGCAGTAGTTTGAGCACTCTTTGGCATTTCCTTTCTTTGGGATTGGAATTAAAACTGACATTTTCCAGTCCTGTGGCCACTGCTGAGTTTTCCAAATTTGCTGGCATATTGAGTGCAGCACTTTCACAGCATCATATTTCAGGATTTGAAATAGTTCAACTGGAATTCCATCCCCTCCACTAGCTTTGTTCATAGTGATGTTTCCTAAGGTCCACTTGACTTCACATTCCAGGATGTCTGGCTCTAGGTGAGTGATCACACCATCATAATTATCTGGGTCGTGAAGATCCTTTTTGTACAGTTCTTCTGTGTATTCTTGCCACCTCTTCTTAATATCTTCTGCTTCTGTCAGGTCTATACCATTTCTGCACTTTTTTGAGCCCATTTTTGCATGAAATGTTCCTGTTATTTCTAATTTTCTTGAAGAGATCTCTAGTCCTTCCCATTCTCTCTTGCTTTTTTGATGATCCAACAGATAATGGTTATTTGATCTCTGGTTCCTCTGCCTTTTCTAAATCCAGGCTGATCATCTGTAATTTCACAGTTCACATACTGTTGAAGCCTGACTTGGAGAATTTCAAACATGGCTTTGCCAGCATGCGAGATGAGTGCAAATGTGCAATAGTTTGAACCTTCTTTGACATTGTTTCTTTGGGATTGGAATGAAAATGGACTTTTTCCAGTACTGTGGCCACTCCTGAGTTTTCCAGATTTGCTGGCATATTGAGTACAGCACTTTAACAGCGTCATCTTTTGGGATTTAAAATAGCTCAATTGGAATTCCATCATCTCCACTAGCTTTGTTCATAGTGATGCTCCTAAGGTCCACTTGACTTCACATTCCAGGATGTCTAGCTCTAGCTGTGTGATCACACCATTGTGGTTATCTGGGTCATGAAAATATTACAAAGCCAACTTTTAATAATGAAGAGTCCCCGATTTATTTATTTATTTTAATTATATAGTGCAAAGAATAAAGTATTTGAGCCACACAAACCTACTTTATAATCCAGACTGTATCAGATTATAAACTAACAGTCAGATCTGAGGCAATTTTTCCTTGGCATGTCTCTTGTCTAAACATGTCATACTAATTTAATAAAGTTATTATGAGGCTAAAACTGACTAAGATGCATACCTATAAAATGCAACTGCTAAAATAGTTTAATGATGCCTGAAAAACTTTGAAAGTATAGCTCCTAGTTCACATTAATTACATCAATTGTTAAAAAAAAAAAAAAAAAAGTTGAATTAACTTCAAAATCAATCACAGGCTAAGAAATCTTTAAGCACAAAGCAAGGGAATCATACAATACCCATTTATTTTCATTCTATTGTATACCAAAATGTTAAGTACTGAGATTACTAATTTAAAAATTTGTGATTCACATAATAAGGCAAAAGTCCAAAACAATCGTTGTATGTATGCCTCATTTCTCATTAGGCAAAGAAAAACTTGAGTCAGATTCCTAAGGACTTTACAAGAGAAAATCACATAGTGAATATAAAACATAAATTTAAATATAAAGCAGTTCTTACAAAACTACTCTGAATTGTTTCTATGGCACATAGTTACCATTGCATGTTGAAACAAGGCTCCCAATACTATTGCCCTCCTGCAAATGTCCAAACAAGAGAATAGATATGAGAGTAAATAGATCTTCTCAGTTTTTAATTGCTAATAATCACCTTCCCAAATGACACCTTTATTGATGATATCATTTTAATTACATTTTTGATTCTATAAAATAAGATAATATTACAAATGGAACTAAAGATTTTGCTTAAATGAATGATTTTTATTGTTCTTCATGTCCCTCAAGAGAACTCTCAATCAAAGTGTAATCAGTTTGATGTTTGCTGAGTTTCTTTCTACTCCAGCAGGTACTGCATTAACATGACCCTTGGATTTGGTATTTCGAAACCTGGAAAATAGAGCAAAATTTGTGAAGAAAAATGATCCTTATAGCCATCAACAATGTGTAAAAATATTGTTCTAAAAGATAATGTCTGTGATCCAGCAATAAACATATAGTAATTTTGATAGAAACAAGAAAAATGTGAAAGTATTCTTCTAATATTGACACTCATTTATTATAAAAAGTTCAATTTTTCAGACGTATTTCTTCTTAATTTTTAAGACTATCACATTCAATGGATCACCACTTAGTATGTCATTAGTGCATCAATGCTCAATTATATAAAGACAACATGCTAGAGAAATGAACCATTTTATAAATTCTTACTATATTTAGAATTAAAATCTATCTGTTTTGTGATATCTAGAAATTCTATCTCACACATTATCATCTTCTTTTCATGTAGTAGAACCATGGGGGGGAAAATATACTTATCCAGTCGTGGTTTAGTTTATGTTTCACTTCAGTTTTCTAGGCATTACTGGTAGCTTTTATTTCAGTTATTTCTTATTTAAGTCTCACACAAGATGACAACAGCATGGGGCAAATCATTTTTGGCTTAATTTGAAATGTTGTTTTCCAGACATTTCTCCCAAGAAAACATACAGATGGCTAACAAACACATGAAAAGATGTTCAACATCACTCATTATCAGAGAAATGCAAATCAAAACCTCAATGAAGTACCATTACACGCCAGTCAGAATGGCTGCTATCCAAAAGTCTACAAGCAATAAATGCTGGAGAGAGTGTGGACAAAAGGGAACCCTCTTACACTGTTGGTGGGAATGAAAACTAGTACAGCCACTATGAAGCAATAAATGCTGGAGAGAGTGTGGACAAAAGGGAACCCTCTTACACTGTTGGTGGGAATGAAAACTAGTACAGCCACTATGGAGAACAGTGTGGAGATTCCTTAACAAACTGGAAATAGAACTGCCACATGACCCAGCAATCCCACTTCTGGGCATACACACAGAGGAAACCAGATCTGAAAGAGACACATGCACCCCAATGTTCATCGCAGCACTGTTTATAATAGCCAGGGCATGGAAGCAACCTAGATGCCCATCAGCAGATGAATGGATAAGGAAGCTGTGGTACCATATACACCATGGAATATTACTCAGCCATTAAAAAAAGAATTCATTTGAAATCAGTTCTAATGAGATGGATGAAACTGGGAGCCCCATTATACAGAGTGAAGTAAGCCAGAAAGGTAAAGACCAATACAGTATACTAACGCATATATATGGAATTTAAAAAGATGGTAACGATAACCCTATATGCAAGACAGAAAAAGAGACACAGATGTACAGAACAGACTTTTAGACTCTGTGGGAGAAGGCAAGGGTGGGTTGTTCTGAGAGAAAAGCATTGAAACAAATATACTACCAAGGGTGAAACAGATCACCAGCCCAGGCTGGATGCATGAGACAAGTGCTCAGGGCTGGTGCACTGGGAAGATCCAGAGGGATGGGATGGGGAGGGAGGCGGGAGGGGGGATCGGGATGGGAAACACATGTAAATCCATGGCTGATTCATGTCAATATATGGCAAAAACCACTACAATATTGTAAAGTAATTAGCCTCCAACTAATAAAAATAAATGAAAAAAAGTAATAAAAAAAGGAAGAAAGAAATGTTGTTTTCAGGGTATTTTAACAGCAGCAATTCTCATATGAGCAAGTAAAGATCATAAATATTATCTGTATTTCCCCAGATAAACTACAAATAGAAAAACAAACTCACATGACGTAATTTGTAAAGCGATAAAGGAATTTAGAATTTAGTATGTCTATTCCATGTTTTAAAGTTTAAGCATGAGGGATATATATATGAAAGTTGACATACTCTTAAAAGGAACAAGGTAAAAGTAAGGAAAACAAAAATTCTTACAAGTCAAACAAACACTACAATTGAAATTCAATCTAAATTTTTCTGTCCAGGGGAAATATATGCTAGGTATTAAGAAATTAACAATTATGAATATTGTTTTGCTTGTGTGTGTGCATCAGTGTGCTGCATGTTGGGGAAGAAGTATTCTTAAAAATAAAACAAAGCAAAACAAAACAACAAAAGGCTTCTTACAAAAAGGGCACTGAAATTTCTTCAACAGAAATAGATTGATGTAAACTTGGGAGCAGGAACTGTACCTTGCAGATCCTTGAACGTTCTGCCTCAAGCAAATGACCACCTACAGGTTAATTGAAAGAAAAAACTTAAGAAAAGAGATGTCCCAATCTACTCACATTTAAACACATTCTATCACTAATATTATCCCCATTTAATATTGCTTTATATATTAGAAAAAGTTTATGTCAAGCAAAACTCATTTTTTCTCTAGTATCATTTGAGATAATAGTAAACCTCTCAGTTGTCATGTTTCAAATGCAAATCTTTATTAATTCCTTCATTTCATCTGTGTTGGTAAATCTGGAGGAACCCTTACACCTGGTCTTAATCTTTAAGGCATGTCTACACTTAATCGATATCTGATTTGGAGTAACCATATCACAAAGAAAAGTGTTTTTATCTTCCAATCAGTTCAGTTCATTTCAGTTGCTCAGTAGTGCCCGACTCTTTGTGACCCCATAAGCTGCAGTACGCCAGGCCTCCTTGTCCAACGCCAACTCCCAGAGCCTACCCAAACTCATGTCCATTGAGTCCGTGATGCCATCCAACCATCTCGTCCTCTGTCATCCCCTTCTCCTCCTGCCCTCAGTCTTTCCCAGCATCAGGGTCTTTTCAAATGAGTCAGCTCTTCACAACAGGTGGCCGAAGTATTGAAGTTTCAGCTTCAACATCAGACCTTCCAATGAACACCCATGACTGATCTCCTTTAGGATGGACTGGTTGGATCTCCTTGCAGTCCAAGGGACTCTCAACAGTCTTCTCCAACACCACAGCTCAAAAGCATCAATTCTTCGGTGCTCATCTTTCTTTATACTCCAACTCTCACATCCATACATGACTACTGGAAAAATCATAGCCTTGACTAGATGGACTTTGTTGACAAAGTAATGTCCCTACTTTTTAATATGCTATCTAGGTTGGTCATAACTTTCCTTCCAATGAGTAAACATCTTTTAATTTCATGGCTGCAATCAGCATCTGCATTGATTTTGGAGCCCCCAAAAATAAAGTCTCTCACTTTTTCCACTGTTTCCCCATCTATTTGCCATGAAGTGATGGGACCAGATGCCATGATCTTAGTTTTCTGAATAATCTCAAATTAACATTGTAATAAACTCTTCACATGGAGAATTATACCATCTGGTTATATAATGAGGCTACTTTCTTCTTTTGTTGCTGTTGTTTAGTTGCTCAGTCATATCCTACTCTTTGCAACCTCATGCACTGTAGCCTGCCATTCTCCTGTGTCCAAGAGGATTTCCAGGCAAAAATATTGGAGCAGTTTGCCATTTCCTTCTCCATGGGATTTTCCCAACCCAGGGATTGAACCGGTATCTCCTGTATTGCAAGTGGATTCTTTACTACTGAGTCACTGGCTAAGATATTCTTGTATAACTTAATCATAAGTTTACATCTGCTTTTTTAAAAGGCCATTGAATTACACTGATGATTACATTTTATGTTTTAAACAAAACCCAGGTTTTCTTCACATGAAAAAATTAGGTCAAATTTTCCTTTCTGTGTATATGTATTTGATGTTTCTGAAATTCATTGTAAAAATTTGCACTTAAGTCCAATTAAAATTAAAATTTTGATTGAAAAAATAAAAATAAAAAAAATAAAATTTTGATTGAAAGGGCGATGACCCAAGCCACATAATTGTATTTAAAATATATTTATTTCTAAATATGAGGAATATTATTTTCTTGCTTTATGTATTTTAATTTTAATTTTTCTGCTGAGACTGAGGTGAATGAAATTGGGGAAGATATAATACTTTCAGAGATATTATCTGAGATTCATACCCACATAAAAACTGATGGGGAAAAAAATCTGACAGCTTGTATCAATTATTACTAAATTTTATTTTCTGTTTTATTTTTTTGTTGTTCATTTGTTTTTGTGCTCATAAACAAGTCTTTTACCTATCACCTAACTCACACTACTTACTCCTACATGTAGTGTATATTCCTTCCAAACAAAAGTAGGACTGGATTTTACCCATGTCAGTTTGGAAACTAAGTGAGCATATATAAGTTCATTTGAGTTTGATTTGATATGGATGAGTTTCCAATTATAATGCTATAGTAGACATTTGCAGTCAAAATCAGCTATTTCTAAAAATTAAACCAAGTATACATACCCTAAGAAAAGTAAGTTTCAAAACCAGTAATCGTTTGGAGTGAGGTGTGAAAAAAGAAATAAACTATATAATTTATCATGCACAAAATAAATTTAGTAAAGAAAGTTTAGCTGTGGTTGAGTGGCGTGAAAGATACGCTTAAAAAAGGCAGTTTTGTTGTGCTGTGTTTGTCCTCTCCTTATGGAAACTGTCCATAGCTCATATTTCTTTGTTTTGATTACTTTTTATTGAATTATAGTTGATTGACTACACTCTTCTATACTGTTTTTACTATACTTTACTGTACTACTGTTGTGCTATAGCTTATTTTTCTAAATATAGATTTACTTGTTGAAATTTATTGTAAGGAGTTGCTTTTTGAAAGAAGAATTTGTATCCTGTACTCTCCCTACCTTTAGGACAGGTCAGCAATTCATCTTAGATCTTAGATATATCTAAACATCATTGCTATTCTGACCCTTCTGATTTCTCATTTTAACTTAGTTTTTTTTTTCTCATCAACATTCACCAATACTATTTTTTTCTACATCTCATATAATTTTTCCAGTATTTATCTCTGTATTTTTATGAGTTCTGAGCTTACTTTGCAACCCTCTTAAATCTGTTAATACATTGTAATGTTTCTATATCATTTCTTTGTCTAATAATTATGTTTCTGAGATACATGTTACCCATTAATAGATGCCTTGTTGTTGTTAAAATGCATATTTAAAAATAAAGAGATACTTATGTCCAGGAAAATAAAATAAGCTTATTTAGGGTTTTATTCCAAATTCAAATTCTAAGTTCACTTCTTTTACTGACTACAATTGACAACAGTAAACTCCCTGAATGATAGTTAAATGATATAGCCACATACAAAAGTAAATTAAAGCTTTGCTTATATACCATATCTTATCTATAAAATTGGCAAGCATTCAAAAGCTTGCAAAAATAAATTGTTGCCAAGGTTAAAGTGAAGCAAGAGCTCAAACATTTTGTTGTTAGGAAAGCAAAACTGTATAGTCATGTGAGGAGCAATTTGCCAAATTATTTACACATTTCCCCTTTTACACTGACATTTCATTTAAAGAAATATATCCTAAAATACACTGGCAAAAGTCCTAAAGTACATATGCCTAAGCATATCTGGTTCAGTAGTATTTGCAATTTTAAGCAGTGCATCTTGGATACAAGTTATTATTGAATAAACTATATCACCACCCCACAATAGAGACTTTGCAGTTGTGAAGAGTAATAACATATATGTCTATATATACTTTTATGATGTAAGATTTGGGATTTATTATTTAAAAAATAAAAAGTAGAGACAATTGTGTACAGTATGTGGACATGGTATCAATTTATTGCTTCTCAACTCCTAATCTATACTTCTTTGTTCTGTTTGTAATACTCAAGCAATATCCTCTGAAAACTTCTTTATACCTAGCAAAAATATTCAGCTTTGTCAAGAGAAAGCACTAGAGTAATATTGTAAGGAGACAGAGGTAGCATATCACTTTTTTTTCCATTTCTGGTCCTGATACCAGTTTTTCATTTTTTTCTTTTAAGGAGCATGGTTGCTGAGGTCCCTTGATGATCACACTGTAAGAGAAAATACAAATCAAAAATAAGAAGCTTGGGCTTCCCCCATGGCTCAGAGGTAGAGAATCTGCCTGCCAATGCAGGAGTCATGGGCTCAGTCTCTGGTCTGGGAAGACCCCACATGCTGTGGAGCAACTAAGCCAGTGCATCACAGCTATTGAGCCTGTGCTCTAGAGACTGGGAGCCACAACTACTGAGCCCATGTGCCACAACTACTGAAGCCTGTGCACCCTCGAGGCCCATGCTCAGCAACAAGGGAAGCCACCACTGTGAGAAGCCCACATACCACAACTAGAGAGTAGCTCCTGCTTGCCTCGACTATAGAAAAGTCCATGCAGTAACAAACATGCAGCACAATCAAAATAAAAAAATAAATACAATTATATACATACCCTGTTGAAAATAAGAGACTATCCCCAACCTGGCTTTTCTGAGAGCATTTACTTTAGAAAACATGTATTTTTGTTTGTTTCTTTGAAATATACACATTTCATCATTTAAAACAGTAAATGAGTAACCCAGGAACCTGGCAACCTAGTCAAGACCTAGGAGTCATCTCTTTGAAATGTAATCAAGAAAGATATCAGCTATATAACCTAGTTTCTAGGCACCATGGCAGTTTTAGCTGTCTCCTGGCTCCAAATAGCAAACTTAACCTATCTCCAAAAAATTGTAATTTTTTTTCTTTTAAAAGCATTTAGCAAAACAAGGGGCTACTCCAATCACCAAATGATTTAGCATGAACTATATAAAACAATTGGTGCTATTGAGTCCTCTCACTCAAAGATTAATTACTGTTTATTTGGGGAAAAAAACATATGTATACAATGTATCACTTGGCAACATAAAAAGGTAAGATTCTTTGCTATCTTTTAAAAATCTTTAGGGATTGTCTGTAATGCACATCACATTCTAGTTTAATGTTCTTTAAGTAATAAAAACTATTTTTATTTCTCTGCTACTTTTTTTGGAGAGATTTTCTGGGTTGGCAGGAGATTTATTTTCAATTACTTATTTCCCCCCAGTATTAATAGACCTCATAGACTCCCAGTTCAGAAGATGCTTTTATATAAGATTGTTTTCACTCAAGCTATCAGGCTCAAGCTATATAGGCTCCAAGAGCCTATGTAGAGATCATCTCAAGACACATTCTCTTGGTCAATGGTCTATTTCTATGAATACGTTGCTACCACCATTCAGATAAACATTTCCCTACTTGGCAAAGACTGCCATAGACCCTCTCTGGCTATGTGTCCTAAGTTACCAGTTTTTCAACCAGGCAAGCACTTCCACAGCAGTTCTGACTATAACTTCCATCACTCTTCCCAACCGAGTGACCACTTCTATAAATATCATGTGCCCTACCACATACCTTGTGGCAACCCTGGGTAACTTCCACAGAATAACTCTAGTCTGTACTCTAAGACAATTTGCATTTACACCAGTATGGTTTTATTTTTGTTGTTGTTGTGTAATTTTGCTTTTGTGTTTAGCAAACCCTCTTCTAAGAGATTTTGAATCTTAGTCCTAGGGCAATGGTCTTCTTTCTTCATCACTCTCCTTTAGTCTACAGAGAGTAGCTTCACATTTTCCATGGTTCTGGGAATCAAGAGGTAGAAGTGTGTATGACTCTTCTATTATTCCTAATATCACACTCACAAAAGATTTGCTTCCTGTACCAACTGTCTTTATCTCTGATAGTTTGGAGATCTTAGTTCTCACTTGGGTAATGCTCCCACTAATGTATACAACAATGAATCCATTGAATTGGAAGATGAGACCAACACCTAGTTGTTTTGGATCCCATAAGCCACTAAGTCAACATGTCAAAAAAGGGCTTACCCTATTGGTTGGAAAGATTGGTGCTGCTTACTCAGAGAAATTGGATTGTGCTATACAATGAAGGAGCTTCTCAGGTGGTGTTTGGAGTAAAGAATCCATCTACCAATACAGAAGGCATAAGAGAAGTCAGTTCAATCCCTGGTTCAAGAAAATCCCCTGGAAGAAGGCATAGAAACTCACTCCAGTATTCTTGCCTGGGCTATGGTCCATAGAGTTGCAAAGAGTTGGACATGACTGAAGATACTTAACATATATACATACAACGAAGACAAGAAAAAATATGTCCAAGACCAGGAAATTCTTTGAGGGCATATTTTAGCCCTTCTATTTTCAAATGGTAAAGACTAATAGGAAACTACATCATCAAAAAAGGCAGAAATTTTGAAGCCAGATAATTCAAAAGAGATTTATGTAATTCTACATGATAAGGAACTCAAGCCATCTGAAGATTTTGCTAAGGTCTAAGGAAATGTGGAATGGATTATAGGAAAAGGAAGCCATGACCACCAACCATGACCTCAGAATGATGGCTTTTGTACCTTTGCATTTATTCTTTGCTTGTTAGCAGTATCTGTGTACAGATATCAGATCCTTTTCTTCTTTGTGGTTCTTCCCAATTTTATTTTATTACAATGTGTTAGAAATTAGCTTCACTATTTAGTTTTTTAATATTACTACTAAATTTCTGTTAAAGTGCTACTAGATACTTGGTTATTTTTGTTCAGTAATACTTTGACAGAAATTGACTAATTAACTGGAGATTGGTAAAATTACTACTGAGGCTCTTTGACTCCCTATTTTGGGGAGAAAGTGAAACTATTATTGAAAGAGGAATAGCTATATCTTGCTAGGTTTGAAGAATGGTATATATAAAAGGTGAGTAGCAAAAGGGTGGACCATGGCCAGTTATTGATTTAGTTTTTATTTGCTTCAAATCCATCATATTGCCATACTTTGTGATATCAGAACTTAACCCATAAACTCTTTTTTGGCCAGGCTTTGTTAATAGTGTTGGAAGGAATGCCACTGTAAGTCAAAAGCCTTGTTTACCAGTAAGAAACCACTCTTCTCTGCACTCCTGACCCCTTCCTATCTCTATTCTGATCTAACCTATTTCAAGGAGAAAGATGACTAGAGGTAGCTCAAAGACGTATTGTCCACAATGAGCATTTAAGACCGTAAACACCTGTGTATTCTGAGTAACTTTGGGAAGCAGGGGAAATGAAACTTTGTCTTGTGGGCACCAAAGTTAAATTTCTGTTTCATAATAAGGGTGAAGCGTGACCAAATTCAATGTATGGGATTTGGGCAAATTTCATAGTAGGGAAGAAACATGAACATGACCTGGTTGTGAGACCCCTTAGGTCAAACCAATAAATTATTGTTTCTTCCACATCTGAGTACATAATAGAAATTAATGAGTTACATGCTTGACCTTCATTATATCATGAGTACCAGAGTATCTTGTCTTGATAATGAAGAGCTTCATGTAGAAAAGTTTTAGTGAGACAAACTTCCTTGGAATTTTCCCCCAAGTAAGTTGCTCCGGATTGAGCATGAGTGACTCCATATGTAAGATATCATGCAAAGATGGTGTCCTATTAGTTGGCAAGTCAGAAGCTTCAGTTGCATCAGTCTTGAGTACATTGTTATCAAATTTCTACCAGCAGAGGTAGGTGAAAATGCCTAACAAAATATAGAGGCCTGCTTGCCAAAAAAGTTTTTGAGGACTATGTGAGCATATTCATAATGTTCAGTCCTTCAGGCAGTTGAGTCAAAACTGCCATAGTCTAAGATATATTTTCCTTAACTCTGGAAACAGTCTATCAAAAGCAGAAAGGAAAGGAATGATCCCAGATCCTGCAACTTCCACATAACATGCATGTCAACAAATTAGGATGTCTTTTTCAGTCCCATCCTCTTGAATCTTTCTCAGACTGCCATTTGGCTGTCTCTGTGGTCAAGCCAGTCATGTTGGAATAACTGTCCTCAAAAACAAGAACTAGATTCAATTATTCCATTGAATTGGGAGCCCCAGTACCTACCAGTCATCTGGGAGCCCATGTTGAGGTGCAACTTTCAGAGCCCCAACAATTGTAATCAGTGCTTTGGGTTCTTGAATTGTACTTTTTGTCTGGAATCAACCCTAGTAATTATTTGTTTTTCCCCTAAGCCCATGATGATATACACTTTAGGGTTGATACAAAAGACTTGAAAATGTTTACAGAAACATTAACTATAAATAATGTAGCCCTAAGATGACTAAGACTGTTTCTCCAAAATGAGCCAAACTTGGTTTTAGTGGCTATCTAAACAAATTAGAAAGTAAGAGGAATCTACAGATACCTGAAATAAAGCAATTACTAAATCAAGGGAGTTGGCAATCACTGCAGACATAATTTGTACTGTTGAGCATGGAACATCTGCTTATAATGGCTAAATGATGGAGGTTAAAGTAGAACCTCTGGCCCACATTAGGTAAGGAGTGAAGATAAAGAAAACAACCTAGGATGTTTGGTGTATTTTTAATCCTGTTCACTGCACCAATTGTCTTGCTGTATCTCACTGGGCATATTGTTCATTAAACACAGGGTAGGCAAGGCACAAGTTAAGAGGCTGGAAGGAGATTTGAGGAGCCGTAGGAACTGCAGACACTATTCTCTCCTGGCTGGCGCAGTAGCCATAACACAGCCTCTCTCCTGACGGGTGCAGCAGCCAAAGCAATAGCCATGCTATATTCTCTCCCCTTGTGGGTGACTCAACAGACACAGGCCTGATGCAGCAGTAATATGCCAGTGCTTTCTAGGCGAAGTTGACGTTTCCCTACAGCACAGAGTACCTCATAACCAAGCAAGTACCTCATGAAGTGCATGCACAGTGCTACAAGTGATCTCAGTTGTCACATCATCATTACTTACAAAATGTGGGGTGAGAGAGCCTGAACACATTATCTGGGCTAATTTGCTCTTTCCCCACATTTGGAAATTTACATTTTTAAGGAAAAAACTTAGAGGAAAAAAGTCACCTTTTCAAAAGAAAACTTTGAAATATACTGGCATTGTATCAGTTTGAGTAAATATATATTTATATTGCATATAGCTTAATATTGTATATTTATTTTAATATACTTATTTATATAGTTAATGTATTTATATTTAATATATTGAATACATAATGTTTTATTAAACAGTTGATCCTTGAACAGCATGAGGGTTAGAGGCACTGACTCCCTAGCTACCAAGGTGCAGTTGAAAATCAGAGTATAGCTTACAGATTAACCCTGCATATCTATAGTTCTGTAACCTCAGATAGAACAAATCACTGATTGTGTAGGACTGCAATATTTATTTAAAAAAAAATCTGCATGTAAGTGGACTGGTACAGTTCACACCTGTGCTGTTCATAGAATAACTGTATATATACATATATTTAATATAAATATATCTCTATATAAATAAATATGTAATGAAAGTGAATGTGTTAGTTGCTCAGTCATGTCTGACTCTGCAACCTCATGGGCTGTAGCCTGCCAGGCTCCTTTGTCCATGGAATTCTCCAAGCAAGAATATTGGAGTGGGTAACCATTCCCTTATCTAGGGGATCTTCCTGAGCCAGGGATCAAACCCGGGTCTCCCGCATTGCAGTCAGTTTCTTTACTGTCTAAGTCACCAGGGGTACCCAATTATTGAGAAAAAATAAGTGTGTCCTTCTGCTAAATACCCAGTTCTACCAATGTGAACAATGATTTTAAGTTATTTTCCTGGATCAAAAAAATGCAAATGGAAAAATGAAAACCTCATGGAGACAGTAGTGTGAGTGTGAATTCTCAGGGTGTATGCAGAAAATAGACTTGATATCTATTTTGCAAGACTGTTCTATTACATACACATATAATATATTTCATGAGCACGCTAAGTTGCTTCAGTGGTGTCTGACTCTTCGCTACTCTATGGACTGTAGCCTGTCCATTTCCTCTGTCCATGGGATTCTCCAGGCAAGAATATTGGAGTGGGTTGCCTTGCCCTTCTCCAGGATAATATATATTATATATAAGTGAGTATATATAATATATATATACTTATATAAACATGAGAAAAAAAAAGCAGAGTCATTGTCCAGATTGGTAGAATTGGGTGCTTAGAAGAAGAAAACACCTATTTTTTTTTTCTCAATAGACTTCTCAGTAGAGTCTATGTTACACTGTAACATAAGACTTGATGAGAGCCTGAGAAATTACTGTAAGAATAAGAAAGAAAATACTTTGTCAATTATGATTGGAGATTTACTATATTTGAAAACTATAAATTCTGTCTTGCAAATAACTAAAATCACATATACACAAGAGTTTTCGTTGTTCAGGATGGTGAACAACAAGAGCATTGTGATTTGTAACTCTATTAGGTGTCCATTTTTTCCCCATCAGCTCTCTTTGCTGAAAAGCTTATAAATATGCCTATAAAATATCAAAAGTTACCATAAAGTGCATTATTTAAGGCAGTAGCATTTTAATTCATAACTTTTTATGGAAAATAAAAATAAATAAAGCCTACTTTTTCATTTTTTTTGGTGTTTTCCTGATCAAACTAAAACAGTACTGTACTTCAAATTATTTTTCACTGTTTACATAACTAATTAACTATCTGAGGTAGAAGGCTACACACCTGCAAAGTCTTCACTATGTTAAGGTCAGATAATCAATTTCCTATCCCAAAAGACAAAATTGATACAGTACAGAGGATTATCACGAAATATTAGCAGCTGCTTTTGTAAGACTGGTGCTTTTCTGGGGAATCCTGCAATAAGAAGTAGGTAGAAAATAGAATTTCATGTATCTGTATCTTTGAATTCTGTGAAAGTTGCATGGGTGCTTTTTAACTACAGATGAAAAAGATTAATTTTGCTTTAATTCAAGTAATTGCTACTAAACAAATGCATTTGAAGCAAAACATAGATTGGTTATGGAGAAAATATTTCCCTTTGTTATGAATATCATTTGAGATTTAATCCTTAATAAATTTAACTCTAATTCTTATACACATAAGAATTTTAGCAGTTTACCTACTATAAACCATTTAATACAATTATTAACTTTAATCCTTGCTACTTCTAAATAGTATCATCAAAAACTAATGGATTTTTATAACCTACAAGTTTAACAGAATTGATAACAGCCCTATGTATTATTTTCTTTTCATAAGTTCAAGTAATGTTGCAATATTCTGTAAAGACTGATTAAATATAAACAATTTCTAAATTTAATGAATGTTATAGATCAGTTTCATTTCATAAGGAAAATACACATGCAATTTTATTCTTCTCTAAGGGTTTTATCTCAAAATTTATTAATGTAATATAACTCATTAATGTTTCAAATCCTCCTATTTTTAATTCTAGGCATGATACACGGACACAAATTATTTAAGTCTTTACCTGGAATGTAAACAAAAGAATCAGTAATATTAATTTTAAAATTATTCCTTTGCCTTTTTAGCTAATTAGACATCTTAGCAAAATTCAACACAATTGAACAAACATGTCTTTTGTGATATTCTCTTTTCTCAATCCCCGTCAGATTACTAGTTTTTTAGTTTTCTTTCATAACTGTTTAACTTGATATATTATTACTGGAATTCCTCACGTCTGTCTTAGAGTCTGTTGTTTTCTCCATGTCTACGGTATGTCTAAGCTGTGTTTAATTGCTCAGTCGTGTCTGACTCTGTGTTTCCATGGACTGTAGCCCACCAGGCTCCTCTGTCCATGGGGATTCTCCAAGCAAGAATACTGAAGTGGGTTGCCATGCCCTCCTTCAGGGGATCTTCCCAAGCCAGGGATCTAACCCAGGTCTCCCACATCGCAGGCAGATTCTTTATGGTTGAGCCACCAGGTGTCTCTAAGTGAATTATTTTATGTACAACTTTTAAAAAACATCTGGTATTATCTCTTATAGTTTTAATCTATAAAAACCCAGATCAACATATTCAACTGTATTGTTAATAACTCCAGTTGTGCAATTATTTCTTAGCTACTTTCAAATTCATATGCTCAGAACTGACAGCCTGATCTCTTTGTATCTGTGTTGCTGATCTTGCTCGTGATGCCAGTTGTCTTGCTGTTCTCACTGTTCACTGAACCCAGGGTAGGTAAGGCATGAGCTAAGAGGCTGGGAGAAGACTGGAGGAGCGGAAGGAACCGCAGGCATGTTTATTCTCTCTTGGCTGGCCCAGCAGACCTCCTACATGCTCTCCTCTCATGACTAAGCCAAAGAGCACAGCTGTAATGCAGCAGTAATGCCGCCACATTTTAGGTGGAGCTTACATACGTGCATAGCGCAAAGTAGCCCGTGAACAAGTGAGCACCTCGGGACGCACCTGCCCAGTGCTATCTATAAGTGATCTCAGCTGTTACATAAACCTCCAGGCACACATGTGCAGGGCTATAAATGATCTCAGCTGTTACATAGTCATTATTTACAAAACGTGAGATGAGAGAGCCTGACCACGCCATCTTGACTAATTCTCTCTCTCCCTACAATATCCTACCACTTCCCCATCCCCACTCTGCACCCAGGCTTTCACCAATTTAGTGAAGCAATCTAGTCTGCCTGTGTGCTCCATTTCAATAAGTTTTATTTCATCTAACAGGTTGACTCTTCCTAAAAATTAAGGATTACCTTTGACATAATGTTATCTGTCCATTTCCTCCCTACTTTAGTCTTTTAGCACCGTTTTGTAGATATTTAACATCTAAAATACTTATATTCATTGTGCTTCATATCTGCCATCATTCTAGTGCAACTACCATCATCTTGCTTCAAAGAACATGTCAGATCTCTAACATGCTCTCCTGTCTTGTTCCTTAAGTTTTAACCCACTTCCAATTTATTCTCCATATGAGTGCTTTTTTTTTTCCCAATAAGCACAAAATTCCAACCTTTCTATAATTCAGACAATTCAATAATTCCCTGTAGTAATTAGGCTAATTCACAAGTCTGCATATTTGCTCCCTGCTTCTGTGCCATTTCCCATTCATGCTTAACTCACCAATCTTGTCTCTGTTACTGCCACTTTCTACTTCATGTACCAGTTCTACTTACTGTTGGCTCCCCTCCGCCTTGTTTCTTATACAAAATGTAGTCATTGAATCAAAGAAAATATTCTTCCCATTCCAAGGAATGACCTGCTCTTCACTTGATTACTTCCTCTACTTTTTTCTTTCTTTTTCAAATAGACCTAATCAGACTCTCAAATCCCAAATAAGGATTGCTTTTATACTCTCTTAAACTTATTCTTGGCTTTTCTTCATATTATTAATCCTTTAAATTACACATTTGCCTATAACTTTCTCTGTCTCTCCTTCCATTCAGTCCACTTAATACCTTTGATCTCTCTGTAATCATTTATTGAGATTCTTCATTAAATTTAAATATCATGATAGGGTGTTTGTCTGTATTTGTTTTATTTATTATTGTGTTCCTAGAGTCTTCCAATGCTAATAAATAGCTTGTATTAATATTAAGTATTTGCTGAATGAGCAAAAAATTGAGTAAAACATTATGAATTAACAAATAAACAAGCAAATTATTTATATATATATATATATATATAAATTGCCAAATTTCTTAATGTTAGCACATTTACTAGTAATTATGTTTATTAAGTTTTCAAAAATTGAGTCAAAAGCAAGAATTTAATATACTTGCCATCAACTTTATATTTGATGCCAAGATGATTACAAAGATTATTGAAGTTCAAAATAGAATAAAAATTAGACATAAGAGCATAATATCATATTAACTAACAAACTTTTGGCTTAAGTTAACTAAACTTTTGGTTAAATTTAAATTAATATAACATTGTAATCTTGTTTACTGTTAATAAAAAGCTATAATATTCAGCAAAAATGTGTTGTTTCCTGAAAAAATATTGTTATCTAATGGAAATAACTGAAAATTTTCAAAATGTCTTTGGAGATGAAACTTTCAGCTTTTTTTCCTTATATAACTATTGGATACACACTTTGCAATATAGAAGAATAAGAGGAGATATATACACAAATGAATGTTTTTGCACAGGGATCTAGAGTTTTAAAATACTTTTAATACTGTCATGCTTTTGTATTTAGCAAAATTTGTTGTAGAACTAAATGGTTACATATGCTTTAGTCACTGAAAAGTCGTACACTCTTAGGGCAAGATGCTATTATCTTATTGTAGTGTAGGTTTATCCATATTTTAAGAAATGTTTGTTGATTTAATCATCATTGACAGCAAATAAACTCTAAATACCTACTAACCTATTCAAAAGTATTTTCAGTGTTCACTAAATCAACAGGAGGCTTTGAAGATATTTTGTCTCTCTCCGTGGAGCAGTCTCTTCTGCAAAATTTGATAACAGAGAAGTATTAAATACGCCTTATAAAACATCAGGAATGCAAATAGGAGCACTCAAGTGCTCTGTTTATTACATAGATACCTTCAGAGAAGAAAAACATATTGTAACATTTAATAATAAAGTATGATTTATCTTTATTATGATCAGATCTTACTTTTTTAATATAAAAACTTGCATAAATTCACATCAACAAAGAACTAATGAACACTTTGTAAGCTTGGTACCATGGTTCACAAAATTATATAATATGATCTCTGGCTTCAAGGAGCTTAAAACTAGAAACGAACCACTGAGTTACACAGAGGTAGTGTCGTAACTTGGAGGTATGAGCGTTCAGGTCCAGACCAGCAGTAGAGTGAATACTGCAATAAAGCAAGTCACATAAGGTTTTGACTTCCCAAGTTATGTCTACTATCATATAGCCTATCATGTTCCAATAGCATTATGTCTAAAAAACAACATACATATCTCACTTAAATAATGTGTTGTTGCTACAAAATACTAACCATTATCTGAGCCTTCAGTGAGTCATCTTTCTGCTGGTGTAGGGTCTTACCTCCAAGCTGATGGCTGCTCTTATTTAGTGAAGCCTCTTTCATCCATTTTTTTTTTTTAAGCCAGATCTTCTGGATAATTTGCTGAAACTTCTACATCAGGATTTGTTCCTTCATATTGCAATTTTATGTTGTGAAGATGGTTTCTTTCCTTAAACCCCATGAACAAATCTCTGTTAGCTTCAAACTTTTCTTCTGCAGTTTTCTCTCCTCTCTAAGTCTCCATAGAATTGAAAAGTTAGAGTCTTCTCTGGGTCAAACTTTGGCATAAGGCAGTGTTGTGGTTGGTTTGATCTTCTATCCAAACCACTAAAGCTTTCTTCATATCAAGGAAAAGGCTGTTTTGCTATCTTACATCCTTACGCTCACTGGAGTAGTACTTTTAATTCCCTTCAAGAGCTTTTCCTTTGCATTCACAGCTTTGTTAAGTGTTTGGCATAAGAGACCTATTTTTCAACCTATCTCAGCTTCAACATGCCATCCTTACAAGCTTAATCATTTCTAGTTTTGATTTAAATTGAGAAACTTACAAGTCTTTCTTTCACTTGAACCTTAGAAGCTATTGTAGAGTTATTAATTGGCCTAATTTCAATATTGTTGTGCCTCTGGGAGCAGAGAAGCCTGATGAGAGAAAGAAAGAAGGGGTGGCACTGAGGAATGACTGGTGGGTGGATCAGTCAGGACATGGAACATTTATCAATTAGGTTTGCTGTCTTATATGGGCATGGATTGTAGCACTTCAAAATAATTACAATAGTAATGCCAAAGATCATTGATTATGGATCACAGCAAATGTAATAATAGAAGAAAGAGTTTGAAATACTGTGTGAATTACCAAAATGTGACACAGACATGGACTGAGAAAATATTTCTGAAAACACTGTGTGGGTAGACTTCCTAGAAGCAGTGTTGCCACAAACCATCAATGTATAAGAAATAAAATACACGTGAAGTGCAATAAAGTGAAATGAAATAAATGGAGGTCTGCCTGTACAGTATATGTATATTGACTGATCTCAGAGAGATTTTGACAGACAAGAACAAGACAGGGAAGGGGAAAAAATATAATTGCCTTCAGGCCTAGCAAACTTAGAAGAGTTAGTCTTTGAGTGAATTTTAATGATGAAAGTTGGATAAGTGGAAATTGTAAATTAGGTATCTTCAGAAATATAGACAAAAGTTGGGGAAAGTAAATGATATGTAGTCCAATCTAGTTTTAATTTGAAAATCTAGAAATTCTTAGTAGAGAATAAAAACAGAAAAGAATAATTAAAGCCAGCTCTTATATTTGTAGTTTATATTAAATGCTTTGAGCTTTTAGTTTGGAGGAAATGAGAAGCTATTGAACACTTTTAAAATAGGAATGTTTTCATCATTTCTGTGTTTTCAAGAGTTAACTTTATCCAAACGACTACTGCATAAGAAAATAGTCTCATTCCAATACAAATTCACTGGTTTAAGGATTATCCATCATTCAGAAACAACTGGCATTAACAAAATGGCCAGACAAAATTAATTTAAGGAAACAAAGCAACTAAGTTTTTTTCCCACATGATAGGATATATTTCTTAAATCAAAGGTTTCTTTATGCTGACATCTAGTCAATACACAGAATGTAGAGAAACCAAAGAAAGGAGGAGAGAGTAGCTTATTACACTATTAAAACTATCAAAAGTGGAAGAAATTTGCTTTTGTCCCCTACAGTCTTGGAGAGCTAGGAACTCCTTGTGCCCAGAGAATGAATGCTTCTCCAAGAGAAGTAAGCCACAATTTTGATAACCTAGAAGCTGAGACTGTCATTTTGGGTTCCTTATTCATTGAATCTACAACAAATGAGAAAGTTGTGTATTAACTGTACCTAGATAAAACTGGCTCTCTGCTTCACTGTAGAGACAATGAAGATTTTTTTTTTTTCCCTAACCAAAGTGACTCACTCTGGTACTTTTTAATTCATCCTGCCCAGTAGTCCCAATAAAGATAAAGCTTTGAAAAACCTGGATGATGTGGAGTGAAGATTCAGGTTTCTCCACTAAGTGAAAGACCCCGTCCAGCAGACATTAAAGAGAACATGGAAAGGGAAAAAGGTGGATATTATAATATAAAGCCTAATGACTAAACATAAAAAGAGGACTAATCCAAAATGCTTTATCCCAATACATTATTTCATTTTACTAACCTCCTTCCAACTACCTTATATAAAGAACCTTGAAAAGTTGATATTTTAGGTTTCATGTTGGTAGTAAGAATATGATTGTACAATAGAGGATTAAAAACCATTTGGAGAATGTAATGTTTCACCTAAGTAAAGTAAAGAAGGAGATGTTGATGATAAAAAGTGTTGAAGACATGGGATATTATTCACTTGCCTATCCAAATCCACTCTTCATACTGTTATACACTGTTTAGGGCCTCAGGATGGTGGGTGGTTCCATGTATTTATTTAGCTCTATAACCTTTTTGCTTTGGTCTAAGACCACATGTTACACTGGAAGTCCAGCAGGAGACCAAAGAGAGAATGAATGAGAGGTTGTGTTATGATTTTTTTTTTTTTTTTTCATTTCACTTTGTACCAGCAAAGCCTCTCCACTAAAGGCCACAATTTTTGCCAGATGACCTTTTACAGCATCCTTTCTTTTTAAATTTCATTAATCGCACCCTTCCCTGGCTGCAACCCCCTCATTTTATTAAGACTGTTGCCCCAGAATCATACCTCTGCCCCTTCTTTGATAGAAACCAATTAATCTCATCTAAGTTTCAGGAGGAAGCTTGCAAAGGAATAAAAACAAAAAGTGGTTGAGGTATTCCCTGGTGGTTCCATGGCTACGACTTCATGCTCCCAGGGAAGGGGGCTCAGATTCACATCCCTGGTCAGGGAACTAGATCTCACCTACCACAGTCAAGAGGTGCACGCTATGACTAAAAGATCCTGCATGCTGCAAGGAAGATAGAAAATTCCTCTAGCCGCTTTTGAGATCTGGTTCAGCCAAGTAAAATAAATAAATATTTTTATTTTATTTTATTTTTTTAAAAAAATTGGTTGAAATCAAGTATCCCAAAGATGAACAACTATTTGAATCTAGGAGACCTTGAGCTCGTTGTAATTCATTAGCATGTTAAATGCACCATGACAGTTGATGATTGCCATGACAACGACTGGGAAAGTCCATAAAAGGACTAATGAGAACTGCATCAGTTTCAGGCCCAAATCACACTGCTGTTCTAGCACAATTCATGAATATTCCTCTTACTCTTTCCCAATCCCTCCCTAGTACCACAGCCCTACCATATATTTGGTGTCTTCACCTAGTTTGGGTTGAGAAGTTGATTTTATTTGTGAACTAAACTCCTCTTCTCTATTCTTTGGTCATTGAATAAAGCTAGTGCTGTTCCAGTCTCAGCATTCATTCTCTTCATTCTGTGACAATCTGACAGGAAAAAGAAACTCCCTGGTTGAGACAAGGGGTCTTGACTCAGATTAGAATCCCAGCAAGGGTCCAATAGACCAATTAGGTAACACTTCTCCTCACATTGTCATAATTTTTTTTGTGATTTTCCTACTCTTGTTGCAAACTTTGTGTGCTCTGTGAGTTTGTCTATGACACTAATCTTGCTGACTGTTGGTTTGTTTCTCTATAAAATAATAAAACTGGTTATTATGATCTCTAAATTGACAAAATTGAGCTCATCAAATATTGTTTGTCTATTATTGTGTTGATAGCAGTTCATTAAGGGACTGATAGGGTAGGATTTCAATATACATGAAATGGATTTTTTTTTTTTTTAAGTCGTACAATTCTACAGCATCCTTCTTAGGAAACTCAAAGTGTAAAAAAAATGCATCTGTGAGTTTTGTACCATAATATATTAATCAGTACTAGAAAAAATGTACTTCATTTTCATAGGCAAATTATTTTTGGATTTACCAAAATGTGGCTGATTTTAAACTGACAAATTTTAACACAGTTTTATAGAAAAACTTTTCATAATTTGTCAGTATTTTAAATGTGGAAACCATTGTTATTAATTTATTGAAAGTCTATATTAATTTATTCATTGTATTGGTTGTTTCATTTTTGCTTTCATGTTACACTATATCAATATAATAAACCATATTGCATGTGTCATATTATCAGACTATTAAAGAGAAACTTTACTAGTGTGTGAGATGAGCACAACTGTGTGGTAGTTTGAGCATTCTTTGGTATTGCCTCTCTTTGGGATTGGAATGAAAACTGACCTTTTCCAGTCCTGTGGCCACTGCTGAGTTTTCCAAATTTGCTGGCATATTGAGTGCAGCACTTTCACAGCATCACCTTTTAGGATTTGAAATAGCTCAACTGGAATTCCATCACCTCCACTAGCTTTCTTCATAGTGATGCTTTCTAAGGCCCATTTGACTTCACATTCCAGGACGTCTGGCTCTAGGTGAGTGTGACTGATCACACCATCATGATTATGTGGGTCGTGAAGATCTTTTTTGTACAGTTCTTCTGTGTCTTCTTGCCACATCTTCTTAATATATTCTGCTTCTGTTAGGTCCATACCATTTCTGTCCTTTATTGAGCCCATCTTTGCGTGAAGTGTTCCCTTGCTATCTCTAATTTTCTTGAAGAGATCTCTAGTCTTTCCCATTCTATTGTTTTCCTCTATTTCTTTGCACTGATCGCTGAGAAAGGCTTTTTAAATCTCTCCTTGCTATTCTTTGGAACTCTGCATTCAGATGGGTGTATCTTTCCTTTTCTCCTTTGCTTTTCACTTCTCTTCTTTACACAGCTATTTGTAAGGGCTCCTCAAACAGCCATTTTGCTTTTTTGCGTTTACTTTTCTTGTGGATGGTCTTAATTCCTGTCTCCTGTACAATGTCATGAACCTCCATCCATAGTTCATCAGGCTCTCTGTCTTCAGATCTAGTCCCTTAAATTTATTTCTCACTTCCGCTCTATAATCATAAGGGATTTGATTTAGGTCATACCTGAATGGTCTAGTGGTTTTCCCCACTTTCTTCAATTTAAGTCTGAATTTGGCAATAAGGGGTTCATGATCTGAGCCACAGTCATCACCTGGTCTTGTTTTTGCTGACTGTATTGAGCTTCTCCATCTTTTGCTGCAAAGGATATAGTCATTCTGATTTTGGTATTGACCATCTGGTAATGTCCATGTGTAGAGTCTTCTTTTGTGTTGTTGCAAGAGGGTGTTTGCTATGACCAGTGTATTCTCTTGGCAGAACTCTATTAGACTTTGCCCTGCTTTATTCTGTACTCCAAGGCCAAATTGTCCGGTTACTCCAGGTGTTTCTTGACTTCCTACATCAAGGAAGGGATGTCCCCTATAATGAATTTGCATGTCAATTCCCTATAATGAAAAGGACATCTTTTTGAGGTGTTAGTTCTGGAAGGTCTTGAAGGTCTTCATAGAACCATTCAACTTCAGCTTCTTCAGCATTACTGGTCGGGGCATAGACTTGGATTACTGTGATATTGAATGGTTTGCCTTGGAAACAGAGATCATTCTGTCGTTTTTGAGATTGCATCCAAGTACTGCAGTTCAGACTCTTTTTTTGACCATGATGGCTACTCCATTTTTTGTAAGGGGTTCTTGCCCTCAGTAGTAGATATAATGATCATCTGAATTATATTCACCCATTCCAGTCCATCTTAGTTTGCTGATTCCTAGAATGTTGATGTTCACTCTTGCCATCTCCTGTTTGACCACTTCCAATTTTTCTTGATTCATGGACCTAACATTCCAGGTTCCTATGCAATATTGCTCTTTACAGCACCGGACCTTGCTTCTATCACCTGTCACATCCACAACTGCAGGTTGTTTTTGCTTTGGCTCCATCCCTTCATTCTTTCTGGAGTTATATCTCCACTGATCTCCAGTAGCATATTGGGCACCTACTGACCTGGGGAGTTCATCTCTCTGTATCCTATCTTTTTGCCTTTTCATACTGTTTATGGGGCTCTCAAGGCAAGAATACTGAAGTGATTTTCTA
This sequence comes from Cervus canadensis, assembly GCF_019320065.1. Taxonomy (NCBI): domain Eukaryota; kingdom Metazoa; phylum Chordata; class Mammalia; order Artiodactyla; family Cervidae; genus Cervus; species Cervus canadensis. Next base: position 47,720,592 of record NC_057394.1, on the reverse strand, counting down.
TTCCATTCTCCAGTGGACCACATTCTGTCAGAGATCAAATTGCCAACATCTGTTCGATCATTGAAAAGGAAGAGTGTTTCAAAAAAGAAAAATCTATTTCTGCTTTACTGACTATGTCAAAGCCTTTGACTGTGTGGGTCACAATAAACAATGGAAAATTCTGAAGGAGATGGGAATACCAGACCACCTAACTTGCCTCTTGAGAAACCTGTATGCAAGTCAGGAAGCAACAGTTAGAACTGGACATGGACCAATAGGCTGGTTCCAAATAGGAAAAGGAATATGTCAAGGCTCTATATTGACACCCTGCTTATTTAACTTATATGCAGAGTACATCATAAGAAATATTGGGTTGGAGGAAGCACAAGCTAGAATCAAGATTGCTGGGAGAAAAATCAATAACCTCAGATATGCAGATGACACCAGCCTTATGGCAGAAAGTGAAGAAGAACCAAAGAGCCTCTTGATGAAAGTGAAAGAGGAGAGTGAAAAAGTTGGCTTAAAGCTCAACATTCAGAAAACTGGTCCAGTCACTTCATGGCAAATGGATGGGGAAACATTGGCTGACTTTTTTTTTTTTGGGGGGGGGGGGGCTCTAAAATCACTGCAGATGGTGATTGCAGCCATGAAATTAAAAGACACTTACTCCTTGGAATGAAAGTTATGACCAACCTAGGGAGCATATTAAAAAACAGAGATATTACTTTGTCCACAAAGGTCCATCTAGTCAAGGCTATGGTTTTTCCAGTAGTGATGTATGAATGTGAGAGTTGGACTATAAAGAAAGCTGAGTGCTGAAAAATTGATGCTTTTGAACTGTGGGATTGGAGGACTCTTGAGAGCCCCTTGGACTGCAAGGAGATCCAATCTATCCATCCTAAGGCAGATCAGTCCTGGGTGTTCATTGGAAGGACTGATGCTGAAGCTGAAACTCTAATACTTTGGCCACCTGATGCAAAGAGCTGACTCAAAATATAGTGACAAAGACATGCTGATACATGCTGAAAGAATGTTTAAAGCGTAGAATTGTTTTATTCCTTCACTTGCAGGAGAGCTTTCTGTGGCATAGTAAGCCCCACAATCACAGTTTATGTTTTTTAATGTTAAATTTATTTCAAAATCATTTCTTACAAAATTAATGTTTAGTTAAAATAATTATAGTGTATATTATATTTATGAATATTCTGAATTTAAATACATATGTAACATTTTCTTTTAACAAAATATCTATAATTTCTCATAAACGAGGGCTTATATATACACACTCTAACAAGTTTATTCTTTTTCATCTGTGCCAAATTTCATAATATCCTTCAGTATTTATATTTAAGTGTATTTTGTCAGGCAGAAATGAATAAATATCAAAAGATCCACCTGTTTTCTCTGAGAAATACATGTAAGAAAATATCTACCTGGTTTCCATTAGCTAGAACTATCACAAACTTACAATATTAATTTTTCTCTTTTCTGTATTATTTCTCCGATGTGTAGTGTATGTAATGGACTGATGTCACAAGAGAAATAGAAAAATTTCGGCTGGTGTTGTAATGTCATCTGATGAAAATACAGATTATTTTATTATTAAGTAGGGATATAAAATATACATAAAACACTTTATTATTTGATTTGAAAATAAGTTTTTGTTGGTATATATTGTATATTTCTTTATCATCTTAAAGGGATTTATTTTTAAAAAAAGATCCAAGAATGCCATTCTGGCAAATCCAACTTTGTAACTAATTTTCACAACAAGAGGCTAGCAGAATCCTCCTCAAAAATATCTCTGAAGAAAGGCAAATTGATGGAGGTGTATGTTCTATGCAATTCAAAATTAGTCACTAAGAATAGGAGGAGCATGCCTATAGTCATTTTTTAATTTATTTTACTCTGTATTGGTAAATTTTCTTCTCTTTTCTCAATGTCAGTTTCTTAGCAAGTTATAAAATTAGTTCTCTTGTTTCCTCATTATGCACATTATGTGAAAGTGAGCTTAGGCAGCTTTATTTTGCATTTTTAAGTTTTCAGCTGTTTCATTTCACTTTTAATTTATGCTATATTGGCCATATTTAAAAATTTGTACCTGTTTGTTAATTGGCTTAGTACTGTACCCTTGCAGTATCAGCAAGGTTTAGCACACAGTAGACCAATGATATATTTAATGAATGAATAAATGGCATTGCTATGTGCAAACAAATTGTCAAATTACTTATATTACAAACTGACTAATCTCCTATCTAAAGTATTGAAGTTTATCCTCACTCCAATACTCTAGAAACATAAAATCATGCTATCATAAAACATTCTATTATGCACCAGAAGATCACTATTAACATTTAGTTTCCCAGTGTAGTTATTCTGAATTCCTTGAAAATTTACACATTCTACTCACTTTAATACATTCTCTTTTGAATGAGGGAGAAACAAAAATAAATAAAAATGATATATAACGTTTTATGTATCAAATTTGGAGAAGGCACTGGCGACCCACTCCAGTACTCTTGTCTGGAGAATTCCATGGCCAGAGGAGCCTGGTAGGCTGCAGTCCATGGGTTCGCTAAAAGTCGGACATCACTGAGCGACATCACTTTCACTTTTCACTTTCATGTATTGGAGAAGGAAATGGCAACCCACTCCAGTGTTCTTGCCTGGAGAATCCCAGGGACGGGGAGCCTGGTGGCTGCCATCTATGGGGTCGCACAGAGTTGGATACGACTGAAGCGACTTAGCAGCAGCAACAGCGTGTATCAAATTACCAATACAACATTTAACTTTGGGATTTAATTTTATTTTAAAATAATACTAGCAAGACATTACCTAATCAAGAAAAAAAGTCTTGTGATTATTATCTTGATTCCAAATATGGAATTAATAACACTAAGTTGTTAATTTCAACCTCCCTTTACTATATCCATATGACTCAACCAAGTTTGGGTCTAACTTTGAAATCAATAGGAAATGCATAAGGATGGAATTGAGGCATGAAAAAAAAAATTATAGGTGCACAGTAAATGTGATTGTTCATTCTTTAAGGCTGAAAAATGAGAACAAAGATAATAGACACAAGATAAGGGCTTTCTGCTAGAATTAAACTTTATAGTGTTCTAAAGTCTTAGGTCTAGAAATCAAAATATCCTCAAAGTAAAAGATATTATAAACAAAATATGCATAACTTGGTATAATTTTTGTCTTAAAAGTGTGTTACACATTCATAGAAAAATAATGAATCCCTAAAATAGAACTTTAACACATGTACAAATGAGCAAAATAAAATTTCAGGTTTTGTGCTAATTGCAAAGCACAACATTGCCACAGAGTGTGAAGAGCAGTCAAAAAGTTTCCATTTCCTAAGTGCTTTTTTCAGTTGCTAATAAAAAAATATTTCTTACTCTATTACATTCACGAGTACATCTTACAGCCACAACTCTCTGCCTTGGGCACTTTGTGGTGTCCGAGGCTACCATCTGGAAAGTGGTTGTGTATAGCAAATGAGTTTTAACAGAAACGACTGGGTTGGTTTCCTCCAAAGGAAAGAGCCCCTAACTGTAAAGATTCTTAACACAGCATTGCATTTTGCAGGAGAACCTGGTCTACCTATTTGCTGTACACACACTTGCCACCAGTTGTTTTATGTGGTCTTGGCTCCCCAGCTGAGACAATTAAGGGAATAGGATTTGGCAATCTGTATAAATATGAGATAAGATTCTGGATCTGTTCCAGGTTGGCAGAACATGGGATAAAAACAAGGCTTTGCTCCAGAATAAAGACTTTTTAATCTTATAGGCAATGATCGAGGAATGAAAAAAAACAGATGCTAAGAGGATAATGTGGGAAAATATGGAATCCTGGTCATCAGCAAAATATTGTAAATTAAATTAAGTACAGAGAAGTAGCTGTATCCTTCAAAACAGACAGAAGAGAAAATGCTAAAGCTTTGGGGAGGCATAGCAGATTGGAGTATTTTGCTCTGTATGATGTTTTTGTATACACTGTATCTAGCTCTACAGTAACCATTCTAGCTATATTCATATCAGTTTCTATAATATACCATGCTATTGAGTCCAAAGTCCTGTAAATAAAATAGTTATGGAGATAGAAATTTTGGAAAAGATGAATGGGGTAAGGACATGCTCCTTAACAGACATGTTGTTCTAGTAAATAGAATTACTGTTAAAGAAAAAAAAAAAAGAAAAACTTCCTGATTAAACAAAAATTGTTTAGTGACGTTTAAGGTTTTTCCAGGGAACATTCTCACCTTTAGGATTTTTTTACATAGGAAATCTAAAAATAGATACATGCACATTGAAGTCCTAACTGTTATGTTCATTTGTGTTTGGCACTATTGCTTTTTTTCTTTATTTTAAAGTGTCCTGTGGTCAATATGTTTTGTTTTGTTTTGTTTTCAATGAAAATATAAAAGAAAAAGATTAATATTCTTTCTCATTCTTATAAAACCAGTAATTGAAACTATTTTAATTAAGTTATATATTTCTAGGAAAAAAAATCTATTAATGCACAGATGATTTTAGAAGCTATATTTCCTGCCTTGACTTCTAGTCCAAACACTAGACTCATATCAATATTCACTTCATGCTTCAACAAGACAAACATCTCAAAGCTAAAAAAAAAAAAAAAAAATCCCAAAATAAAAACCTTAACTCTGCTGTCACTTAAACTGCATATCAATCACTCTTTCAATTTGTGAAAGGTAACACTAGTATCCAATTGCTGAAAACAACACTAGCACCCAGTTGTCAAATCTAAAATAATTGTATTTCCTTTGATATTTCTCCCTCACAGCTACATTCTTCACACTTGATTCCATCAGAAAATTCCTTTTATGCTACCTCTAAACATATATGGACTTCACCTATGTTCTTACGTGTACCTTACTGCCTCCCTAACAAACGCCACTGTCAACTCTCGCTGAGATTGCTGTAATAAGGAAAAAGGGAAAAAAGGTAGGAAGGAAGGCAAGCAACCACATTGTGAAGAGGGGAGAGACTGAAGCTTCTTCCCCTAACATATGAAAGCCTTAAGGTGGTCTGACCCCAGTCCTACAGCTCATTACTCCATCTTTCCTGCTGTGTTAAACTCACATATAGTTTTAGTTTTTCACACATGATAATCTCTTAACCACTTAAGAATCTTTGAAATAGGTGATTTGATTTCCTGGACTATTCTTCCTTCTCCTCTTTCTATGGTGAATTCCCTGACCTTCAAATTTCTTTTGAATATCACCCTTTTGCCCATCTAGTCTAAGGAAATACACACATCACCATCACATCACTTACTTTAATTCCTTACATACTTCACCCTATCTCACATCTCTCTCTTACACACACACTCAGACAGTTTGTATCTCTCTATCAGCATAGAACTTCTTTAAGATCAGTTCAGTTCAGTCGCTTAGTCATGTCTGACTCTTTGTGACCCCATGAACCACAGCATGCCAGGCCTCCTTGCCCATCACTAACTCCCGGAGTCCACCCAAGCCCATGTCCATTGAGTCGGTGATGCCATCCAACCATCTCATCTTCTGTCATCCCCTTCTCCTCCTGCCCTCAATCTTTCCCAGCACCAGGGTCTTTTCAAATGAATCAGTTCTTCACATCAGGTGGCCAAAGTATTGGAGTTTCAACTTCAACATCAGTCCTTCCAATGATGGACTGGTTGAATCTCCTTGCAGTCCAAGGGACTCTCCAGAGTCCACAACACCACAGTTCAAAAGTCAGAGACTTTAATAGCACTGAGTACCAATGCACTCTGATCATTTAGAACAGTGACTGGCAAATAACGTTAATTACATAAATACTTGTTAAATAAATGAATGGGTAGAAAGGTTAGTTATTCTAATACCTTAAAATTGTATGTAGTTTTAATAACCAGACTAATGCCATTGTATTTAAGTTTCAACTCAAGCTAGCCACATTTGAAATATGCTTTTTTTCAAGAGGAAAATTGAAAAGGTGTACTTATTTTAATAAAATACTATACATTGTCTAATATTGATGAATCATTCTTTAAAAATATTCTATTAAATTCACCTAAAGTAAAGTAAACAAATTATATACTCATAAATATAGTGAATTAAATTATTTTAACATTTGTTTGATTATCCATACTATTAGCTTCTTAAAACCTTAGTTGATTTCAAAATCGTTATTACTTTACTATTTTTCTTAGCTGATATTCATTGAATATTCTAAACAAAACATTGAGCTAGTGAATATTTTACATTTATTTGAGCTCAATTTCTCTCCTAAATAGATTTGCTGGGCTGGAGACTGTCATACATTTTATAGTAATATGCAGCTATTGTAAAATAAAATGAAGAGTAGCAACCTTAAGCAGAATAGGTAAACTTAAATAGGAAATGACATCTTCTCAGGTGGCTCAGTGCTAAAGAATCTGCCTGCCAATATAGGAGTCTCAGGTTTGGGTTCCAAACCTGGGTTGGGAAGATCCCTTAGAGGAGGAAATAACTACTAGAAAATATCAGAATAATCTAGGGTACCCCAATCAGAAACTGATAAAATATTTTCTTTTAGAAAGTATTTGTTAAACAATAGATGTTATTTTCCTATGATTAATTGTGTTTATCAACTAGGTATAGGTTAACATAATGAATTTTGTTTCCCTACTTTATATATAACTTGTCTGTTTCTATCAGGGCAATGTTAACAACTTGCATTCGATGAAAAAAGATAGTGAGCATTAGTATACTATTTTTATAACCTGCTCTCATTCTTAATTGATAAAAAGTATGCTCATTCTAAACATTATTAGTAACTGAAGGATAATTAACTAAAAATGTTCCCATTGTTTTAAGTGAAGCATTTCTGGCAATTAGTACAAAGAAAATGATTTCTGAAGATGTGGCAGCTGGAAAAGTGAATCCCTTAATGCTATGAGAAAGCAACAGTGTTCATTAGTAATTTTTAATGACGTTAGTACTTTTAGTCATTTTAATCTATCTTCATACACCTTGATAGCAATACTGTTTAAAATTACTATCCAGTTCTTATAAAAGTATTGTATTGCTGTGAATTACTCAAAAAGTAAGCTAGATGGTGCTAAAGAACACCATTCTATTTATTATATGCTCATATTTACAACGTGATTGTGTTGGTGAAAAGGAATGAAAAGTTAGGGACCTATCACATTGACTTGAAATTTGGTATGGCACTATGAGTTAAACAAAAAAGTTTACAAAGAAATCATTCTCAAAATAGGGTAAAATTAAGATATTCATAAGCTAAAATTGAAGTGTAAGATGCATAATCACAAAATAATAATCCTTACTGTATAACAAGTCTATGAAGAATTTCTGCTACAGACATCTTACTATTATTTTCATAAATCTGTGGTAAATGTACATTTTCATTATTTTGTGATAACTTTTTTATTTTCTTGCACATAATTTAAAATTTCAATTTTAATTAAATTAGTTAAATTTAAAATAATTTTTAAAACCTCAATTTTGTTAGTAACCCCAATTATATTTATGTCTGAAAGAAAACTGATGTTTCAGTTAAAAATACCTAAATTTTTTCTCAAATTAAAGTAGTCTTTTTGGATCCTAAGGCTGGTCTGAATTCCACTTGCTGGTCTGAATGACTCTGATGCAGTTTGAGAAGTTTTTGAAGGGCAGGTGCCTCCTTCAGCCTTGATTTTAGCTTTCTGCAGCATAGAGACTTTAAGCCCAAAAGAATTGTGAGATAACACTTTTTTTTTAAAAATAACGATGTGATGCGTATATGGGTATATAATGATATCTCATTGTGGCTTTAATTTTCATTTCCATAGTGACTAGTGATAAACATATTTCCATTACATATTGTTTATTTTCTTTTTATCTTGACACTGGCATGTTACCTTACAAATTGTATGTGTTGCATGCATGCATATTCAGGAACTGATAAATTTTCCAATCTATGAAAAAGGTATATTATCTTATACTCACAAAATCCTCCATGATAATGATACACAAACATCTGAACATGTTGCTGGTTCAGAATGCTACCAGGTAGGGGAGGGTCAAAGAAGACCTCCCCTTGTGGGCCACAGTTCTTGGCAAGGACACAAAGAATTGGGGGTCTTACTCGTAACAAAAAATAAGTTTATTAAGGAAAGAACAGAAAGAACACCACAGGGGAGAAGTGGTCCAAACCAAGCGAGGCACTGGCACAAAAATGTCAGGTGTGTGTGTGGGGGGTGGGGTGGGGTGGGGGGTGTTTTAAAGATAGGACTTTTACATTTTCACTTAGGGGGGCATGTTCTGACAGTTTTGATTGACATTTATAAGTTACATAATGACAGGCTCTATGGTGCATGTCTTTCCCATAATTCAGTCCATTGTAATCAAACACATGTATGTATAGAATATTTATGAACCCTTAATAGTGGAGGACTAGGGAAGTCTGGTTTGCTGCAGTCCATGGGGTCTCAAAGAATCAGATGCAACTTGGCAACTAAATAACAACAAAGCAACAACAATAGACTCCTGGCTACTTAAGGTCACTTGAGGACAGAGCTGTGCATCAAGGGCACAAATATACAAGTTGGGGAAGCCCCTGTGGTTGGTTTGTACCCACTGTGTGAAAGTCTGTAGCTATTTTGTAGCTTATCTGTGAGCATTTCTGCCCCACACTGGAGTGTGTTGGAGTGGAGTTTAGAGATCAGTTTGCATCCTTTTTGACTAGGTCACCCCTCCCTTGCTCACAACTAACTTTCTACCTAACAAGATGGAATCAGAAATCGTTTTAATGCCTTATAAGTAACAAGATATCATTAGCATCAGGAATTATAAGACTATACATTGTTTTTCCAGTTAGTAAGGAATTATTAAGTACCTTTTGTAAGGATATAGCTTGATAGCATGTTTCATATTCTCAAAGGAACCAGCAACTAGATTTGAGAGAGAGTAACTGATACAGGGAATTAAGGAAATTTAAAAAAAAAAAAAAAAAAAATTCTAAGAATATCCCAAGTTTACCATAGGCAATATGGGCCCTTTTCTCTTGTGATTTCCGTAAGGAGGGTATTAGAAATTAAATTAAAACTCTGATTACTTAGGTTAATTCTTGCTTAAAATTGCAAAAAAAAAAAAAAAAAAAAAATGGGGGCAACAGTTATACAACAATAGTGTACAGTGCTTGAGAAACAGGAGAAAAAGTATAAAATTAAGAACAAGCAGATTTTTGAGCTATGTTGAAATTTTATCCAAAAAAATTCATATGTAATATAAGGCAGGGTCATTATATCCTCTCACTCCACAAAAAATATGACACTGCTTTATGTTTATTTTTACATTGTTTCATTCAATACAGTGGAGAAGGCAATGGCAACCCACTCCAGTACTTTTGCTGGAAAATCCCAAGGACAGAGAGGAGCCTGGTAGGTTACAGTCCATGGGGTCACAAAGAGTTGGACACTACTGAGAAAATTAGCAGCAGCAGCGGTTTTCAATACAGTTGTGGAAAGTTTTCAGAAACAAACTGTAGGTACTTATTCTATTCACCTTCTGAACCCTCTACATGAAGGATCAGATGAATAAACTGCCTGTATTTCTTTTTCTGTTTGAAAGGTAAAACAAAGTTTTTTGCAGGAGCCTAAGTGTGAACGAAACACAAACATACACATATACAAGTGAATTATAAAGTGCAAGAAGTTGAGAGCAGATGGATCAGTTGTGCTAGTAAGACTGTAACAAAATCATCTTCTCAGAGTTGAGGCTGTTGTTTCATCATTCAAAGCATGAATACCAGAATATTCCAACAGGTTAAAATAAAAAATACAGATTAAGCTGGGTGAAATGTTCATCATGTAAAGCAGAACTGAAAGATTTAAGTTGCACACAGCAGTGTATACAATATGCATGTTAAATATTGGAAGACAAAGTTTCATCTAGCTAGTTGAAAAATAGGTATTGAATAAATTTAATATAAAAACATATAGTTACAGTGATGCCCTCAAATATATGATTTCTTTAATAAGGAGCTTTCTAGCAAGATGAGTTCTTACAATAGAGTGAATATTATTACACATCAGTTCCATATCATAATTTTTTTAAATATATTCCATCTATCAAGTCATCTTTTAAAAAAACGATGGCAGAATTGATCTCCATTAATCTTTATAAGATTAAGCCTTTGGCTGTGTGGATCACAATAAACTGTGGAAAATTCTGAAAGAGATGGGAATACCAGACCACCTGACCTGCCTCTTGAGAACCCTATATGCAGGTCAGGAAGCAACAGTTAGAACTGGACATGAACAACAGACTGGTTCCAAATAGGAAAAGGAGTACATCAAGGCTGTATATTGTCACCCTGCTTATTTAACTTATATGCAGAGTACATCATGAGAAAAGCTGGGCTGGAGGAAGCGCAAGCTGGAATCAAGATTGCCGGGAGAAATATCAATAACCTCAGATATTCAGATGACACCACCCTTATGGCAGAAAGTGAAGAGGAACTAAAAAGCCTCTTGATGAAAGTGAAAGAGGAGAGTGAAAAAGTTGGCTTAAAGCTCAACATTCAGAAAACTAAGATCATGACATCTGGTCCCATCACTTCATGGCAAATAGATGGGGAGACAGTGGAAATAGTGTCAGACTTTATTTTTTTGGGCTCCAAGATCACTGCAGATGGTGACTGCAGCCATGAAATTAAAAGATGCTTACTCCTTGGAAGGAAAGTTATGACCAACCTAGACAGCATATTAAAAAACAGAGACATTACTTTGTCAGCAAAGGTCCCTGTGGTCAAGGCTATGGTTTTACCAGTGGTCATGTATGGATGTGACAGTTGGACTATAAAGAAAGCTGAATGCTGAAGAATTGATGGTTTTGAACTGTGGTGTTGGAGAAGACTATTGAGAGTCCCTTGGACTGCAAGGAGATCCAACCAGTCCATCCTAAAGGAGATCAGTCCTAGGTGTTCATTGGAAGGACTAATGCTGAAGCTGAAACTCCAATACTTTGGCCACCTCTTGTGAAGAGTTGACTCATTGGGAAAAGACCCTGATGCTGGGAGGGATTGGCGGCAGGAGGAGAAGGGGATGACAGAGGATGAGATGGCTGGATGGCATCACCGACTGGATGGACATGAGTTTGAGTAAACTCTGGGAGTTGGTGATGGACAGGGAGGCCTGGTGTGCTGTGATTCATGGGGTTGCAAAGAGTCAGACATGACTGAGCGACTGAACTGAACTGAACTGAATCTGTCTAAAATTAAAAATCTACAGAGTTCATATAAATAGTTTAAATAATAACTATTCTCTTCTAAGACACTGAATGCTGTAATAAGAAACAGCCATATTCCAAGGTGCCATCAAACAGGTCTAAGTACACTTAAGCAATGAAAGCTTAATTTGGTAATGCCAATGAAATGCCGGAAAACTATGGACCATATTGTTTACTTGCTATTTAGTTTAGGACCAAGTAGTGAAAAGTAGAAATGATAGAGCTCCCTACATATTATTAAATAGGCTGAGAGACTAGTAAATGTGCTTTAGGTAACATAAAAGTTAATTCAGGACTCTCCTTTCATCATTGGGGCATTTCCTTTTTAGATAATGGAAGAGAATTTGGCAACATTATAAATCAGAGCTCATCTACCTGCATTTAACTCCAACTGCATTCAATAAATACCTTCTTCCTCTTGGAGAAGGCTTAAAAAATCTTTAGCAAATTGTTAACAGACTGAAACATGAGAAAGCAATGTTTGATTAAACTTTGTACCATCTACCTAAACCTGCAATTTACTTTACCTACTAGACGACTGTAAATTGTTTAGGTGAACTCTAAATTTCTTCTGGAGTGTGTGAAAATCCCTAAATATAAACCCAAAATGTACTTTTGAGTATATACACAAATCATGAAACACACAGAAGCAAATTCTATTCTCAGAAGCAGAGAAGGGAAACCATTCAGCCATTCATGTATTTGCAAATCAACTTTAAATAACTATATATTAGACTGAATAAGGGAAATAAGAAATTAAAAAAAAAAGAAACTTATAATTTAAAAACAGTGAACTACAGTTTGGCAAATGGTACCTTGTTAATCAGTTGAAGAGTTTTTCACAGTTTGTGATGCACGCAGTCAAAGGCTTTGGTATAGTCAATAAAGGAAAAGTAGATACTTCTCTGGAACTCTCTTGAATTTTGAGCATTACTTTACTCACGTGTGAGATGAGTGCAAATGTGAGGTAGTTTGAACATTTTTTGGCATTGCCTTTCTTTGGGAATGGAATGAAAACTGACCTCCAGTCCTGTGGCCACTGTTGAATTTTCCAGATTTGCTGGCATATTGAGTGAAGCACTTTCAAAGCATCATCTTTAGTATTTGAAATAGCTCAACTGGATTTCCACCACTGTTGGTCCTTTAATGGACCAGAACCTGGTGGTCCGGAGTCGACAATAAGAAAGTAAGAGAGAGAAAGAGGCTGATATCCCCTGGTTTACGCGGAAAGCCAATAGAGTCCTGTTCTTAGGGCTCGCGCTGCTGCAGGTAGGCATCAGTCGCCCTCTCGAGTGGGTGAAGGCACAGTGTATCTTCTCGAGAGGGTCTTAGAAGCCCAGGCAAGGAAGTGAGCTCAGCGGGCCTCCGCGCTCCAAGGAATTAGCCAGAAATAGAGAGTTAGAGAGAGAGAGAAAGACAGAAAGAATAGAAAGAAAGAAAGACACGGGGCCCCAAGATCTGATGGAGCAAAGGTGTTTTAATCAACATGGTGAGGGCATATATACTGTCTTACAAGGTGGTTATTTTCAGCAAAGATAAAGATTAAAATTCCAGACTTACAAAACATAAGATGAACTCTATCAAAGAGAGAGTTGCAAACAATCACCTTTTACCGTGTGGCTCATAAGAAGGAAGAGGGTACTTATCACCATAATGAGAAATGCCTGGATTCCTCAGCCCCAGGAAAGGCGTGCCTCTCCTCTTAATTCCTGAATATTCAGGAATTAATAAGGGCCAGAGGGTTCCTGACAGATCCAAAACAGCACACAGGAAGCCTCTTGTTAAATGCTTCCTGACACATCACCTCCACTAGCTTTGTTCCTAGTGATGCTTCTTCCTAAGGGCCACTTAACTTCACATTCCAGGATGTCTGGCTCTAGGTGAGTGATCACACCTTCGTGGTTATCTGAGTCATGAAGATCTTTTTCTGTATAGTTCTTCTGTGTATTCTTGTCACCTCTTCTTAATATCTTATGATTCTGTAAGGTTCATATAATTTCTGTCCTTTATTGTGCCCATCTTTGCATGAAATAGTCCCTTGGTATTTCTAATTCTCTTGAAGAGTTCTCTAGTCTTTCCCATTCTATTGTCTTCCTCTATTTCTTTGCATTGATCACTGAGGAAGACTTTCTTATCTCTCCTTGCTATTCTTTGGAACTCTGCATTCAAATGGGTATATCCTTCCTTTTCCTTTTCTCCTTTGCCCTTGGCTTCTCTTCTTTTCTCAGCTATTTGTAAGTCCTTGTAAGACAACCATATTGTCCTTTTGCATTTATTTTTCTTGGGGATGTTCTTGATCTCTGTATCCTGTACAATGTCATGAACCCCTGTACATAGTTTTTCAGGCATTCTCTCTATCAGATCTAATCCCTTGAATCTATTTGTCCCTTCCTGTATAATGGTAAGGGATTTGATTTAGGTCATACATGAATGGTCCAGTGGTTTTCCTACTTTCTTCAATTTAATTCTCAATTTGGCAATAATAAGTTCATAATCTGAGCCAGAGTCAGCTCCTGGTGTTTTTGCTGACCTTATAGATCTTCTCCATCTTTGGCTACAAAGAATATAATCAATCTGATTTCAGTATTGACCATCTGATGATGTCCACGTATAGAGTATTTTTTGTGATGTTGGAAGAGTGTGTTTGCTATAACCAGTGTGTTTTCTTGCAAAACTCTGTTAGCCTTGGACCTGCTTCATTTTGTACTCCAAGGCCAAATTAGCCTCTTACTCCAGGTAGCCCTTGACTTCCTACCTTTGCATTCTAGTCCCTTATAATGAAGAGGACATCTTTTTTGGATGTTAGTTTTAGAAGGTCTTGTAGGTCTTCATAGAAGTGTTCAACTTCAGTTTCCTCAGCATTACTGGTCAGGGCATAGACTTGGATTAAATGATGATATTGAATGGTTTGCCTTGGAAACAGAGATCATTCTGTCGTTTTTGAGATTGCATCCAAGTACTGTATTTCTGACTCTTTTGTTGATAGTTGGATTACTCCATTTCTTCTAAGGGATTCTTGCCCACAGTAGTAGATATAATGGTCATCTGAGCTATATTGACCCATTCCAGTCCATTTTAGTTCACTGATTCCTAAAATGTCAATGTTCATTCTTGCCATCTCCTGCTTGACCACTTCCAATTTGCCTTGATCCATGGACCTAACTCTCCAGGTTCTTATGCAATATTGCTCTCTAAAGTATTGGAGTACTCCTATCGACCATCACACCCACAACTGGGTGTTGTTTTTGCTTTAGTTCTCTCTCTTCATTCTTCCTGGAGTTATTTTTCCAATTATCTCCAGTAGTATATTGGCACCTATTAACCTGGGGAGTTCATCTTTCAGTGTCATACCTTTTTGCCTTTTCATACTGTTTATGTGATTCTCAAGGCAAGAATGCTGAAGTGGTTTGCCATTTGCTTCTTCAGCAGACCATGTTTTGTCAGAACTCTCCACTGTTACCTGTTTATTTTGGGTGGCCCTACATGGCATCACTCATAGTTGCATTGAGCTAGACAAGGCTGTGGCCCATGGGATCAGTTTGGTTGTTTTTCTGTGATTGTGATTTTCATTCTGTCTACTCTCTGATGGGTAAGGTTAAGAGGCTTATGGAAGCTTCCTAGTGGGAGACTGACTGAGGGGGAAATTGGGTCTTTTTCTGCTGGGCAGAGCTTGCTCAGTAAATATTTAACTGAGTTTTGTGTTGATGGGCAGGGCTGTGTTCCCTCCCTGTTGTTTGGCCTGAGGCCAAACTATGGTGGAGTTAATGAAGATAATGGCGACCTCCTCAAAAGGTCCCATGCATGCACTGCTGCACTCAGTGCCCCTGACCCTGCAGCAGGCCACCTCTGAGCCATGCCTCCACTGGAGATTCCTGGACACTCATGGGCATGTCTGGGTCAGTTTCTTGTGGGGTTACTCCTCCTTTCTCCTGGGTCCTGGTGTGCACAATATTTTGTTTGTGCCCTCCAGAAGTTTGTTTCCCCAGTCCTGTGTAAGTCCTGGCAGTTCTATAGTGGGGTTAATAGTGACCTCCTCCAAGAGGGCTTATGTCATACCCAGGTCTGCTGCACCCAGAGACCCTGCCCCTGTGCCAGGCCACTGCTGACCTGCACCTCCAAAGGAGACACTCAGACACAGTTCTGGCTCAGTTTCTATGGGTTATGAGGTGTGTTTTGTGTCCTTCCCAGGTCTGAGAAGCTCAGGCAATCAGGTGCTTGGTGAGCACACTGGCTCACGTGGGCTGTGTGTCTTAATCACTGGACGCTGTTGCTCAGGTGCACTGTGCGAGCACCATCTCAGGTGTGCCGTATGTCTCCTCTGGAAAGCTGACCTCAGGCTGTGACCCTCCTGGTGGATGTCAACCATCCAGGATCTCAGGAAGATGTGATTAGCAGCTAGAAGCCTGCTCACAGTTTGGTGGAAGATGCCCTCTCTGGGGCTGAGATTGCAGCAGCCCCTTGCCTTTTGGCTCTGGATGTTGCAAGCCTTCCTCTCTGCCTCTGGGCAGGGAGAAGCAGGTAAGGAGCCAGCTAGCTCAATCCTTTGTTATATGAGTGGGCCAGGTTGCACATTAGGTTGTTAGGTTAGAGCCTTTTGCAGGAAAGTTCTCTTTTCTGCAGTTGCATTTAGGCATGCATTCTGGTCCCCCTTCCGCACCCCCCCCCCCATTATGTTGCCTTCTGAGATTCCAAACTCCCCATAGACCCCACTGTGAGAGGGCGTCCTACTGTGTGGAAACTTCTCCTCCTTCACGACTCTCTCCCCAGGAAAGTTCTAGTCCCTAACTCTTTTGTCTCTCTTTTTGTCTTTTATATTTTGTCCTACCACCTTTTGAAAAGAATGGGCTGCCTTTCTGGGTGCCTGGTGTCCTCCGCCAGTGTTCAGAAGTTGTTTTGTGGAAGTTGCTCAGCATTTAAATGATCTTATGATGAATTTGTGGGGGAGAAAGTGGTCTCCCTGTCCTATCCCCATCCTGCCATCTTGTCTCAGTGTGCAAATATTTCTAACTGGAATATAATTACTTTACAATGTTATGTTAACTTCTGCTGCACAGTGAAGCAAATCAGCTATCTGATGTACAGTGCTTAGTTGCTCAGTCATGTCTGATCCTTTGTTACCCCATGGACTGTAGTCAGCTAGACTCTTCTGTCCATGGGGATTCTCCAGGCAAGAATACTAGAGTGGGTTGCCATGCACCCTTCCAGGGGATCTCCCTAACCCAGGAATTGAACCAGGGTCTCCAGCATTGCAGGCAGATTCTTTATCAGTGGAGAGCTACCAGGGAAGCACTAATCAGCTATATGTGTGTGTGTAGGGAAAACCACTAGACCATTCAGGTATGACCTAAATCAAATCCCTTATGACTATACAGTGGAAGTGATAAATAGACTTAAGGGACTAGATCTGATAGACAGAGAGCCTGATGAACTATGGACGGAGGTTCATGACATTGTATGGGAGACAGGGATCAAGACCATCCCCATGGAAAAGAAATGCAAAAAGGCAAAATGGTTGTCTGAGGAGGCCTTCCAAACAGCGGTGGAAAGAAGAGAAGCAAAAAGCAAAGGAGAAAAGGAAAGATATACCCATTTGAATGCAGAGTTCCAAAGAATAGCAAGGAGAGATAAGAAAGCCTTCATCAGTGATCACTGCAAAGAAATAGAGGAAAACAAAAGAATGGGAAAGACTAGAGATCTCTTCAAGAAAATTAGATACCAAGGGAACATTTCACACAAAGATGGGTTCGATAAAGGACAGAAATGGTATGGACCTAACAGAAGCAAAAGATATTGAGAAGAAGTGGCAAGAATACACAGAAGAACTGCACAAAAAAGATCTTCACAAACCAGATAATCACAACGGTGTGATCACTCACCTAGAGCCAGACATCCTGGAATGTGAAGTCAAGTGGGCCTTAGAAAGCATCACTATGAACAAAGCTAGTAGAGGTGATGGAATTCCAGCTGAGCTATTTCAAATCCTGAAAGATGATGCTGTGAAAGTGCTGCACTCAATATGCCAGCAAATTTGGAGAACTCAGCAGTGGCCAAAAGGACTGGGAAAAGTCAGTTTTCATTCCAATCCCTAAGAAAGGCAATCCCAAATAATGCTCAAACTACCGCAAAATTGCACTCATCTCACATGTTAGTAAAGAAATGCTCAAAATTCTCCAAGCCAGGCTTTGGCAATATGTGAAAAGTGAACTTCCAGATGTTCAAGCTGGTTTTAGAAAAAGCAGAGAAACCAGAGATCAAATTGCCAACATCTCCTGGATCATCGAAAAAGCAAGACAGTTCCAGAAAAACATCTATTTCTGCTTTACTGACTATGCCAAAGCCTTCGACTGTGTAGATCACAATAAATTGTGGAAAATTCTGAAAGAGATGGGAATACCAGATCATCTGACCTGCCTCTTGAGAAATCCGTATGCAGGTTGGGAAGCAACAGTTAGAACTGGACATGGAACAACAGGCTGGTTCCAAATAGGAAAAGGAGTATGTCAAGGATGTATATTGTCACCCTGCTTATTTAACTTATATGCAGAGTACATCATGAGAAATGCTGGGCTGGAGGAAGCACAAGCTGGAATCAAGATAGCCAGGAGAAATATCAATAACCTCAGATATGCAGATGACACCATCCTTATGGCAGAAAGTGAAGAGGAACTAAAAAGTCTCTTGATGAAAGTGAAAGATGAGAGTGAAAAAGTTGGCTTAAAACTTAACATTCAGAAAACTAAGATCATGGCATCTGGTCCCATCACTTCATGGGAAATAGATGGAGAGACAGTGGAAACAGTGTCAGACTTTATTTTTTGGGGCTCCAAGATCACTGCAGATGGTGACTGCAGCCATGAAATTAAAAGACACTTACTCCTTGGAAGGAAAGTTATGACCAATCTAGACAGCATACTAAAAAGCAAAGGCATTACTTTGCCAACAAAGGTCCCTGTGGTCAAGGCTATGGTTTTTCCAGTAGTCATGTATGGATGTGAGAGTGGACTGTGAAGAAAGTTGAGTGCCAAAAAA
Organism: Cervus canadensis; assembly: GCF_019320065.1. NCBI lineage: Eukaryota > Metazoa > Chordata > Mammalia > Artiodactyla > Cervidae > Cervus > Cervus canadensis. The sequence goes on along the minus strand of NC_057394.1, from coordinate 47,702,318 downwards.
TTGATGCTTTTGAACTATGGTGTTGGAGAAGACTTTTGAGTGTCCCTTGGACTGCAAGGAGATCCAACCAGTCCATCTTAAAGGAGAACAGTTCTGGATGTTCATTGGAAGGACTGATGCTGAAGCTGAAACTCCAGTACTTTGGCCACCTGATGAGAAGAGTTGACACATTGGAAAGACCCTGATGCTGGGAGGAATTGGGGGCAGGAGGAGAAGGGGACTACCAAGGATGAGATGGCTGGATGGCATCACTGACTCAATGGGCGTGGGTTTGGTAGACTCCGGGAGTTGGTGATGGACAGGGAGGCCTGGCGTGCTGCAATTCATGGAGTCGCAAAGAGTCGGACACGACTGAGCGATTGTACTGAACTGAACTGATATGTAGATACATAGATAGATAGATAGAGAGATAGACAGATAGATATACCCCCTCTTTCTTGGACTTCCCTCCTATGCCCCTCATAAAATAATAGTTTTCCCAAAAATATAGTTTTGAGAACCTTGTTATCTGGTCCAAATATTAATTGTTTCTACACAATTGGTATTGATGAACATAAGAATAATTAACGTAACCAGAAAGCATAGTTCATTATATAATACTATTTGCAAAACAAGAAAATCTCTTCAACCACCTTTTTCCCTCTTCATTTCTCTAAACCATCTTCTAAGCTTTTTAAGACTTATTCCCAGATACCTGAGTGTATTCTGCACACTTGTAAACTATCAGTCAGTGAAATTTTTATCTATTCAAGAAGTTTTTCAAATGTCCTGAATTTTTTTCACCAGATTTAGGGAATTCAATAGGATCTACTTTATTCATTAGTACCACAAATCAATGAAAAACTTTTTGGGCCTGCATCTTTGTTAACATAAACCAGGGCTTCCCTGCTAATTCAGTTGTCAAAGAATCATCCTGCAGTGTTGGAGACCTGGGTTTTATCCCTGGGTTGGGAAGATCCCTTGGAGAAGGGTAAGGCTATCCACTACAGTATTCTGGCCCAGAGATAAATCCACGAACCTATGGACACCTTATCTTTGACAAAGGAGGCAAGGATATACAATGGAAAAAAGACAACCTCTTCAACAAGTGGTGCTGGGAAAACTGGTCAACCACTTGTAAAAGAATGAAACTAGAACACTTTCTAACACCATACACAAAAATAAACTCAAAATGGATTAAAGATCTAAATGTCAGACCAGAAACTATAAAACTCCTAAAGGAGAACATAGGCAAAACACTCTCCGACATAAATCACAGCAGGATCCTCTATGACCCACCTCCCAGAATATTGGAAATAAAAGCAAAACTAAATAAATGGGATCTAATGAAACTTAAAAGCTTTTGCACTACAAAGGAAACTATAAGTAAGGTGAAAAGACAGCCCTCAGATTGGGAGAAAATAATAGCAAATGAAGAAACAGACAAAGGATTAATCTCAAAAATATACAAGCAACTCCTGAAGCTCAATTCCAGAAAAATAAATGACCAATCAAAAAATGGGCCAGAGAACTAAACAGACATTTCTCCAAAGAAGACATACAGATGGCTAACAAACACATGAAAAGATGCTCAACATCACTCATTATCAGAGAAATGCAAATCAAAACCACAATGAGGTACCATTACACGCCAGTCAGGATGGCTGCTATCCAAAAGTCTACAAGCAATAAATGCTGGAGAGGGTGTGGAGAAAAGGGAACCCTCTTACACTGTTGGTGGGAATGCAAACTAGTACAGCCACTATGGAGAACAGTGTGGAGATTCCTTAAAAACTGGAAATAGAACTGCCATATGACCCAGCAATCCCACTTCTGGGCATACACACTGAGGAAACCAGATCTGAAAGAGACACGTGCACCCCAATGTTCATCGCAGCACTGTTTATAATAGCCAGGACATGGAAGCAACCTAGATGCCCATCAGCAGATGAATGGATAAGGAAGCTGTGGTACATATACACCATGGAATATTACTCAGCCATTAAAAAGAATTCATTTGAACCAGTCCTAATGAGATGGATGAAACTGGAGCCCATTATACAGAGTGAAGTAAGCCAGAAAGATAAAGAACATTACAGCATACTAACACATATATATGGAATTTAGAAAGATGGGAACGATAACCCTATATGCAAAACAGAAAAAGAGACACAGAAATACAGAACAGACTTTTGAACTCTGTGGGAGAAGGTGAGGGTGGGATGTTTCAAAAGAACAGCATGTATACTATCTATGGTGAAACAGATCACCAGCCCAGGTGGGAGGCATGAGACAAGTGCTCGGGCCTGGTGCACTGGGAAGACCCAGAGGAATCGGGTGGAGAGGGAGGTGGGAGGGGGGATCAGGATGGGGAATACGTGTAAATCTATGGCTGATTCATATCAATGTATGACAAAACCCACTGAAATGTTGTGAAGTAATTAGCCTCCAACTAATAAAAAAATTAAAAAAAAAAAAAAATCCATGAACAGTATAGTCCATGGGCTTTCAAAGAGTCGGACACGACTGAGCAACTTTCACTTTCACTTTTCACAATTGCCAGAGAAGTGAATGCACTTCCTAGTTACATGGTCAGTGTAGTAATAATGATGCCATAAACACTTGGTAGTTTAAATGACCTGTGTGAAATCTCATATTAACTTATGCTAAATCATGTTGATAAATGTTTGAAAGGACTATTATTTTGATGATCAAGTGTTCATAATTAAAGTATGTAGTTTATTTGATCATCATTATTTTTTGACTTTTGCATGCAGGATCTTAGTTCCCTGAACTGGGATCAAACTCATGCCCCCTGCAGTGGGAACAGAGTCTTAACCACAGGACCATGAGGGAATTCCTAAAAGTATGTATTTTAAGAGCATTTTTAACATCCCTTAGGGCTTCCCAGGTGGCACAGTGGTAAAGAATCTCCCTGCCGATGCAGGAGATGCAGGAGAGACGAGTTCAGTCCCTTGGTCAGGACGATCCTCTGGCGGAAGAAATGGCAGCTCACTCCAGTATTCATTCCTGGAAAATTCCTTGGATAGAGGGGTCTGGAATGCTGCTGTTCATGGGGTCATAGAGACTCAGATCAGACTTAGTGACTAAGCACACACACAGGTTAGAAAATGCAGCTTATGAGCACTACTGATTTTTTGAAATGAGCTATAAATGACAAGTTTTAGGAATCCCTAACCATGATCTTCAAAGCAAAACAAAAATGCATTCTATTTAACTCATTTCATGGCCTCCACCTACTTAAAAAAGAAGCAACTCAAAATATTTTCATTTGTTGTAAAAGTACTTAACCTGATCACCATAACTAACAGATGCTGGTAATAAGAACATATGGTTCTTTCACAATACCTAAAATTAAACTTTAAAACCCTACTGTTTGTCTCAGTTTTTTCTATGAAGAATTCCTTTCTAGCTTTTATATTTTTATATCTCAGCTTTACATTGTTATGTTTCTTTGTCTGCTTAGAGAAAAAAATTTTTTTTTCAATGTCATCATCAGTCTTACATTGAACAATCAGAAAAATGATAAACTTTAAGTTAATAGAAAACAATTAGAAATTATACTTTTTAACACTGGCTGCTTATTTAACTTTAAGGCTATTATATTAAATCAATGTAATGAAAATCAGTTATTCTAAATTATGGTTCTGTTGTTGAAGATGATAGAAACTTAAGAAAACCAGTTTAGCTTTTATGCCAGTGATGTGATAAACGTGGCTTGAGGTAACTAAAGAAGCAAAGAAAGGTCTTTGATAACCACTAACAATAGTGACAATGATAATTAAAATGCAGTGTGATTCTAAACAACCCGTGTTAGCTATTATCTGATTTTTTTTTCTGGTTGAAAAGAAAAATTCTTTGTTATTTTTAAATTATTTAATTTAACCTACTGCAGATACATTTTAAAAAGTATATTTTAATAGTTGTATTCAGGCATATTGTTTTAATTTGTATTTAAAGTTAGATTGGTTTTATTGGTAATTACAGTGTCTAGGGAAAGAAAATAACTGGAGATTCTGATTATGATCTGATTTTTATTTTAGCTTATTAATATTATGCTGAATTATGGACAATAAATAGAATTTAACATATTACTTTATAAATAGTGTTATCAATTTTTAAAATATACTAGCTATGACAAAACTCAACAGCATATTAAAAAGCAGAGACTTTACTTTGCTGACAAGGTCCATCTAGTCAAAGATATGTTTTTCCCAGTACTCATGTAGAGATGTGAGAGTTGGACCATAAAGAAAGCTGAGCACAGAAGAATTGATGCTTTTGAACTGTGTTGTTGGAGAAATTAAAAAGGAAATTTAAAAATATACAGGGAAAATGACAATGAAAACAGGACAATCCAAAAACTACTGGACGTAGAAAAGAAATTCTAAGAGGGAAGTTTATAGCACTCAAATCCTACTTCAAAAAAACAAGAAAAATCTGAAATAAACAGCTTAATCTTACAGTTAAAGCAACTAAAGAAAGAGGAACAAACAAAACCCAAAGCCCAAAATTAGTAGAAAGAAAGAAACCTTAAAGATAAGAAGAGAAATAAATGAATTGGATGACAAAAAAAAAAAACAACAAAGGTCAATGAAACTAAAAGCTGGTACTTGGTGAAGATAAACAAAATGATAAAACTTTAGCCAGGTTATCAGGAGAAAAAGGGAGAAGATTTAAATACACAAAATTATAAATGAAGTAAGGGATATTACAAATGATACTACAGAAATAATAATAATAATAAAAGGACTGCGAAAGAATACTATGAGCAACTATATGCCAATAAAGTGGACAACCTGGAGAAAAAGGATACATTTTTAGAGATACAGCCTTTCAAGACTGAACCAAGAAAAAATAAGAAATGTAAGCATACTAATCACAAGTTATGAAATTGAAGTTGTGATTAAAAATCTTCTAATAAACAAAACCCCAGTACAAGATGTCTTCACAGATAATTTACATCAATTAAGGAATACTTAACACCTACCCTTTTGAAATTATTCCAAAAATCACAGATGAAGGAACTCCCCCAAGCTCATTTATGAGGTCACCATCACTGTGATACCAAAATCAGTTAAAGATATCACAAACAAACAAACAAAATAAGATGATATCACTAATGAACATACACACAGAAATCCTCAATAAAATACTAGCAAATTGAATCCCACAATGCATTAAAAGGATTATGCACCATCATCAATGGGGATTTTTCCCAGGAATGCAAAGATTTTTCAACATCTGCAAATCAATCAATGTGACACAGTTCATCAACTGAAGAATATAAATGATACGCTCATCTCAGTAGATGCAAAAAAAGCTTTTGACAAAATTCAGCATCCATTTATGATAAAAACTCTCCAGAGAACAGACATAGAGGAAACATACCTTAATATAATATAGGTAGTATCAGACAAATCCACAGCTAACATAATTCTCAATGGTGAATAACTAAAAGCATTTTTTCTAAGATCAGGACAGTGACAATATACACTCTTGTCATAAGCATTAAGCACAACTTTGGAGGTCCTAGCCATGGCAATCAGAGAATAAAAGTAAATAAAAGGAGTCCAAATTGGGGAAAAAAAAAAAAAAAAAGAGTAAAGCTGTCAGTATTTGCAGAAAACCTGATACCATACAAAGAAAATTTTTAAAATTCTACCAGAAAACTGCTAGAGCTCATCAATGAATTCGGTAATGCTGCAATATATAATTAATATACAGAAAGCTCTTGCATTCCTATACACTAACAACAAAGAATCAGAAGGAAAAATTAGGAAACCATCCCTTTACCATTGCATAAAAAATAATAAAATACCTAGGAATAAATTTACCTAAGGAGGCAGAAAACAAACAAACAAACAACAACAACAAAAAAAAACACTGTACTCAGAAACCTATCAGAGACTGATGAAAGGAATTAAAAATGACATAAAGAGATAGAAAGATATACCACTTTCTTGGATAGACAGAATCAATATTGTGAAAATGATTACAACCTACAAATTCAATGCAATCCCTGTCAAAGTAGCAATGACATTTTCTCAGAATTAGAACAACATTTTTATAATTTATGTAAGAACAAGAAATACTTTGAATAGTCAAATCAATATTGACAAAGAAAAACAGATTTGAAGGAGTCAGGCTCTCTGAATTCAGGCTATGCTACAAAGATACAGTCATCAAAATAATATGGTAGTGAAATAAACAGAAATCTAGATCAATGGAACAGAATAAAAAGTCCGGATAAGTATAATCCCCAAAAAAATGCATGTGAAGAATAATAACCACATGATCATCTTAACAGATGCAAAAAAGGCTTTTGACCAAATTAAACATCCATTTATGACAACTCTCTAGAAAGTGAGGATAGGATACCTCAACATAATAAATGCCATATATAGCAAACCCACAACTAGCATTGTACAAAACAGTGAAAAGTTGAAAACATTTTCTCTCAGATCAAGAACAGGACTTGGATGACCACTTTCAACATTTTTATTCAACATAGTTTTGGAAGTCTTAGGCACGGCAGTCAGAAAAAAAAAAGAGAGAGAGAGAGAGAGAGTAGAAGGACATGTTCTCATCTCCTTCAAGAGCACCAAAAAACTAATTAGCTATTGAACAATCACAATAAAATAAACTCCATGCCTGCTGGGTGGATGACCTACAAACTGGAGAATAATAATACTAAAGAGGATTTTCCACTGGTGTGAAGGTTCTTAACCCCATGTCAGGCTTCCCATCCTGGAGATCTGACAAAAGGGAATGGGAATCCCCAGGGAATCTAACCTTGAAGACCAGTAGGATTTGATCACAGGACTTCCACAGGAATGGTGGAAACAGAAACTCCAGTCTCTGGGGGCACAAACAAAATCTTGCCCACACCAAGACACAGAGGAAAGGATCAGTAACCCAACAGCAGACTGAACTAAAGCAACTTGCTAATGTTGGAGGGTCTCCTGAGGAGGCATGGGTGAGCAGGGACTCACCACAGAGATGGGGGCACTGACAACACTAGCAGACTCTAGGCCTGGGTCACCTCAGGCCAAACAACTACCACAGAGTGAGCACAATCCCACCTATCAGCAGATAATTGGATTAAAGATTTATTGAGCAAGACCCTGCCCACCAGAGCAAGACCCAGTTTTCCCCACCCAGCCCCTCCCATCAGGAAGCTTAAAGCCTCTTGGCCTTCTCCATCAGAGATTAAACAAAAGAAGCAAGAAGAACCACAGCTCCACAGTGGCTAAAACAAACACCACATTACAGAAACTAATCAGGATAAAAAAGCAGCAAGTTCTGTACCAAGTGAAGGGATAAGATAAAATCCCAGAAAAACAGCTAAACAAAATAGAGATATGCAACCTCCAAGAAAAAGAATTCAGAATAATGATAGGAAAGGTGACTCAGGATCTCAGAAAAACAATGAAGAGGATGCAAGAAATGTTTACCAAAAACCTGCAAGAACTAAAGAACAAACAAACAAAGATGAACAATACACTAGAAGGAATCAATAGCAGAATAACTGAGGCTGAAGAATGGATAAATCTTCTAGAGGACAGAATGGTGGAAATCACTGCCACAGAAGAGAATAGAGAAGAAAGAGTGAAAAGAAATGAAGACACCCCAAGAGACCTCTGGGACAATATTAAATGCACCAACATTTGCATTATGGGGTCCCAGGAGGAGAAGAGAGAAAGAAAAGATTAAAAAAAAAATATTTGAAGAGAAAATAGATGAAAACTTTCTTAACATGAAAGAAAATAGTCAACCATGTGCAGGAAGCACAGAGAGTTCCAGACAGGATAAACTCAAGGAGAAACACATTGAGACACATAGTAATTTAATTGACAGAAATTAAAGACATAGATAAAATATTAAAAGCAACAAGGGAAAAATGCCAAATAACATACAAGGGAACTCCCATCAGGCTATCAGCTGATTTCTCATCAGAAACTCTACAAGCTAGAAGGGAATGACATGATATATTTACAGTGATGAAAGGGAAGAACCAGCAAACAAGAATAGTCTACCCAGCAAGACTCTCATTCAGATTTGATGGAAAAATCAAAAACTTTACAGACAAGCAAAAGTTAAGAGATTTACCACCACCAAACCAGCTTTACAACAAATGCTAAAGGAATTCCTCTAAGCAGGAAATACAAGAGAAGAAAAAGATTGATATAAAATAAACCCAAAACAATTAAGAAAATGGTAATAGGATCATATGTATCCATAATTACCTTAAATGTAGATGGATTAAATATACCAACCAAAAGACATAGACTGGCTGAGATAATGAAAACATGTGCATGTATGCACTTCCACTTACTACATCACTCTGCTTGACTCCCCAAATTGTATGTAATTATTTTATATTGGTAGGTTAATCTGGTTCCCATTATGACTTCCAATTGCAACTATCTTTTTTTTCTGGGGGGGTGGGGTGGTGGTCTGGCTATGATTGTGAAAACTGATAAACATCTTTTACTATTCTGAAAAAAAAATTAGACTGTTATGTGATTCAATTAATGGAAAAGATTTATGTAAGTTTGGAAAAGCTTGGATATGTGAATCTGCTATTTCAATTGTAAATTTTGTAAAATCTCAATGCAGATCAATTATCTCTACTGAAAACTTGACATCCAACTGAGATGTGCAATAAATGTAACATAGTAACTGGATTTCAAAGACTGAATCCAAAAGGAGAGTGTAAAATATTTTTTATTTAGTATTTTTAAGTAACTACATGTTTAACTGATGTTCTTTTTACTATTCTGTTAAATAAACATTATTGAATCTAGTTTACCTCTTTCTTGTTACTTTTTCTTTTTTAATATGGCTACTAGATAATTTAAAATTACATATGCTTTGCATTGCATTTCTATTGGACAGAACTTCTTCAGTGGGTTTATATGATAAAAAAGGGAAGTGCAAATTGCTCAGTCATGTCCAACTCTTTGCTACCCCTTGGACTATACAGTCCATGGAATTCTACAGGCCAGAATACTGGAATGGGTAGCCTTTCCCTTCTCCAGGGGATCTTCCCAACCCAGGGATTGAACCAGGTCTCCTTTGTTGCAGGTGGATTCTTTACCAGCTGAGCCATCAGGGAAGCACTTATATGATAAGAATACATTCAAATACCTTACAATGTCAAAAAAAGAAAGAAAACAAAAAGGAAAGAAGGAATCCAAATTTGAAAAGGAAGTATAAAACTGTTGCTGTTTGCAAATGACAAAATTCTATTCATAGAAATTCCTGAAAATGCTACCAGAAAACTATGATAGCTCATTAATGAATTTTGTTATAATGCAGGATCCAAAGTTAATACACAGAAATCTGTTGCATTTCTATACAGTAACAATGAAAGATCAGAATGAGAAGTTTAAAAAACAATCTCATTTATCATCACATTCAAAAGAATAAAATACCTCGGAAGAAACATAGCTAAGGAGGCAAAACACCTGTACTCCAAAAACTATAAGCTGTTAGTGAAAGAAACTGAAGAGGATATGGATCGAAAGGTATTCCATGTTCTTAGCTTTGAGGAATCAGTGTTGTTAAAATGACAATGCTACACAAGGCTATTTACAGATTCAATGTAATCTATATTAAATTACCCATGACATTTTTCACAGGACCAGAACAAAATGTTTGTAAAATTTATATGGAAACACAACAACCCTGAATCGACAAAACAATCTCTAGAAAGTACAGTGAAGCTGGAGGAATCAGGCTCCCTGACTTTAGAGTATGCTACAAAACTACAGTAATCAGAACAGTACAATACTGGGACAAAAACAGGAAAATAGGTAACTGAAACAAGAGAGAAAATAAACCAACCCACCTATGGTCAATTAACCTATGACAAAGGAAGTAAGAATATTCAATGGAGAAAACTCAGTCTTTTCAATAAGTGGTGTTGGGAAACTGGACAGCTGCATGTAAAAGGTGAACTTTCTCTAATACCATATTTAAAACAAAAAACCTCACATTGGGTTATAAATTTAAATGTAACCAGAAATTATAAATATCCCTGAGGTAAACAGAGACAGATTTCTCTTTAACTTAAATTGTAACAATAATTTTTTTGTATCTCTCTCCTAAAATAATGGAAATAAAATAAAAAATGAACAAATCAGACCTGATTAAACTTAAAATCTTCACACATCAAAAGAAATCATAAATAAAATGAAAAGATGGCCTCTAGAATGGGAGAAAACATTTGCAAAGGGCAAGAGTTTAGTTTTTTTTTTAAATAAACAGATCACTTAAGGAAAAAAATTTAAAAAGCTCAATCCAAAACAAAACAAAACAAAAAAAATGAGTAGGCAATCTAAATGGACATCAAGAAGACAAACAGATAGCCAATAGACACATGAAATGTGTTTAACATCACTACTTATTAGGGAAATGCTAATCAAAAGTACAATTAAGTATACCACCTCACAGTAGCAAGAATTGCCATTATCAAAAAGTCAGCTTATTAATAAATGCTGGACAGGGTGTTGAGAAATAGAAGTCCTCCTACACTCTTGTGGAACGTAGATTGGCATTATAAAGTTTATACTGCCATTATAAACAGCCTTTATAGAGTTTCATTATAATTCTAAAAATAGTTATTGTATGGTGCCATATCCAGCAATCCCACTTCTGTGCACATATACCGCTAAAAGTATAATTAAAAAAGAAACATGCACCACAGTATTTATTTCAGCACTATTTACATGAGCTTTTACATTAGTCAAGACACAGAAGCAACCTGAATATCCACTGGCAGATGAGTGCATGAAGAAAATGGAGTAGAGCCTCCCTGGTGGCTCAGTGAAGAATCTGCCTGCCAATGCAAAACACAGGTTCAAGCCCTGATCCAGGAGGATTCCCTCATGCCATGGAACAGCTAAGCCAGTGTGCCACAACTACTGAGCCTGTGCTCTAGAGAGTAGGAGCCACAATGAGTCCAAGTGCCATAGCTACTGAGGGTTGCACACCTAGAGCCCTTGATCCACAAAAATAGAAGCCATTACAGTGAGAAGCCCACACAAAACAAATAGGCAGCCCTCCCTGCAACTAGAGAAAAGCCCACACAGCAACAAAGACCCAGCACAGCCAAAAATAAATACATAAAAATTGCCTTAAAAAATGTGGCATATATATTATTTCATTCTTATTTATGGTTGTAGATAGATATACACACAATGGAATATGTATTGTACACATTTTTTTATATATAATGGAATGTCACTCAGCCATAAAGAAGATGAAATCATGTCATTTGCAGCAACACTGATGGACCTACAGATTGTCATACTAAGTGAGGTGAACTAAACAGAGAAAGACAAATGTAATATGATATTGCTAATAAGTGAAATCTAAAAAAAGAAAAAAAAATGACACAAATGAGTTTATTTCCAAAGCAGAAATAGACTCACAGTCATAGAAAACAAATTTATGGTTACCAGGGGAGAAATGGTGGCAGGTGAATTAGGAGTTTGGAATTAATCTAATTTATTGCACAGAAATAAATATAAAATGGATAACTAACAAAGAGCAACTGTACATCACAGGGATATATACTCAACAATTTATAATAATATATGAGTGAAATTAATCTGAAAAAATATGTATATACATGTATATATGTATATATGTAAAATTGAAATACTTTGCTGTGCAGCTGAAACTAACACAACATTGTAAATCAACCATACTCAATTAAAAATAAATAACATTTAGTAAAACAATGAATAGATACTTTGAACTTCCTTTCCCTTCAGAATTTAAGAGTCATCCAAGAAAACGTACGTATTCAAGGTATATATCAAATATAAAATACTCTGTTAAGGGTTTTGATGAAGAGATACTCCTGTTAGAAAACCGTGCTAGAGAAATTATGGTAGTATTGGAAAGGGACTCCTCAATTTCAAGATCCTTGATATGTAACATTTGATCTGGTCAAAGCTGATTTTCATATAGAAGGAGTAAAATGTTAAATAGTAAGGATCCTTTCAAACACCACTGATTTTTCTATATTCAAAAAAGCCCCCAAATAGTATTAGATAGAAGAAAAATCTAGGAACAGATCTTTGAAATAGAAAAAATACACTATTGAGATCAATTTAGTCTTAATACATTTTTATTTCACATTATAATTTCAAGTTCATTTTCTGAACTAAAAGTAAATTTATGTTGAACATACCATATATTTACTAAGCATACATTTAATATATAAAATTTATATTTTAATTTAAAAAATTTGTTTTGAAATGTATATATAATATTGTTGACAGAGGATGGGATGGTGGGATGGCATTCCCAACTCTATGGACAAGAGTTTGAGCAATCTCTGGGAGTTGATGATGGACAGGGAAGTCTAGCATGCTACAGTCCATGGAGTCACAAAGAGTCGGACTTGACTGAGCGACTGAACTGAACTGAACTGAACTGAATATTGTCTCTTATAAAAGTCTAGTTTATAAAGGCAATTATTTAAAAATTAATCAAGCCGATGCCTTCTAAATTAGGTGTTTAATAATAAATTCAACAAAGGAAATTGAGCTCTCCGTAAACAAAAGTAAATTTTAAAATAAATAAATTGAATTAGAGTAGGGTAATATACACTATTGCCTTAAAGTTGGCTTAAAGCTCAACATTCAGAAAACTAAGATCATGGCATCCAGTCCCACCACTTCATGGGAAATAGATGTGGAAACAGTGTCAGACTTTATTTTTTTGGGCTCCAAAATCACTGCAGATGGTGACTGCAGCCATGAAATTAAAAGACACTTATTCCTTGGAAGGAAAGTTATGACCAACCTAGACAGCATATTAAACACAGACATTACTTTGTCAACAAAGGTCCATGTAGTCAAGGCTATGGTTTTTCCAGTAGTCATGTATGGATGTGAGAGTTGGGGTATAAAGAAAGCTGAGTGCTGAAGAATTGATGTTTTTGAACTCTGGTGTTGGAGAGGACTCTGGAGAGTACCTTAGACTTCAAGGAGATCCAACCAGTCCATCCTAAAGGAGATCAGTCCTGGGTGTTCATTGGAAGGACTGATGCTGAAGCTGAAACTCCCATACTTTGGCCACCTGATGCAAAGAGCTGACTCACTTGAAAAGACCCTGATGCTGAGGAAGATTGAAGTTGGGAGGAGAAGGGGATGACAGAGGATGAGATGTTTGGATAGCATCACCGACTCAATGGACATGAGTTTGGGTAAACTCTGGGGGTTGGTGATGAACAGGGAGGCCTGGCATGCTGTGGTTCATGGCATCGCAAAAAGTCAGACACGACTGAGCAACTGAACCAAACTGAATACACACTATAATCTGCTATACTACATGAATTTTTGTCAAAAATAACATAGTTTTACATAAAACTGCACAGCCCAGATGATTTATACAAAAATTATGACAAATGCAAAAGAAAGTATCTATTCCAATATTTGACACTGGATTTTCTTACTCTGAAATATTACACCTGACTTCAACCCATGGGTGAAAAAATAATAATTGTTTGTAGGTAAGTTTGGTGAAAAGCTGAGAAAGCTGAGATTCTCCATTAAATATTGATTTATATTGATATATAGGCTTTAAGATGAAGACATTGCCCATGAATATTTCCATTTTTTAAAAAGAGATTGCCCTTTCTACATTGTGAATAATTTCAATATCTAATATATGCCCACAATTTTCTAAAATTATATCGTCCATTTACTGTAGCTTAAGTTTTCATTTAGGCTATTTTAGTAAATTGTTTGATCAATTTAAACATGTTCTCAGATATTTTCAGAAGCCAACAATGTGTAAATGTAATAGATGTCAGCTGCATACTTATCCCCGATTTAACCTTTTAGATTGCAACGCTCCTTTGAAATGTGTCCACCATTGTTTAGGGTTTTCTCATCCAGTTTTACTCAAATGATTTTTCACAGATTGGCAATAAATCATAATTCTTTTGTATTCTTTGTGGTGTCAAGAAAATAATGCAGCTATTTATATCAATATAAAATAAGCGGGTATATAATTAGAAAGTAATTTTAATTAGTAAGTCTTGCTTGCTAATAACAATAATGCAGCCAGTTGATGACATAATGTATCCCAATACAATTCCTCTAATAATTGTTAATGAATATAGTGGCAATTAATCATTACATATATGACTTTACAGGTAAATTCTACTTTTGATATACAAAATACTTTCTATCAGAGATTTCTTTTATAAAACAAAAATTTGGAAGAAGTGCAACATATGGGATACAGAAGTAGAAAATTTGCTTCCTAGTGATCATTATGTTCATTGGGAAAATACCATTTTTATTTATAATACTTGCCATCAAGATTAAAAAAAAAAATGACAGAGTAAATTTAGCATACATAAAATCTCTTCATTTGCCAATGGATGTGTACATCAATACAGACATCTGTTTGTGACTTTTTTTTTGGTGCTTATTCATGTATGTATCAAATTTTAATTAATTGATAAAATATTTTTTTAAAAAACTTAACTATGTTAAAGGAATTGAGTCTTTAGAGTAATAGTGCAGTATTTTGCAAGGATTCTTCGATATTTGCAAGTCAATCAGTGTGATACTCCATATTAACAAACTGAATGATAAAAAACCATATGATTATCTCAATAGATGCAGAGAAAGTTTTTGACAAAATTCAACACCCATTTATGATAAAAATTCTCCAGAAAGAAGGCATAGAAGAAACATACCTCAACATAATAAAAGCCATATATGACAAACACACAGCAAACATCCTCCATGGTGGAAAATTGAAAGCATTTCTTCTAAAATCAGGAAAAAGACAAGGGTGCCTACTCTCATCACCATTATTCAACATAATTTTGGATGTCCTAAAGCACAGCAATCAGAGAAGAAAAATAAGTAAAAGGAATCCAGATTGGAAAAGAAGAAGTAAAACTTTCACTGTTTGCAGATGACATGATCCTTTACATAGAAAATCCTAAACACAACCAGAAAATTACTAGAGCTAATCAAATAATATAGTAAAATTTCAGGATATAAAATTAATACACAGAAATCTCTTGCATTCTTATACACTAACAATGAGAAAACAACAGAGAAATCAAGGAAACAATTCCATTCACCGTTGCAATGAAAAGAATAAAATACTTAGAAATAAATTTACCTAAAGAAACAAAAGACCTATATATAGAAAATTATAAAACACTGATGAAAAAAGTCAAAGATGACACAAATAGATGAAGAAATATAGCATGTTCGTGGATTGGAAGAATCAGTATAGTGAAAATGAATATTCTATCCAAAGTCCTCTATAGCTTCAACACAATCCTTATAAAGCTACCAATGTTATTTTTCACAGAACTAGAAAAAATAATTTAAAAATTCATATGGAAGCACAAAAAACGTCATATAGCCAAAGAAATCTTGAGAAAGAAGAGTGGAACTGGAGGAATCAAACTGCCTGACTTCAGACTCTACTACAAAGCTACAGTCATCACGACAGTATGGTACTGGCACAAAGACAGAAATATAGATCAATGGAACAGAATAGAAAGCCTAGAGATAAATACACACATCTATGGACACCTTATATTTGACAAAGGAGGCAAACAAATATACACTGGAGAAAAGACAATCTCTTTAACAAGTTGTGCTGGGAAAACTGGTCAACCACCTGTAAAAGAATGAAACTAGAACACTTTCTAACACCATACACAAAAATAAACTCAAAATGGATTAAAGATCTAAAGGTCAGACCAGAAACTCTAAAACTCCTAGAGGAAATCATAGGCAAAACACTCTCTGACATAAATCACAGCAGTATCCTCTATTATCCACCTCCCAAAGTAATGGAAATAAAAATAGTAATAAACAAATGGGACCTAATTAAACTTGAAAGCTTTTCCACAATGAAGGAAACCATAAGCAAGGGGAAAAGGCAGCCTTGATAATGGGAGAAAATAATACCAAATGAAGCAACTGACAAAGAATCAATCTTCAGAAGATACAAACAACTCATGCAAATCAATACCAGAAAAATAAATGAACCAATCAAAAAATGTGCCGGAGAGCTAAACAGACATTTCTCTAAAGAAGACATACAGATGGTTAACAAAGACATGAAAAGATGTTCAACATCACTCATTATCATATAAATGCAAATCAAAACTACAATGAAATACCATCTCATATATATATATATATATAGACTCTCATTCTAATATATATGGAATTTAGAAAGATGGTAATGATAACCCTATATGCAAGACAGCAAAAGAGACATAGGTGTAAAGAACTGACTCTTGGACTATGTGGGAGTAGGCAAGGGTGGGACGATATGAGAGAATAACATCGAAACATGTATACTACCATATGTAAAATAGATGGCCAGTGCAAATTCGATGCATGAAGTAGGGCACCGAAAGTTGGTGCTCTGGGACAACCCAAGGGGATGGGATGGGAGTGGGGTGGGAGGGAGGTTTGGGATGGGGGACATATGTATACCCCTGGCTGATTCATTTCAATGTATGGCAAAAACCACCACAATATTATAAAGTAACTAGCCTCCAATTAAATAAAGTACATAATTTTTATCCTGAGTAACAGGAGGTCTTTTTTATTATTTTGTTAAAATACAATTTTTTTTAAATCAGCTATTTTTAGAAAGAATGTATTTAAGCTATATCCTGTGGTTAATGAACTTCAAAAATCTCCATAATGTGCAGTCCTGCCCCAAGGCCAAAAGTGCAAGGTCTTGCACCAAACCACAAAAGTGGAGCCCAGAAACAAGGTCATCTCCAAAGCTGATTGAGTCCCTTTGTCATCAGTCCCTCAGCTGTGTCTGAATCTTTTTGACCCCATGGACTGTAGCCCACCAGGCTCCTCTGGCCATGGGAGACTCTGTTCAGTATTCTCCAAGCAAGAATACTGAAGCGGATTGCAATTTCCTCCTCCAGGGGATCTTCCTGGCCCAGGGGTTGAACCTGTGTCTCTTACGCCTCCTGATTTGGCAGGTGGATTATCACTGCCCCACCTGGAAAGCCCCTTTGCAATTGTTGCTATAGCCCTCCTGACCCTCACCAGCAAGCTTCCTGACCCCAAATTAGGCAAAAATGCCCACCCTGGTAGTCACCTTTCAGTGCCATAGCCAATCACCTAATACCATCCTTCCAGCAGGAGTTTGTCTTGAGGCTATAAAGATTAGCTACTAACCCATGGAAAGCGTTGGCTTTCCCTAATCTGTCAGGGGTTCAGCCCTCTGCATTTTCAGTGCCTTTATTATCTCTGTTCCTTGCTCTTAATAAATTCACTCGCTTCTGAAATACTCTGTGTCAGAAAATTATTTTCCAAACCTGGACTCTGACTGGCAGGACACATAAGTTCAAGATTAACATCAATGAAAGATTGATAGTTCTTTAAAATTTTATGATTCTGAAATATTCAAAAATAAATATTAAATTCATCAAAACATTATTCTAGGTACATATTATGAATGCTTTGTTCATTTATTGTTGCTTTCCTCTGCAGTTTCCCTTCCACAGCCACTTTAAAATATGAATTCCCTGATGGTTCCAATGCACAGGTTACTAATAAACAATTTTTTATTCATCTGGAATTTCTTTTTGAATCAACATTGCTTTATTAATTTTCTGGAACTTTTAGCTCTTGTCTTGCTCATTTAAAGAATAATTGATCTTCTTTTAATTGGTGAGTGCCCTTGACGGGTTCTGCTTTCCTTCACGGGCACACAAGAATAAGACTCTTGCATTTATGATGAACACATAACTTAGATTTTTATATTCTCCTCATTTTGAGGGTCTCTTAAAGATATACTTTGGTAATTTGTCTTACAAAATCTCACTTCCCTTTCTACCCATCACTCCTCACAGCCTTGTTCTCAGTCAGTCCCATTCCTCATAAGTATCCTTGAAGAAACAGTTGGCATGACAGGTTTGGGGCAAGGTCATTGTTAGAGTCCAGTTGGAGACAAAACTTCAACTGAGTTCCTGGAATTCTTTATTTCCTTGGCCTTCATATTCCCTTAGAGGATTTTGCCTTATCTATTTCCTCATTTAACTTTCTTTCTGCTAAATTTCTGTTTACTGAAGGAGATAATTAGCTCTGGGTGATTATGATAATTTTGTCTTCACTCTCCAGTTATCCTCCCAATAGGCACACACACACACACACAAATGCTTAGCAAACTGGTTCTTTGTGCCTGTTGGAGAAATGCAAGCTTTATGAGTAGCTTCTGTTATTAGGATGTTTTAGATTTATATATCTACTTCCAGAATTTCTTCTTAACCTACCATCTGCTTCAGTTCAAATCGGGAGTAAAATAAATGTCAAGATTATTGCCTGCTTAATTTTTTTTTTCTCTTGTATCTCATTTTCACACAGACACAAAAAATTTTGTTTGGTTTATGTGAGGGGAGAATGGGCAGGATTAAGAACTAAGAGACTTCCTTTTGCTTTTTCTTTCTTCTCAAAGCCAGTTGGGAGAGTAGGCAATCACCTGCATTTACATCTGTTTTCTTCTTGGACTATTGTGATGTATAGATATAAATATAGATGAAGAGAGAAATACAGCTATAGATATACAGAGATACAAGTTGAAATCAGACAAATTTCAGTTTTCCTTTCACTTTTTTCCCCACTTTTTAGCAACATTGAGTAGAGTTTTTTTTATCTGGCAGTACTCAGCCAACACAAGTCACAATTTAGTGGTGAACTTGGGCTTCCATAAGTTTGATTTAACTAGACTTAAACTTCTTAATTTCTTTACTATGGAAATTATGCTTTTAATCTGTGCAGTTTACATATACTTAAAGAACATGCAAACCATGTGTCTATAAAGCAAATTTTAATTTGTTCTCATCGCTTTCTTGACAGAGTTCTAGTAACATTTCAGAGCAGGAAAGGCAAAGTCATTACAAGTTTGAAGTTTTGAATCTTGTTTAAATTAGGTCTCTGAACACATGGACTTGGTTAAGCTTTGGTAAAAATTAAGATACAATAGTTGAGCATTAGTGAACACAGCAAAGTAAATATTTTGACTCAAGTATTTCAAAAAGTATTGCGGTATAAACAGTTGATTGATATTATCTTTTGAAAAAAGAAAAGTTTAATGTTTATGATAATGGTTTTTCTGAAAAAAAAAAAAAATGGCATTATTTGCAACTTATATTCCCCTTATCAAGTGTTGTTTAGATTGCAATACAATGTCATATTGATGAAGATGGTACACTAAGAAATTTGTTTTGGTGGAAACTAGAGGTAAGTGGCTGTCGACGGTTTGCATTCGTTTAAAGAAAGTCACATTATGCTTAATTCTCACTTTTTTAGTAACTAAATGAATGCTATTACTTTAGTGTATCCTGTATAACAGAGCCTTTAATGAAAATAATAGAGTGATAAAAGAGAATTTACAATTAAAAGAGAATCTAGTTATCTTCCTTCCAATTCAGGCAAATGTTCTGCCAAATTTTTGACATATAATTGGCCACTGTTGGCAAAATAAAATAATCCTGTCAACAAATTTCCCTTCATATCAATATTATAGAGAGATGGAAACAGTTTAATCTTAAATAAACATTATGAATGTGCATGCATGTACGTTAACAAAAAATGACTACAAGTCTGGATGGAATATTACACAAGTTGAACAGTAAAGAGGAAGAAAAATTAAAAAACTCCTCTTGTCTCTTTGAGAAACAAATAGATGTACCCAGTGATTGTCTCCTGTGTTCATTATGAGAAGGTTAATTTCAATTTTACATATACATGGTACCAAGAGTTAGAAAGACTGTAACTTTGAATTGTAAAATCAAACCTTTGGTCCTGTTATCTAGCCTATTCTGCTTTCAAGGAGACCTCCTACAGAGAGGGGTGAGTAGGGATGCAACTGTTGCCTCACTGCTCAAAGAAAATGCTTTTATTTTACCTTTATTTAATCTTCTGTTTCAATGCTTACTTCCTTTTTTGCCTTATTCATATGTGATATCCTCTTACCTATTTGCTATATGATGCTCTACACACAAAATTTATCATTTTTAATAGTTAATTATGACATATTCATAGATATCTCTTTCCTTTAACTAGATTCCAGGTTCATAAAAGAGGAATTCTATTTTGTTCTTGGTTTCCTAGCCAACCTCTAGTGTGTGCTTGGAAGATATTGAAATTATTTATATTGATGTAAGTAAAATTTTATCATTATCCCTATTAAAATGCAATGTCCACAACAGAAAAAGTATCCCAGTGCAAAGAATGGACCTTACTCTTTGTACTTCACACACTTTACTAAAATTTCCAGGCTTTTGTGAATATTGATTTTTCTACTGCCAGGAACATCATGAATTATTATGCTCTTGCAGCTGAGCATGCTTACCCAATCTTTTTATTTCTATTTGCTTGTATTAGCATGAACTTATGCATTTTTCACTAGAAACTGTATCTAATGCTCATTTCATACTTATTTTTGCTCTATTAATGGTTTTTCTATTTTGAGAACCAAACAATCTAAGGATTGGGTAATTGTATAAATGAAGGATGATCAGTGTGATGCACAAATCATTTTTGACCCAGTGTTATAAATGTTTAATTTCCATGATTTCTAATGTGACCTCTCCACCAACACAGCTTAATTGCACTTTTAAGGGCAGTACTGCTTTTTAAATTAGAATCTGCTTCCGTACAAAAAGAAAGATTCAGAAGCTGCAAATATCTTCAAGCTCTTTTTTTAGTTTGAAATTGTGCAGCATTTTTACTTAGGCTTTGATTGAAGTGAGTATTCTTGGCATGATGTGGTCAGCTATTCTGTTGAGTTTCTTTAACAGAAAAAGACTAAAATGTATGGAGACATAGTTTTCAGTTGGAGCAACTGAACAGTACAGAAATAAATGGAAAGAAAATGGGATACAGCCAAAACAAGTTACAATGGCTTAGAGAATGTCTTAAAAAAAATACACCTTTAACACAATTTCCATTCAGAAAACCAAAACTATGCCATTCAACTTTCTCATGTCCACCTGTGTGTGCTTTAAACATTGAAACACCACAGATGTGTGAACTATTAATGAAAGCTAATGTGTTTTCTAACATGTCCAAATAAATGTTGAATAAAAATAGATATTTGGATTCAGTGGGAAAAGGAGAGAGTAGGATGATTTGAAAAAATAGCCTTGAAACATATACATTGCCATATGTTAAACAGATGAACAGTGTAAGTTTGATGCATGAAGAGGGCACCCAAAGCCAGTGTTCTGGGACAACCTAGAAGGCTAGGATGGGGAGGGAGGTAGGAGTGGGGTTCAGGATGTGGGGGACACATGTATACATACCCATGGCTGATTCATGTTGATGTATGACAGAAACCATCACAACATTTTTTTCTATGTTAAAACAGCTTATTAAGAATAAGCAAAATCATTGCATAATATTATTGCATATATTTTTGAAAGATATATAACCTTGATGACTTTAAAATTTTTCACATGAAAAGTGTTTGATATTAACCTGAGAAATCAATACGTCATCAAGCAGAATCTTCTTTGTAATGAAGGGAAAATTATTTTCTTTTTTTAAATTAATTAATTTATTTTAACTGGAGGATAATTACTTTACAATATTGTAGTGGTTTTTGGTATACATTGACATGAATCAGCCACGGGTGTACAGGTGACCCCCACCCCAAACCTCCCTCTCACCTCCCTCCCCATCCCATCCCTCAGGGTTGTCCCAGTGCACTGACTTTTAGTGCCCTGTTTGATGCATTGAACTTGGACTGGTCATCTGTTTCACATATGATAATATATGTGCTTCAATGCTATTCTCTCAAATCTTTTCATCCTCACCTTCTCCCACAGAGTCCAAAAGTTTGTTCTTTATATCTATGTTCCTTTTGCTGTCTCGCATACAAGATCATTGTTACCATCTTTCTAAATTTTAAATATATGCATTAATATACTGTATTGGTGTTTTTCTTTCTGGCTTCAGTTCAGTTCAGTTGCTCAGTCATGTCTGACTATTTGTGACCCCATGGACTGCAGCACACCAGGCTTCCCAGTCCATCACCAACTCCAGTTTACTCAAACTCATGTCCATCCAGTCGGTGATGCCATCCAACCATCTCATCCTCTGTCATCCCCTTCTCCTCCTGCCCTCAGTCTTTCCCAGCATCAGGGTCTTTTCCAATGAGTCAGCTCTTTGCATTAGGTGGCCAAAGTATTGGAGTTTCAGCTTCAGCATCAGTCTTTCCAATGAATATTGAGGACTGATCTCCTTTAGGATGGACTGGTTGGATCTCCTTGCAGTCCAAGGGACTCTCAACAGTCTTCTCCAACACCATGGTTCAAAAGCATCAATTCTTCGGTGCTCAGCTTTCTTCACCATCCAACTCTCATATCCATACATGACTACTGGAAAAACCATAACTTTGACTATAGACGGACCATTGTCAGCAAAGTAATGTCTCTGCTTTTAAATATACTGTCTATGTTGGTCATAACTTTCCTTCCAAGGAGTAAGCGTCTTTCAATTTCATGACAACAGTCACTATCTGTAGTGATTTTGGAGCCCTCAAAAATAAAACCTGTCACTGTTTCCACTGTTTCCCCATCTATTTCCTATGAAGTGATGGGACCAGATGCCATGATCTTTGTTTTCTGAATGTTGAGCTTTAAGCCAACTTTTTCACTCTCCTCTTTCACTTCCATCAAGAGGCTCTTTAGTTCTACTTCTTCACTTTTTGCCATAAAACTGGTATCATCTGCATATCTGAGGTTATTGATATTTCTCCTGGCAATGTTGATTCCAACTTGTGCTTCATCCAGCCCAGCATTTCTCATGGTATACTCAACATATAAGTTACATAAGCAGGGTGACAATATACAGCCTTAATGTATTGCTTTCCCTATTTGGAACCAGTCCTTTGTTCCATGTCCAGTTCTAACTGTTGGTTCCTGACCTGCATACAGACTTCTCAAAGGCAGGTCAGGTGGTCTGATATTCCCATCTCTTTAAGAATTGTCCATGGTTTGTTGTAGTCCACACAGTCAAAGGCTTTGGCATAGTTTATAAAGCAGAAGTAGAAATATCTACTTCTGACTTGCTTCACTCTGTATAATAGTCTCCAGTTTTATCCACCTCATTAGAACTGATTCAAATGTATTCTTTTTAATAGCTAAGAAATATTCCATTGCTTTCTTATTCCACAGCTTTCTTACCCATTTATCTGCCGATGGACATCTAGGTTGCTTTTATGTCCCAGCTATTGTAAACAGTGCTGCGATGAACATTGGGGTACACGTGTCTCTTTCAATTCTGGTTTCCCCAGTGTATGTGCCCAGCAGTGGGATTGCTGGGTCGTATGGCAGTTATATTTCCAGTTTTTTAAGGAATCTCCACACTGTTCTCCATAGTGGCTGTACTAGTTTGAATTCCCACAAACAGTGTAAGAGGGTTCACTTTTTTCTGCACCCTCTCCAGCATTCATTGTTTATATACTTTTTGATAGCCATTCTGACCGGCGTGAGGTGGTACCTCGTTGTGGTTTTGATTTGCGTTTCTCTGATAGTGAGTGATGTTGAGCATCTTTTCATGTGTTTGTTAGCCATCTGTATGTCTTCTTTGGAGAAATGCCTGTTTAGGTCTTAATTCATATAGAAACACAAAAGACCCTGAACAGCCAAAGCAGTCTTGAAAAGAAGAATGGAGCTAGAGGAATTGAGTACAGTACTGGCACAAAAACAGAAATAGTGACCAACAGAACAAGCTAGAAAGCCCAGAAACAAATCCATGCACCTATGGATACCTTATTTTTGACAAAGAAGGTAATAATATACAATGGGGCAAAGACAGCCTCTTCAATAAATGGTGCTGAGAAAACTGGACAGCTACATGTAAAAGAATGAAATTAGAACACTTCCTAACACCATACTCAAAGATAAACTCAAAATGGATTAAAGAACTGAATGTAAGACCAGAAACTATAAAACTCTTAGAGGAAAACATAGGCAGAATACTTAATGACATAACTCAAAGCAAGATCCTCTATCACCCACCTCCTAGAGTAACAGAAATAAAAACAAATGTAAACAAGTGGGACCTGATTAAACTTAAAAGCTTTTGTACAGCAAAGGAAACTATAAACAAGGTGAGAAGATAACCCTCAGAATAGGAGAAAATAATAGCAAATAAAACAACTGACAAAGGATTAATTTCCAGAATATACAATAAGCTCATACAAAACTCAATACCAGAAAAACAAACAGCCCAAACAAAATGTGGCCCAGTTTTTGATTGGGTCATTTATTTTTCTGGTATTGAGCTGCTTGAGCTGCTTGTATATTTTTGAGATTAATTATTTGTTTGCCATTATTTTCTCCCATTCTGAAGGTTGTCTTTTCACCTTGCTTATAGTTTCCTTCGTTGTGCAAAAGTTTTTAAGTTTAATTAGGTCCTATTTGCTTATTTTTGCTTTTATTCCCATTACTCTGGGAGGTAGGCCATAAAGAATCCTGCTGTGATTTATGTCGGAGAGTGTTTTGCCTATGTTTTCCTCTAGGAGTTTTATAGTTTCTGGTTTTACATTTAGATCTTTAATCCATTTTGAGTTTATTTCCGTTTATGGTGTTAGAACGTGTTCTAGCTTCATTCTTTTACAAGTGATTGGCCAGTTTTCCCAGCATCACGTGTTAAAGAGATTGTCTCTACCCATTGTATATTCTTATCATCACAATATTTTAAAGTAATTTTTCTCCAATTAAAATAAATAAATTTAAAAAGTGGAGTGTAAGTTGCTGAAAAGTAGAATGTAGTTATATTAAATAAAATTGTAAAGATATTAAAATAGCAATGTTCATATAAGTAAACAAATACTGATGAAATATAGAAAATGTATATATTAAAATATTTATTTTCTGTTTCTAGAAACAATAGAAATTATTGTTATGTAAAGTATACACTGTGGCTTATATGAGATTTTAAACGGAGGTGCTTTGGGTTCTCCTTGTGTGATTAAATTCCACCAGTCTATTTTACAGAAACTGCAGCACTAATTAGACTCACTGTGATTTTTAATTTTGAAATGATTGCTTATATGTGCTTCAACACTATGGATACATTAAAATAGCCTTTTTCACATTCTGCTTTATTACAAGGTGTGTTCTGATACTGTACTTTATGTTAGTCTTCTTTGCTACATAAAATAAATTCAGCATATTTTCTATATGTTTTAAGATGTTTGGTCTTTTTCTGTTTTCAAAGAATTAAATGTTATTGAGAACTAAAAGTGCATGATGTTTTACCAGAAACTGTAAGAAAAACATGGAAATAATTCAGATAGAAGCATAGAGAACAGATAAAAACATCTTGCACAGTTTTCACGTGGATTTATTGTGCCATGCTCAGTCACTCAGTCGTGCCCAACACTTTGTGACTCTATGGACTGTAGCCTGCCAGGCTCCTCTGTCCTAGAATGAGTTGCTTTGCCCTCCTCATGGGATCTTCCCAATCCAGGGATCAAATTCAAGTCTTCTCTGCAATCGCAGGCAGATTCCTTATGGTCTGGTTCACCAGGGAAGTCCATGGTAAACATCTTAGGGGCAAAGATAAAAAAACAGAATTCTGTGGCAGGTGTATTCACAAATTTTTAATTTCTCTTAATTGCTTTAATATAGTTTATTGTGACATATTCTAATTAACATTAAAATAAATTTCACTCACAATGTTTTTTTTAACATTATATTTCAATTAGACTGAATTTACATCATCCAATAAACCCATTATTCATAAGATAAAAACTTTGAAACAGAACAATGAAACTAGAGAAAGTTACTTAATTCATAAACAAGATTATGTTTTTCAATTTCTACTACTGTTTATCAATACATTAAATAATGAAGATATATCTATAAAGAAACTGGTAATGTGCATATGTACACAAACTTTGCTTCTATACATGAATGCAAGATCCATTTCAATTCTACTAGCCAGGTGAGTAAAAGTGTTATAGTTAAATTTTGAATCAAGCATTAAGCATTTGTTTGTTTGTTTGTTTGTTTGTTACTATAAAGAATAGGAATTTAGACAAAAAGGAAAAATCATTAAATTTAGATTAGCTAAGAATGGTTTCTTCATGTTTTGTAACTCAAGGAAGGGTGAAACGTGATTACATAAGGAGGATATTTTAGATTTGAGTTCTTTGAGCTTTTCCTTGGGCAAGTCGTCCAATTCCATGTCAAACTTGAAGGGCGCTTCAGTGATGGGCTCATCACTCGGGTCATAGTACTGCTCCAGGTACAGGTGGGCCAGAGCCTGCTCCACCTCAATCTTCTTGTGAGGGTTGAAGGTCAACATTTTGTCCAGTAAACCCAGAGCTTTGGAGTCAGCATTTGGGAAAAGCCTGTTCCATGACACCTTATTTTTGTGTGGAAGAGAGAGCAGATAGTTTCTAGCTTTTAAATTTTTTATACAATTCAGGTCTTCCTGAGATGAGGATCCAAGAATACTCAGAACATGTTTCAACTGGTGGATGTAATGCTTCCTGGGGAAGATGGGGCTGTTGGAGAGCATCTCTGCCAGGATGCAGCCCACAGAACAGATGTTGATGGACTTGGTGTAGCCCTTGAAATTCAACATGATTTCTGGAGCCCAGTACCAGCAAGTGGCCATATTCTCTATCAGGAACCCTATGTGGTCAGTTCAGTTCAGTTCAGTCACTCAGTAGTGTCTGACTCTACAATCTCATGGACTATAGCATGCCAGGCTTCCCTATCCATCGCCAACTCCTGGAGCCTGTTCAAACTCATGTCCATTGAGTTGGTGGTGACATCCAACCATCTCATCCTCTGTCATCCCCTTCTCCTCTTGCCTTCAATCTTGCCCAGCATCTGGGTCTTTTCCAGTGAGTCAGTTCTTCACATAAGGTAGCCAAAGTATTGGAGTTTCAGCTTCAGCATCAGTCCTTCCAATGAATATTCAGGACTGATTGCCTTAAGGATTGACTTGTTGGATCTCCTTGCAGTCCAAGAGACACTCAAGAGTCTTCTCCAACACCATAGTTCAAAAGCATCAATTTTAGATTTAGGGTCAGCACAATCAAAGAAGTGGATGCTGTGTTTTATCAAAATGAAATTTGTACATCACTAGATATCATGCATACCTGTCATGATGTCATGATATATGATGTCATGATCATAAAAAATCATCCTAAATACTCACTATGTTCCATGTATATTTAAATTCATATACATATGAATATGCATATTACAAATTTGTTTTGAAGTGATACCTTACAAGTGAAATATTTGTTGAGCATTATACGTAAGTTTGTAATCGAAGTGTTTTCATACAAGCTTTCAAAATATATTTTCCCTTTAAAAAATGATCCGGGGATTACGTAGTTGTGGGTACCAGTATCCTAATATAGATAGGGAGTAGGAATATCAAGAATAGATTAGGTATTGTTTTAAGGAATGGGAACAAAGACATTTTGATGATAGGGCATGTATTATCAGTGAACTTTAAAGGCAATTGAAGGGTTCAGATGTGAAATTATAGGTAACAAGAGATTAATATAGATTACTGATTATAGCTGTGGAATGAAGAAAACATGCATTTAAGAATATGATTAGAAATTGTATTTGAGGAAAGATTTGGTGAGCAAAATGTCAAGAGCCAGGCATACCTAAGAAGAATTATTTCAGTAAAGCCAGATATTCCCCCATATGTGGCTATTGTGAGTTTACAGCAAACTAGGACAGTTGCATAGAAATGTGTTGTATCTAGCTAGAAAAATGGAATTAGAGATTCAGTAACTTTCATGGTGAAAATATTAAAAACAGTAAAATGAAGTTATAATACTGTCTACCCTCTCAATGCTAAAATAAATAAATAAAGGCAAAGAGTGAGAACTGGATATTTCTGTGATTAGGTTAAAACAAAATTATTGTAGCTTGATATTGTTAGTATGTATCAGAGCCTCATGTAGTCACCTCCAGGTGTAGTTCTCAACAGAAAGAGATTCTTTTAAAAGAATTTTGAGTAAATTTTTGATTTTACTTTTTGCCAATATGACATATCTCTTAGTCTCTTTCAGTTATGTACTAGTTTAGATGCATATACATATACACAATTTTCCACTACCCTTTACAAAACATTTCTTTACTTTGGATTAAGGTTTATGCTTGATAAAACATCAAGCATGATGCCTAGTGCTGTAGAACTTGATTAAGAACAGGTCCATTATTTTACGCAATTCAAAAGCAAAGCCAATTAAAGATCACATTTATATTCATGTGAGTCAATATAATTTAATAGATAAATAGGGTTTTAAATTCAGAAAAACACTGTTTCAATGTGTGTTGTCCCATTTGCTAGTGTTCACGTACTAGATATAACTCAAACCAACTATCATGTGGTAATAGGTTTATATTTTACAAATTTTTGAAATACTAATTCTTATTGTCAATAATATTTTTAAAATGACAGTAGTGTCAACCTGAAATACGAAGTATATGTGAAATAAGTTAGATACTCAAAAATTAGAATTTTATTCTATTTCTTCAAAAAACATCAAGACAGAGAATATAAGCTTTGTCAAGGATTAGTCAGAGTTAAGAGAAAAAAAAACATTTAAATATATTAAAATATTTTATAAAAAGTTGGATAGTTAGGGTCAAAACAAGATTCAGTTCAGTTCAGTTACACAGTGGTTTCGAGTCTTTGTGACCCCTTGGACTGAAGCATGCCAGAATTCCCTGTCCATCACCAACTCCCAGAGCTTGCTCAAACTTATGTCCATTGAGTCTGTGATGCTATCCAACCATCTCTTCCTATGTCGTTCCCGTCTCCTCCTGCCAGCATCAGGGTCTTTTCCAATGAGTCAGTGCTTCACATCAGGTGGCCAAAGTATTGGAGATTCAGCTTCAGTATCAGTCCTTCCAATAAATATGCAGGACTAACTTCCTTTAGGATTGACTGGTTTGATCTCCTTGCAGTCCAAAGGACTCTCAAGAGTCTTGTCCCATACCACAGTTCAAAAGCATCAATTCTTCAGCTCTCAGATTTCTTTATGGTCCAACTCTCACATCTGTACATGACTACTGGAAAAATCATAGCTTTGACTAGATGGACCTTTGTCAGCAAAGTAATGTCTCTGCTTTTTAATATGCTGTCTAGGTTGGTCATAGCTTTTCTTCCAAGAAACAAATGTCTTTTAATTTCAAGGCTGCAGTCCCCATCTGCAGGGACTTTGGAGCCCAAGAAAATAAAGTCTGTCACTGTTTCCATTTTTTCCCCATTTATTTGCCATGAAGTGATGGGACCAGAAGCCATGATCTTCATTTTTTGAATGTTGAGCTTTAAGCCAACTTTATCACTCTCTTCTGTCACTTTCATCAAGAGGCTCTTCAGTTCCTCTTTGCTTTATGCCACATGGGTGGTGTCATCTGCCTATGTGCGGCTATTGGTATTTCTCCTGGCAATCTTGATTCCAACTTGTGCTTCATCCAGCCAAGCATTTAGCATGATGCACACTATATATAAGTTAAATAACCAAGGTGACAATAGACAGTCTTGATGTACTCCCTTCCCAATTTGGAACCAGTCCATTGTTCCATGTCTGGTTCTAACTGTTGCTTCTTGATCTGCACACACATTTCTCAGGAAGCAATCAGACTGATTATATTTTTTGCAGCTGAAGATGGAGAAGCTCTATACACTCAGGAAAAACAAGACCAGGAGCTGACTGTGGCTCAGATCATGAAACTCTTATTGGAAAATTCAGATTTAAATTGAAGAAAGTAGGGAAAGCCACTAGACCATTCAGTTATGACCTAAATCAAATCACATACAATTTTAGAGTGGAAGTGACAAATAGATTCAAGGGATTAGATCTGATAGAGTCCCTGAAGAAATATGCACAGGGGTTCATGACATTATACAAGAGGTATTGATCAAGATCATCGCCAAGGAAAACAAATGCAAAAAGGCAAAATGGTTGTCTGAGAAAGCCTTAAAAATAGATGAGAAAAGAAGAGAAGGTAAAGGCAAAGGAGAAAAGGAGTGATATACCCATCTGAATGCAGAGTTTCAAAGAATGGCAGGAAGAGTTAAGAAAACCTTCCTCGATGTTCAATGCAAAGAAAGAGAAGAAAACAACAGAATGGGAAAGACTAGAGATCTCCTTAAGAAAATTACAGATCAAAGGAATATTTCATGCAAAGATGGGCACAATAAAGAACAAAAACAGTATGAACCCAACAGAATCAGAAGACATTTAGAAAAGGTAGCAAGAATACACAGAACTATACAAAAAGATCTTCATGACCCAGATAACCATGATGGTGTGATCACTCACCTAGAGTCAGACATCCTGAAATGCAAAGTCAAATGGGCCTTAGGAAGCATCACCATGAATAAAGCTAGTGGATGTGATAGAATTTCAGTGAGCTATTTCAAATCCTGTTGTTAATGTGCTGCACTCAGTATGCCAGGAAATTTGGAAAATTCAGTAGTGGAAAAGGTCAGTTTTTATTCCAATCCCAAAGAAAGGTAATGCTAAAAATATTCAAACTACCATACAGTTGCACTCACCTCACACACTAGCAAAGTAGTGCTCAAAATTCTCCAACCTAGGTTTCAACAGTATGTAAACTGAGAACTTCCAGATGTTCAAACTGGATTTGTAAAAGGCACAAGAACAGAGATCAACTTGTCAATATCCATTGGATCATAGAAAAGGCAAAACAAGATGAACTATGGGGAAAATAAAGCTACTCAAGAAGGATGTCCCAAGGAGAAAATAAATTTCATCTTTCAGGAGATTGAAGAGAAAACAGAAGAAAAAAAAATATAGAAAATTAGTAATGTAAAGCAATTCACTTACATAATTAAAATCATGAGATGAATTGAAATTAATAATAGTGGACATATACAATAGCTTGAATCACGAATCTCAGAGAATATTATCCCACAAAGGAAACTCCAAGTCCAAATGGCTTTTTGGGTAAACTCACTCAAGAATTTAAGAAAAAATACTAATATTGCATAAAATACTTCAGAGTTTAGAAAAGTGTGCATTCTGCAACCAATTTTATGCAGAGAGTATAATATCAAAACTTGAAAAGGATATTACAAGAAAATACTGAGTCAATATCATTTATGACTACAAATACAAACATCTTAAGCACAGTCTAGCAAATTGAACTTAGTAACACATAATGAATAGTTTTTTGTTGGGTGGCACTAGTGGCAAAGAACCCACCTCTCCCAGTGCAGGAGACATAAGAGACACCAGGTCAATCCTTGGGTGGGGAAGATCCCCTGGAGGAGGAAATGGAAACCCACTCTGTTATTCTTGCCTGGGATATCCCAAGGACAGAGGACCCTGGCAGGCTACAGTCTATAGGGTCGCAAAGAGTCCAATACGAAAGAAGTGACTTAATACAAGCACTATTTTGTTGTTCAGTTGCTAAGTCATGTCCAATTCTTTTTGACTCCATGGACTGCAGGACAGGACACAAGGCTTCCCTGTCCTTTACTATCTTAAGAAGTTGGTGAGGCTCACAAACTCATCCTCTGCCAACCCTTTCGTTTTTTGCCTTCAATCATTCCCAGCATCAAGATCTTTTCCAATGAGTCTGGCTCTTTGCAACAGGTGGCCAAAGTATTAGAGTTATACATTCAGCATAAGTCCTTCCAATGAATAGTTAGAGTTGATTTCCTTTAGGATTGACTGCTTTGATTTCCATGCTGTCCAAGTGACTCTCAAGAGTCTTCTCCAGTACCACAATTAGAAAGCATAATTCTTCTGCACTCAGCCTTCTTTATGGTCCAACTTTCACTTCTGTACATGACTACAGGAAAAACCATAGCTTTGAATATTTAGACCTTTGTCAGAAAAGTATGTGTCTTCTTTTTAATCTGCTCTCTAGGTTTGTCATAGCTTTTCTACCAAGGAGCAAGTATCTTTTAATTTCATAACTGCAGTCACTGGCCCCAGTGATATTAGAGCCCCCCCCCCAAATAGAATCTGCCACTGTTTTTCAGTTTTCTCCCTTTTATTTGCCATGAAGTGATGAGACTGAATGCCATGATCTTAATTTTTTTAACACTGAGATTCAAGTCAGTTTTTTTCACTCTCCTTTTCACCTCTTCAGGACACTCTTTAGATCCTCTTTACTTTCTGCCATTAGAGTGGTAAAATCTGCATTATCAGAGGTTGTTGATATTTCTCCTGGCAATCTTGATTTAAGCTTCTTATTCATCCAGTTGGGTATTTTTCATGATGAGCATAGAAGTTAAGTAAGGACAGTGACAATATACAGCTTTGTTGCACTCCTTTGCAATTTTGCTCCATGTTCCATTCTAACTGTTGCTTCTTGATGTGCACACAGGTTTCTCAAGAAGTAGGTAAGGTATCCTGTTATTCCCATCTTTTAAGTATTTTCCGCAGTTTGTTGTGATCCACAGTCAAAAGTTTTGCCTAGTCAATTAATCTGAAATTGATGGGGGTTTTTTGGGTGGCGCACAGGGGGCGGGGCAAGGGGCGGGGTTTCCTTTACTTTTTCTATAATCCAACGAATGTTGACATTTTGATCTCTGCCTTTTCTAACCCTCTCAAGAAGTTCTTGGTTCATATGCTGCTGAAGCCTAGCTTTAAGGATTTTGAGCATTACCTTGTTAGTATGTGAAATGGTAGGTAGAGCATTCTTTGGGATTGGAATGAATACTAACCTTTTCCAGTCCTGTGGCCACAGCTGTTTTCCAAATCTGCTGGCATACCGAGTGCAGCACTTTAACAGTATTATCTTCTAGGATTTTAAGTATCACAGCTGGAGTTCCATCACATCCACTAGTTTTGTTCCTAGTAGTGCTTCCTAAGGCCCTCTTGACTTCACACTGTGGGATATGTGGTTCTAGGTGAGTGAACACACCATCATGGTTATCTGGGTCATTTAGATCTTTTTTGCATAGTTCTCTTGTGAATTCTTACTACTTCTTCTGCCTCTGTTAGATCCTTACTGTTTCCATCCTTTATTGTGCCCATCTCTGCATGAAATATTCATTGATATCTCCAGTTTTCTAGAAGTGGACTCTAGTCTCCCATTCTATTGCTTTCTTCTATGTCTTTGTGTTGTTCCTTTAAGAAGAATTTCTTATTTTTCCTTGCTATTTTATGGAATTCTGCATTCATTTGGTTATATTTTTCCTTTCCTTTTCACTTCTTTCCTAAGCTATTTGTAAAGCCTCTTCAGACAACCAATTTGCCTTCTTGCATTTCTTTTATTTGGGTGGTTTTGGTCACTGCATTCTGCACAGTGTTATGAACCGCTGTCCATAGTTCTTCAAGCAATCTGTCTACCACATTTAATACTTTGAATCTCTTGGTTGCCACCAGTATAGAATCATAAGGGACTTGATTTAGGTCATGCCTGACTGATCTAGTTGTTTTCTCCACTTTCTTCAATACAGGCCTGAATTTTGCAGTAAAGCAACCCATTCCAGTATTCTTGCCTGGAAAATCCCATGGACAGAGGAGCCTGGCAGACTATAGTCCACAGGGTTGCAAAGAATCGACTTAGTACACATGCATGTTCATGAACCGAACCAGTCAGCTCCAGGTATTGTTTTTGCTAACTCTATAGAGCTTCTCCATCTTTGGCTGCAAAGAACATAATCAGTCTGATTTCTGTATTGACCATTTGGTGACATCCATGTGTAGAGTCATCTCTCGTGTTGTTCGAAGAGTGTGTTTGCTATAACCAGTAGATTCTTTTGACAAAACTATCCATAAAATCTGAAAAGAATGACATTATTAAAATGAAAATACTGTTCATCAAGAACACTAAAATTGTGGATCACAAACTTGCTAAAATGTATCTGTAATCCTATATTTGAAGAATGACCTTTTTTAATTGTTTCAGAATTTAGCTAATTAATACTTTTTTTTATTTTTCTATTTTTTAGTTCTTATACAAATTTTAACGATTACTTTCCATTTACAGCTATTACAAAATATTGACTATATTTCCCATGAACCTATTTTACACCTGATAATTTCTACCTCCCATTCTCCCATTCCATTTTGTATATATGTGTGTGTGTATGTATACATATATTGCATATATATGTATATTATGCATATATATACATATATATGTATACATTACATTTTCTTTTCCCATTTATCTGTTGATGGATCCTTAAATTGTTTCCATATCTTGGCGATAGTAAATAATGCTGCTATGAACATTGGGGTTCATGCATCTTTCTAAATTAGACTGTTATCCAGAATATATAAAGAACTTCTCAATAAGAGAAGGTAAATATCCCAATAACAATATTTCCAAAAGTTCTGAACTGTTACATTATAGGAGAAGATATTAACATAGCCAACAAATCTATGATAAGAAGATCACCTTTTTTTCTCATTAGGAAAATTAATGTTATGACCCATGTGAGCTATCACTACTGTGCTGATTAGTTTCTTTGGGAAGCAGACATCAAGAGGATGACTGATGTGTGAAATTTGTTGGGGAGAATGCCTGTGAATGATCATGGGTAGAAAAAGTAGGTAAAATCCTTAAAGTCACAATGCAGGTCTGTGAAAGGAGAGAGAAAGAAATTGAGGATCATGGAGAAGAAATTCAGACTGTAAGGAGCCCTGAGGATGTTTCAGTCAGCTCAGTGAAGAGCTCCAGTGCAAATGTTGCCCACAGAGTAATCTTGCACTTCTGAGAAGTGGCAAGACATTGTAGCAATGCTTTGTTCCATCACTGGCTGAACACTAGCCAGGAAAGTACATGGTCTCAGCTAAAGTCTCAGGCAGATAATATGCACAAGAGCTATTGCTATTAGACTGCAACATTCTTTGTGTCAGGCTCTGTAATATCCAAGTCTATTAAACCCATAAACCCATCACAATGGCTAAAATTAAAACAATTCACAAAAACACTTATTGCAAAGAGATTGAATTTTCTTACATTGCTGGTGGCAGTATAAATTGTCATAATGATTTTGAAAAACTGTTTGATAGAATTTAGTAAAGTTAATCATGTGCCTATCATTTATCGTTGGATACATATGTTCGTAGGCATCAATCCCCAATGAATTGAGAACATTTGCCAACAAAAAGATTTGTATGCAACATTTATAGTAGCATAAATGCCAAGCACGGTAAATAAAAATGTTCATTTGTTATAAATACATTTTGGCATATTTATATAGTGAAGCATTGCACAGTGTGAACAAATACTTTACACAGTAACATATATGAATCTTACTATCACTTTGCTGAGTGAAAAATGTCAGATGCCAAAGGGTGCATACTGTATGATTCTATTTATATGAGATTCAAGAACAGACAGCACCCAGAGCTAGTGACTCAATCACTGTGTTAAACCCTGCCCTGCCCAGCTTCTGCAGCAATAGAAGCTTTCTGTTTGTGAAAGTTTTCTGAACACATCACATCCTGTATTTCTGATGTGACGATTTGAGCTTTGTCTGAAGGAAATTCCCCAGTCTTACCAACTACTTTTCTTGGTTGCAATACTCTTTTCTTGGTTAGCTTTTTCTACTCCTAAAAATGTTGATGTAAAGTTACTTCATTTGGCAAAATTTATAAATCATAAGAAGGACAATATACTCCTCCTATATGCCCTTGCCATCTAGCAAAAAATTGTGAGATCTTGCTCTAAGCATTTTAAATATATTATCTCAATTGACCATCTCACACACAGGTCTATTGAATAGCTATTATATTATTATCCTTATCAGTTTACATACAGGAAAACTAAAGCATAGAGTAATAAACAACATGCAAAACAGCATATATTTTTAAAATGATATATCCTCTGTTATTATTTTTTAGCATTTCCTTGAATTTTTCTAATCCTCTCTCACTCAGTCTTATATATTCAGTCTTTGCCCCTAACTCTACAACCATACTACCACAATGTTGTAAAGCAATTATCCTTCCATAAGAAAAAAAGAGAGAGAGATGTTAGGTATTAAAGATTTTCCTAATGTTTCGTTACACTGACACTTGCTATCCTCAAGAGTCTCACGTGATTAGGTCTGCATTAGCTATTTAAATTTTGGTGAATGTGTTCAGTGAATAAAATTCAAATGACTTTATATTAATGGATAGTAATATATGAAATTGTTTTCCTACTTCCAAGAAATCACACTAAATACATGAATTCCCAGTTTGTATGTCTTTCTTGTAACCTTATTTGAGATTAATCTATTTAATTTCTATAGTCTTTAGTAATAGATTTCCAATATATTTCTGTCAGAGATACTTAATAAAAGAGGAGAGTACTTACAAAGTAATATCCAGGGGCCGAAGATACAATGGTTAATGTGAAAGATAATTATAATTACATTCTATTATAACATAGATTAGAGTGCTTCTGAGAATTAAATTATCATCATTCATTGGAGCTTATCATTATGGAAATATATTAGATAACTCTCTAACACAAAATGATCTTAAAGGAAAAGGTCAAGTTACTGGTAGTTAAACTTACATATATATGAGGAAATTATTGAGATTTTTATATACACATATACATAAATATTTATGCAATAAATTATTTTGTATATCCCTTTAAACATTATATTCAAAATACTAGCTAAGATCTAATTAGTAATATATTAGCTAACTTACATTTTTAAAAAATCCTCACTTTTCTAGACTTAGTATGACTAATTGACTCAGGAAATTTCCTTTATAGATTCAGTATTATAATTCTGAATTAAAGTAAGGTCAAGGTCATCCTATTTTTAGGTAATCCAATATTGCTCAATATTTTATTCATAAGTGCTAGTATCATCTTATCTCCAAGCTATAGCTGTCATTTTTTGTTAAAGCCTTACTTGCAACCAAAATCAGAAGAGAATGATTTTACTTTATATTGATACTTGGTGAAAAGTTTTAAGAGAAATTTAGTTTTAATTTTATAGAATGTTTCTTTAATATTAACATACTAGAAATATCAGATGTAAAAATCTCCTCTTAAGCATTAGGCATGTGCCTATATGTATATTTCATTACTAAGTGATGCATTAAGCACCAGAGGAAATAGCAGCATTCTTAGTCACATGACCACAGATAGGTTATAATTCTTGCTTCTGCTGTCTGCCTTCTGATGGATGAGGATAACAGGCTTGTGCAAGCTGTCTAATGGGAGGCACTGGTTGTGAGGAAAACTGGATCTTGCTCTGGCGGACAGGGCCATGATTAGAAAATCTTTAATCCAATTGTCTACTGATGAGTGGGGCTGTGCTCCCTCCCTGTTAGTTGTTTGGCTGGAGGCAACCCAGTCCTGGATTCTACAGGCTCTATGATAGAGCTACTGGTGACCTCCAAAAGGACTTAAACCAACAGGCATCTCCCAGGACTGCTGCTATCTGTGTCTCTGTTTCCAGAAGCAGACAGAAGAAGCAAGAACTACAATCCCACAGCTTTCAGAATGAAGACTACAAGCACAGAAAGTTAACCAAAGATGGATCACAGCCTTGTGTAACTTGATGAGGTTATGAGTCATGCTGAGCAAGGCCACCCAAGATGGTGGGGTCATAGTGGAAAGTTCTGACAAAACAAAATCCATAGAAGAAGGGAATGGCAAACCACTTCAGTATTCTTGCCTCAGGAATTCCATGAACAAACAAGAACAACATGTTTTATGAAAGACAAAAAGTTATGACACCTGAAGATGAGCCTTCTCAGGTCAGTAGGTGTCCAATACACTACTGGGCAAGAGTGGAGAAATAGCTTCAGAAAGAAAGAAGAGACTGGACCAAAGCAGAAACAATGCTCAGTTTTGGATGTATCTGGTGTTAAAAGTAAAATCTAGTGCTATAAAAACAGTATTGCATAGGAACCTGGATTGTTAGGTCCATGAATCAAGGTCAATTGGATGTGTTCAAGCAGGAGATGACAAGAGTGAGCATTTTAGGAATCAGTGAACTAAAAAGGATGGGAATGGGTGAATTTAATTCAGATGGCCATTATATCTACTACTGTGGGAAATAATCCCTTAGAAGAAATGGAGTAGCCCTCAAAATCAGTGTCTGAAATGCAGTACTTGAGTGAATTCTCAAAAACGACAAAATGATTTTGGTTCATTTCCAAGGCAAACCATTCAGTGTGACAGTACTCCCAGTCTATGCCCCAACTGTTAATGCCAAAAAAGCTGAAGGTGAATGGTTCTATGAAGACCTACAAGAGCTTTCAGAACTAACACAAAAACATGTCCTTTTCATCATAGGAGACTGAAATGCAAAAGTAAGAAGTCAAGAGATACCTGGAATAACAGGCAAGTTTGGCCTTGGATTACACAATTAAGCAGGGTAAAGGCTAAGTGAGCTTTGTCAAGAGAATGCACTGGTCATAGTAAACACCCTCTTCCAACAACACAAGAGACAATTCTATACATGGACATTACCAGATGGTCAAAACTGAAATCAAATTCGTCATATTCTTTGCAGCCATATATGGAGAAGCCATAGACAGCCAGCAAAACAAGACCTGGAGTTGACTATGGCTCTGATTATGAGGACCTTATTGAAAATTCAGGCTTAAATTGAAGAAAGTAGGGAAAACTACTAGACCGTTCAGGTATTACCTTAATCAAATTCTTTATGATTATAAAGAGAAGGGATCAACTCAAGGGATTAATTCTGGTAGACAGAGTGCATGAAAACTATGGACAGACATTCATAACACTGTAAGAAGCAATGATCAAAACCATCCCCAGGAAAAATAAATGCAAGACAGCAAAGTCATTGTCTGGAGGACTTACAAATAGCTGAGAAGAGAAATGAAAGACAAAGGATAAAGAGAAAAATATTTGCAACTGAATGCAGAGGTCCAGAGAATAGTAAGAAGAGAGAAGAAAGTCTTCTTAAGTGAAAAATACAAAGAAATGGAGGAAAACAAAAGAATGGGGAAGACAAGAGATATCTTCAAGAAAATTGGGAAATCTCATGCAAAGATGAGCACAATAAAGGACAGAAATGGTAAGGACCTAACAGAAGCAGAAACGATTAAGAAAAGGTGACAAGAATACACAGAAGAAGAAGTATACAAAAAAAGTTTTCATGACCCAGATAATTAGGATAGTGTGGTCACTCATCTAGAGCCACACATCTTGGAGTGTGAAGTCAAATGGACTTTAGGAATCATGACTACAAACAATGCTAGTGGAGGTGATGGAATTCCAGCTGAGCTATCTCAAATCTAAACAAATGATGCTGTTACAGTGCTGCATTCAATATTTCAACAAATTTGAGAAACTCACTTTAGCTGCAGAATTGGAAAAGGTGAGTTTTCATTCCAATCTCAAAGAAGAGTAATGCCAAAGAAGGTTCAAACTACTAGACAATTGCACTCATTTCATATACTAGCAAAATAATGCTCAAAATCCCTTCAAAATAGGCTTCATCAGTACACGAACTGTGAACTTACATATGTACAATCTAATTTTAGAAAAGGCAGAGGAACCAGAGATAAAATTGCCAATATTCGTTGGATCATAGAAAAGGCAAGGACATTACACACACACACACACACACACACACACACACACACACACTTCTGTTTCATTTACTACGCTAAAGCCTCTGACTCTGTGGATTACAACAAACTGTGGAAAATTCTTAAAGAGACAGGAATACCAGACCACCTTACCTGTTTCCTGAAGAGCTGGTATACAGGACAAGAATCAACAGTTAGAACTGGACATAGAACAAGAGACTGATTTAAAGTTGGAAAAGAAGTAGGTCAAATCTTCATATTGTCATTCTGTTTATTTAACTTCCATGTAGAGAACATCATGCCAAAAGCTGGGCTGGATGAATCATAAACTGGAATCAAGATTGCCAGGAAAAAGATCAACAATCTCAGATATGCAGATGATACCACAAAGGCAGAAAGTGAAGAGGAAGTAAAGAGCCTGTTGATGAAGGTGAAAGAGGAGAGTGAAAAAAACTGGCTTAAAACTCAACGTTCATAAAATTAAGATCATGGTATCTGGTCCCATCACTCCATGGTGAGTAGAAGGGGAAACAGTGGAAACAATGATAGATTTCTTTTTCCCCGTTGGTCCCTAAAATCACTGGATTCTTTGAGAACCTGCCTGCCATGTAAGAGACCTCAGTTCAATTTCTAGGTCACGAAAATCCCCTGGAGAAGGTATAAGCTACCCACTTCAGTATTCTTGAGCTTCCCTGGTAGATCAGATGGTAAAGAATCTGCCTGCAATACGGGAGACACGGGTTTGTCCTCTGGATTGGGAAGATTCCCTGGAGGAGGGCATGACAATCTACTCCAGTATTCTTGCCTGGAGAATCCCCAAGGGCAGAGGAGCCTGGCAGGCTACAATTCATGCTGTCACAAAGAGTTGGATGCAATCAAGTGACTAAGCACAGACAAAGTCACTGGGCATGGTGAATGCTGCCACAAAATTAAAAGTTGCTTGCTTCTTTGAAGAAATCTATGACAAACCCAGACAGCATATTAAAAAGCAGAAATATCACTTTGCAAAGGTCCATATAGTCAAAGATATGGTCTTTTCAGTAGTCATGTACAAATGTGAGAGTTGGGCCAAAAGAAGGCTGAGCACTGAAGAACTGAAGCTGCGGTGCTTGGTGGACGCTGTGGTGCTGGGGAATACACTTGAGAGTCCCTTGAACAGCAAGGAGACCAAACAAGTCAATTCAAAAGGAAATCAACCCTGAATATTCATTGGAAGGACTGATGCTGCTGAAGGTGAAGCTCCAGTACATTGGTCACCTGACTCAAAGAAGAACCAATTCTTTGGAAAAGACCCTTCTGCTAAGAAAGATTGAGGGCAAACATAGAAGGGGCTGACAGTTGGTGAGATGGTTAGATGGAATCACTGACTCAATGGACATGAACTCGAGCAACTTCCATGAGATGGTGAAGGACATGGAAGCCTGGCATGTTGCAGTACATGGGGTCAAAAACACCTCTTAATGACCAAGCAACAGCATCAACACAGATAGATGCTAGTAGCCTAAGCCATTGAGATATAAGTGCTCTTTCAAATCTAAGCATTTCACAAAGTGATGAGCATTACTGAGGTAATTCTCCTTTTGTGAAATGTATTCTATAAATGTGTGCCAAGTCCCTTCAGTCATGTCTGACTCTTTGCAACCCTATGGACCATGGCCTTCCAGGCTCTTCTGTCCATGGGATTATCCAGGCTAGAATACTAGGGTGGATTGCCATGCCCTCCTCCAGGGGATATTAACTAACCCAGGAGTCGAACCTTCATCTCCTGCACTGAAAGGAGAGTTCTTTAACACTAGCACCACCTGGGAAATACTTACAGTCTTTTCACACTCTTGTGAATAATGAAATACAATTTTATAAAGGATATCAGTTTACATTTAGAATAATACATGCTTTTCTCTGGTTGTTATATTTAAGTACTGTGCAAGCATGTTTGAGGAATTATCTCTCTGATATAAATTAATTACAAATTTATTTATTTTAATTAATATAGGTTATTTTTCTTTGGGAGAATTGAATGCATCTAATCACAGATCTAAACATGATACTTGGATTGTTGTGTGCCATGATCATATAGTGGTTGGTACTCTGTGTTGTGGCTATAGCAACCTTAGTTCAAATCCAAGTCATGGCTTTAGAGTTACACATGATGTCTATCTTCCTTTGGCTTCCCTGGTGGCTCAGATGGTAAAGAATCCACCTGAAATATGGGAGACTTGCATTCAATCACTGGGTTGGGAAGATTCTCTGGAGGAGGGTATGGCAATTCACTCCAGCATTCTTGCCTGGAGAATCCCCACGGACAGAGGAGCCTGGCGGGCTACAGTAAACCAGGTCACAAAGAGTCAGACACGACTGAGTGATTAAGCACAACACAATCATCAGTTCAGTACAGTTCAGTCACTCAGTCGTGACCGACTCTTTGTGACCCCATGAATCGCAGCATGCCAGGCCTCCCTGTCCATCACCAACTCCTGGAGTTTACTCAAACTCATGTCCATCGAGTCGGTGATGATGCCATACAACCATCTCATCCTCCGTCGTCCCCTTAGTTGTAAATAGAAGCAACCATGAGAGCTTTATTAAGTACTGTGATTTCCATTAGCATAGGTTTGGTGCCCATATTTAAGTTAATCTCACTTTTTTGGTAAAGTTGCTAATAGGTTGTCAGGGCAAATTGTAAGTTCATAACTGGTTTATTTTGATCATATTAAAGAATGAAGTAAAATTGCTATATCCAGGGTCTTCTCCTTTTATTACAACAGGTTTTTCCACCTAAGTTAATCATATTAATGTTACTGCCTTGCAACATATGTATTGGTTAATTTAATACAACTGAACTGAATTGACCTTTATTAAGAATTTATGTGCAATTATATTATTAAATATATGGTGACTTACAAAAATAACCTTACACTTTGTATTTATTATTCAAATCTTGCACTGATTTTTTTAATTAAAATTTTTTGTTGGAGTATAATTCCTTTCAGTTCAGTTCAGTCACTCAGTCACATCCGACTCTTTGTGACCCCATGAACCACAGCACGACAGGCCTCCCTGTCCATCACCAACTGCTGGAGTCCACCCAAACTCATGTCTATCGAGTTGGTGATGCCATCCAACCATCTCATCCTCTGGCATCCCCTTCTCCTCCTGCCCTCAATCTTTCCCAGCATCAGGGTCTTTTCCAGTGAGTCAGCTCTTTGCATTAGGTGGCCAAAGTACTGGAGTTTCAGCTTCAACATCAGTCTTTCCAATGAACACCCAGGACTGATCTCCTTCAGGATGGACTTGTTGGATCTCCTAGCAGTCCAAGGGACTCTGCAGAGTCTTCTCCAACACCACAGTTCAAAAGCATCAATTCTTCTGCACTCAGCTTTCTTTATAGTCCAACTCTCACATCCATACCTGACCACTGGAAAAACCATAGCCTTGACTAGATGGACCTTTGATGACAAAGTAATGTCTCTGCTTTTTACTATGCTGTCTAGGATGGTCTGCATATAAGTTAAATAAGAAGGGTGACAATACACAGCCTTGACACACTCCTTTTCATATTTGGAACTGGTCTGTTGTTACACGTCCAGTTCTAACTGTTGCTTCCTGACCTGCATACAGGTTTCTCAAGAGGCACATCAGGCGGTAAGGTATTCCCAACTCTTTAAGAATTTTCCACAGTTTGTTGTGATCCACACAGTCAAAAACTTTCTTATAGTCAATAAAGCAGAAATAGAGTTTTTCTGGACTCTCTTGCTTTTTTGATGATTCAGCGGATTTGGTAATTTGAGTACTGGTTCCTCTGCCTTTTCTAAAACCAGTTTGAACATCTGGAAGTTCACGGTTCACGTATTGCTGAAGGCTGGCTTGGAGAATTTTGAGCATTCCTTTACTAGCATGAGAGATGAGTGCAACTGTGTGGTAGTTTGAGCATTCTTTGGGATTGCCTTTCTTTGGGATTGGAA
Organism: Cervus canadensis; assembly: GCF_019320065.1. Classification (NCBI taxonomy): domain Eukaryota; kingdom Metazoa; phylum Chordata; class Mammalia; order Artiodactyla; family Cervidae; genus Cervus; species Cervus canadensis. The sequence goes on along the minus strand of NC_057394.1, from coordinate 47,658,801 downwards.
TGAAAACTGACTTTTCCAGTCCTGTGGCCACTGCTGAGTTTTCCAACTTTGCTGACATATTGAGTGCAGCACTTTCACAGCATCATCTTTTAGGATTTGAAATAGCTCAACTGGAATTCCATTACCTCCACTAGCTTTGTTTGTAGTGATGCTTTCTAAGGCCCACTTGACTTCACATTCCAGGATGTCTGGCTCTAGGTGAGGGTGAATGATCACACGATCGTGATTATTTGGGTTGTGAAGATCTTTTTTGTACAGTTCTTCTGTGTATTCTTGTCACCTCTTCTTAATATCTTCAGCTTCTGTTAGGTCCATATAATTTCTTCCTTTATTGAGCCCATCTTTGCAAGAAATGTTCCCTTGCTGTCTCTAATTTTCTTGAAGAGATCTCTAGTCTTTCCCATTCATTTGTTTTCCTCTATTTCTTTGCAGTGATCACTGAGGAAGGCTTTCTTATCTCTCCTTGCTATTCTTTGGAACTCTGCATTCAAATGGGTGTATCTTTTCTTTTCCCCTTTGCTTTTTGCTTCTCTTCTTTCCACAGCTATTTGTAAGGCCTCCTCAGACAGCCATTTTGCTTTTTTTGCATTTCGTTTTCTTGGGGATGGTCTTGATTCCTGTCTCCTGTACAATGTTATAAACCTCCATTCATATTTCATCAGGCACTCTGTCTATCAGATCTAGTCCCTTTAATCTATTTCTCACTTCCACTATATAGTCATAAGGGATTTAATTTAGATCATACCTGAGTGGTCTAGTGGTTTTCCCCACTTTCTTCAATTTAAGTCTGAGTTTGGGGTTCATGATCTGAGCCACAGTCAGCTCCCAGTCTTGTTTTTGCTGACTGTATAGAGCTTCTCCATCTTTGGCTGCAAAGAATATAATCAATCTGATTTATGCTGTACAATAAAGTGAATCAGTATATGAATTCTTATATCCCCTCCTTCTTGTACCTCCCTTCGTTGCCCTCCATACTGTCCAGTAGGTCATCGCAGAGCGTCAGAGTGAGCTTCCTGTGCTACACAGCTGATTCCCACTAGTTTTCTGTTTTACACATGGTAGTGTATATATATCAATACCAGTCTCTCCATTTGCCCCAATATCCCCTGCCCACTTGTGTCCACATGTCTGTTCTCTATATCTGTGTCTCTATTCCTGCCCTGGAAACAAGTTCATCTGTACCAGTTTCCTAGATTCCACATAATATGCATTACTATTGGATATTTGTTTTTATCTTTCTCACTTTACTCTGTATGACAAATTCTAGGTCCATCTATATTTTGACACATACTCAATTTCATTCCTTTTTATGACTGAATAATACTACATTTTATGTATATAGCACATCTTCTTTATCCATTCCTCTGTCATCAGGCATTTAGGCTGTTTCCATGTTTTGGCTTTTGTCAATAGTTCTTCAGTGAACATTGGATACATATGTCTTTTTGAATTATGGTTTTCTTAGGCTATATGTTCAGTAGTGGGATTGCTGGGTTATATAGTAGTTCTATCTTTAGCTTTTAAGTCTCCTCTGTATTGTTCTCCACAGTCATTGTATTAATTTGTATTGCTACCAACAGTATATGAGGGTTCCCTTATCTCCATACCCTATGGAGCATTTAATGTTTATAGATACTTTGCTAATGGCTTTCATGACTGAAATGAGATGATACTTCATTGCAATTTTGATTTGCTTTATCTAAAAATTAGTGACGCCAAGCATTTTTTCATGTGCCTCTTGGTCATCTGTAGGTCTTTGGATAAACCTCTGTTTAAATCTTCTGCCCATTTTTGATTCAGTGTCTTTTTTTTTTTTTTTTTTTTAAATTCAGCTCCATAAGCTGTTTGTGTATTTTGTAGATTAATACTTTGTCCATTTTATCATTTGCAATTATTTTTCCCCATTTTCAGGATTGTCTTTTTAAATTATTTGTGGTTTCCTTTGCTGTGCAAAGGCTTTTAAATTTAATTAGGTCCCATTTGTTTATTTTTGGGTTGTTTTCATTACTCTAGGAGGTTGGTCAAAAAAGAATTTACTGTGGTTTATGTTCAAGAGTACTTTATTTTACTCTAAGAGCTTTATGGTGTCAGTCTTACATTAGGTCTTTAATCTATTTTGAGTTTATTTTTATGTATGTGTTAGGCAGTGTTCTGATTTCATTTGCTTACATGTAGTTCTCCAGTTTTCCCAGAACCTTTTATTAAAGAGTCTGTTTTTCCTCTATTGTATATTCTACCCTCTTTGTCATAGATAGTGACCATAGGTGCATGAGTTTACTTCTGAGCTTTCTATTCTGTACCAGTGGTCCATTTTTCTGTTTTTATGCAGGCCCCATACTGTTTTGATTACTGTAGCTTTGGAGCATAATTTGAACTCAGGGAGACTGATTCTTCAAGCTTAGTTTTTCTTCCTCAAAATTGTCTTGGCTATTAGGTTTTTGTGTGTGTGTGTGTGTTTCCATACAAATTATAATATTGTTGTTCCGGTTCTAAGAAGAAAGTCACTGATAAACTGAAAGGGATTGCACTGATTCTATACATCACTTTGGATAGTATCGTTATTTTCAAAATATTGATTCCTCCAATCCAATAACCTATCTAGCTATATCTAACTATATCTATAATTATATATATGCTTATATCTGTATTGTCAGTAACTCAGATCAGTCACTCAGTTGTGTCCAATTATTTGTGATCCCATGGATGGCAGAACACCAGGCCTCCCTGTCCTTCACCATTTCCTGGAGCTTGCTCAAACTCATGTCTGAGTTGGTGATGCCATCCAACCATCTTGTCCTCTGTCATTCCTTTCTCTTCATACATGCAATCTTTCCTGGCATCAGGGTCTTTTCCAATGAGTAGGCTCTTCACATCAGATGGTCAAAGTATTGGAGCTTCAGGTTCAGCATCAGTCTTTAAAATGAATATTCAGGACTGATTTCCTTCAGGATTGACTGGTTTGATCTCCTTGCAGTCCAAAAGATTTTCAGGGGTCTTCTCAAACACCACAGTTAAAAATCATCAATTCTTTGGTGCTCAGCCTTCTTTATGGTCCAACTCGCACATCTATACATGACTACTGGAAAAACCATAGCTTTGATTATATGGATCTTTGTCAGCAAAGTAATGTCTCAGCTTTTAAATATGCTGTCTAGGTTTGCCATAGTTTTTCTTCCGAGGAGCAGGCTCTTTTAATTTCATGCCTGCAGTCACCATCTGCAATGATTTTGAGATCAATAAAATAAAGTCTGTCACTGCTTCCATATTTCCCCAGCTATTTGCCATGAAGTAATGGAACAAAATGCTATGTCCTTAGTTTTTTGAATGTTGAATTTTAAGCCAGGGTTTTCACTCTCCTCCTTCACATTCATCAAGAAACTCTTCAGTTCTTCTTCACTTTCTGCCATTATTTTCACACCATCTATACATCTGTGAAGTGAAGTCGCTTAGACATATCCGACTCTTTGCGACCCCATTGACTGTAGCCTACCAGGCTCCTCAGTCCATGGGTTTTTACAGGCAAGAATACTGGAGTGGGTTGCCATTTCCTTCTCCAGGGGTTCTTCCCCACCCAGGGATCGAACCCAGGTCTCCCGCATTGTCGGCAGACGCTTTACCATCTGAGCTACCAGGGAAGCCCCTCTATATATCTGAGGTAACTGATAATTCTCCTGGAAATCTTGATTTCAGTTTGTACTTCTCTCAGCCCAGCATTTGGTATGATGTACTCTGCATAGAAGTTAAATAAACAGGGTGACAACATATAGACTTGACATACTCCTTTCCCAATTTGGATCCAGTCCTTTTCATGGCTGGCTCTAACCTTGGCTTCCTGAGCTGCATACAAGTTTTGCAGGAGGCCGGTGAGATGGCCTGGTATTCTCATCTCTTTCAGAATTTTCCACAGTCTGTTGTGATCCACACAATCAAATGCTTTGGCATAGTCAATAAAGCAGAGGTAGATGGTTTTTCTGGAATTCTGTTACTTTTTCTCTGATCCAATGGATGTTGGCAATTTGATCTCTGGTTCCTCTGCCTTTTCTAAATCCAGTTTGTACACCTGGAAGATCTCAGTTCATGTACTGTTGAAGTCTAACTAGAGAATTTTGAGCACTACTTTGCTCGCATGTGAGATGAGATCAATTGTGCGGCCATTTGAAATTTTTTTGGCATTGGCCTTCTTTGGGACTGGAATGAAAACTGACCTTTTCCAGTCCTGTGGCCATTGCTGTGTTTTCCACATTTGCTGACATATTGAGTGCAACACTTTAACAGCATTATCTTTTAAGATGTGAAATAGCTCAGCTGGAATCCTATCATCTCCACTAGATTTGTTCATAGTGATGCTTCCTAAGGCCACTTGACATCACACTCCAGAATTTCTGGCTCTAGGTGAGTGATCACTCTATCATGGTTATCCAGGTCATTTTTTTTTTTTTTTTTTTGTATAGTTCTTCTGTTCTTGTACCTCTTCCTAATATCTTATACTTCTCTTAGATCCATATCATTTCTGTCCTTTATTTTGCCCATTTTTGCATGTAATGTTCCCTTGGTATCTCTAATTTTCTTGAAGAAATCTTCAGTCTCTCTCATTCTATTGTTTTCCTCGATTTCTTTGCATTTTTCATGTAAAAAGTCTTTCTTATCTCTCCTTGCTGTTCTTTGGAATTCTGCATTCAGATGCATATATATTTCCTTTTCTCCTTTGCCTTTTGCTTCTATTCTTTTTCAGACAACCATTTTGCCTTTCTTTATCCCACTCCCTCCCCCCCTACCCCTGGCCTTGGGGATGGTCTTGTTCCCCACCTTCTGTATGATGTTGTGAATCTCTCTCCATAGTTCTTCAGGTACTCTATCTATCAGATCTAATTCCTAGAATCTATTTGTCACTTCCACTGTGTAATTTTAAGGGATTTGATTTAGGTCATACCTGAATGGCCTGGTAGTTTCCCAACTTTCTTCAATTTAAGTCTAAATTTTGCAATAAAGAGTTCATGATCTGAAGTTCATTCAGCTTCCAGTCTTATTTTTGCTGACTATATAGAGGTTCCCCATCTTCCACTGCAAAGAATATAATCAGTCTGATTTTGTTATTGACTATCTGGTGATGTCCATGTGTTGAGTCATCTCTTGTGTTGTTGGAAGAGAGCATTTGCTATGGCCAGTTTGTTCTCTTTGCAAAACTTTGCTAGCCTTTTCCCTGCTTCATTTTGTACTCCAAGGCCAAGCTTACCTGTTACTCCAAGTATCTCTTGACTTCCTACTTTAGAATGTAGTAGAAGAACTGTAAATATTTGATGCCATTTTATTAGGTTGGTTGTAAAGTAATTGTGGTTTTGGACTGTGAATTTTAAATAATTATAACTAGGCTCAAACACACCTTTATTAATCAAAATAGGAACCATTGCAATCAGCACATTTTTGCCAGGAAGAAATAAGCTTCTTTATTTCTATAACATAAAAATCTGTACTTTGGGATTTTACAAACTCTTGGAAAACATTTTCTTCCTTTTGCTGATTGTAGAAGACTTTTGCCTGCAAAAAGTTTTCGAAATGCTTGAAAAAGTGGTAGTCCGTTGGTGAGAGGTGAGGTGAATATGGCAGATGAGGCAAAACTTCATAGCCCAATTCATTCAAAACTTGAATTGTTGGTTGTTCAACGCGTGATCAGGTGATGTTGTGGAGAAGAATTGCACTCATTATGTTAACCAATTCCAGCTGCAAGCATTGCTTTTTTCAGTTTATCTTATTGATTTACTGAGCATACTTCTCAGATGTAATGATTTCACCAGGATTCAGAAACCTGTAGTGGATCAGACCAGCAGCAGACCAACAAACAGTGACCATGACCTTTTTTTTTTTTTTTTTTTTTTTTTTTTGGTGGAAGTTTGGCTTTGGGAAGCACTTTGGAACTTCTTCTTGGTCCAAAGACTTAGCTGGTCATTGCTGGTTGTCATATAAAATCCACTCTTCATCATTTGTCACCATCTGATCGAAAGAAGGTGAAAGGTTGTTGTTGAACCATGAAAGACACTGGGATTCTTGGCCTCTGGAGGAGAAGAATTCAATCTGGGGTCGGAGAAGAGTCTTGATCGCTCAGAGCTTTTCTATAATAAAGTTTTATTACAGTATAAAATAGATATAGAAAGCTTCTGACAGAGACATCAGAAGGGGGCAGAAAGAGTGCCCCCTTGCTAGTGTTAGCAATGAAGTTATATACCTTTTAATTAGTTATTATAATGAATCAAAAGAATGTCTCAAGTTTGTGAAAATTTTACCAGACCCACTCCCCCAATTTACATTTTAGGATAACTAGATTAGAATTTAACAATAGAAAGATCCTGCCAGACCCGTTCCCATAGTATACATTCTAATGTATCAGGATTAGTCAGAAGGTTGTCAGGAAGCAGAAACTGTCCTCAAGCAGGATACATTGTTGTTATATAATCCCTAGAACAGAGTTTAAACTGAATTGTGTAATTGACTAAGACTATGGAATAGAGACAAAAAGATTTGTCCTTTCCTCCTCTTTGAGAATTCCAACCCCTTATCTCCACTTCAAGAGTCCCAGACCCCTATTACCTCCTTGGGGACCCTGGACTTCTTATCAATCTGCCTAGGAATTGACTCTCTCAATGGTTTTTTGTCATTGCACATGAAAAGAGAAGACAGCATTTCAAAATGATGATTTTTTTTTTTCATTTGGAATCAGCCCATGAGGCAAACACTTACCAAGCTTTTTCACCTTTCCAATTTGCTTCAAATGCTGAACAACCATACAATGATTGACATTGAGTTCTTTGACAAATTCTCACGAAATTGTAACAGGATCAAATTTGATGATCCTCTCAATTGTTCACTGTCAAATTCTAATGGCTGGCCACTATGTTTCTCATCTTCAATGCTCTTGTCTCCCTTGTAAAACCTTTTGAACCAACGCTACACTGTACATTCATTAGCAGTTCCTGATATAAATGTGTTGCTGATGTTGCTAGCTGTTTCCACTGTTTTACAATCCATTTCGAACTCAAAAAAAAAAAATTGCTTAAATTTGCTTTTTGTCTAATATCATTTATCTAGTCTAAAATAAATATAAAATAAACAATAAGTCACTAGCAAAAAAATAAATAAATAAAATAAGAAATGTGCATTAAAATGATGTATAACATAATGACATTATTTAAGAATGTGTTCTAATATCAAACAGCAAAGTTCAATGATGCAAAACTGCAATTAATTTGCATCCACCTGACATAAGGGTAATGTAACTCCCTTTAGTAAAATTATGAATCTGAATATCATACATGCCAGCAATTTTATTTTCAGGTATTTACCAAAAACTGGCTTACTTTTTTAAGATGAGTCATGACCACACTGTTTGTGAGGACAAAATGTGGACATAATATGGGTTTTCATCAATAAGTGATAGGAACACTGTGTACCTGTGTATGATGGGTATCATGTAGTAGATAGAAGGACTTAGTTAGAGCAACACAGAGTACCTTTAACTGATCTCAAAAATAAGAAGTTGGAAACATAGTTTATAACAAAATACAGCTTATGTAAATTAAAAATCATATGCAAATAAAACAATGTTTTAAGGCTATCTATGTACACATTAATTGATACATATGTGATATAGATATTATATATGTATATATGCATATATACTTGATAATATATAGCTTTATAAGCTTGGTTAGAATAAAGCTATGTATGTACTCTGTACAGTGAAAATTGATTAATCTCTGACAGTGTGACATTTGATACACATATATATCAATCCAATTTGTGATTGAACACCTCCCTGAATTAAGGATTCACAGTGCCTTTCAATATGATAACTGATTTAGTATTTATTAATAAACTAACATAAAAAATGTTCTCATACATTAACATGCATTCCACTTGAGTCAGAAAAACTGGAATATTTATTCAAATTATTCCAGGTCCCTATCTCAGATATGTTGAATCACAATCTCTAAAATGGGGCCCAGGAACATGTATGGTTTTAAAGCAGTCCACGATTGATAAGAAGTCAAGTTTGGACAACAGGTATTTACAGGTGTTACAGTAAAATTTCCACACTGTGGCCAAAATGATAGAAATAATATTTCTAGTATGAAATTATTATGCAATTTATTTTTATTATAACTGTTAATTTGTGCTGGAATTAAATATATCTTGAATAAAAATATTTTAAGTTAGTAATATTTGAACATGTATTTAATGTCACTCATATCTAGTATATTATTACATTTTAATTTAATTATGTAGCTATTTTTGCTATTTAATCATGAAGCATTTTATTTTGTGGAAAATTATGCTTAAGGGAAAGATATTTGATGAGAAACAGAACTATATTAAAGATGCAAAGAGAAACTAGCAAACGAAGGTGATATATGACTTATGTGGATTTTAAAAATAAAATATAAAAAAAAATAAATAAAAGTAAAATATGAAAAATTCCAAAAAAATAAAGAAATACAATTTTGCTTTAAGAATTCAAAGAATTAAGTGAACATCTTAATGTTACTGTCCTAATAAATGAATATATCATTTCAAATAGGGCCTTAAATTTTCCCTTGGCAAAACCAATACAATATTGTAAAGTAAAATAAATTAATTAATTAATTAAAAAAACATTTTTCCTTGGGCAAAAAAGTAGAGACAGTATAAGTTGGTTTGATCACTCATTCCTTTTACTGCTATATGCAGAATATTTATAGTTTCTATCACTGATCAAGAACTACAAAGAGGGAGAGATAAGAATCCTGTCAATAAAGGGCCTCAGGACCAATGTGGAAGACTTACTGATAACAGAATAATATGTGATGATGATTGTACTAATACTAGTAATAAAATCAATAATTACACATTGAGCAATGAGTGATTACAGAGGTATAAACATATGGGAAATGCACATACCAAATGGCACTTGACTCTGGGTCATAGATGATTTTAGGGAAAGATTTCTAGGCAACATAATAGTTGATTCATGCTATGGTCCGAGGGGGTCTCAAAAAGTCGAACACAACTGAGCACACGCACATTGAAACTAAATAGAATTTTGTCACAAGACCAGAGAATTCAGCATATTTAAGATGAAAAGAGGGCTTTCCTGGTGGTTCAGTTGGTAAAGAATCTGCCTGCACTGCTGGAAAACTGGGTTTGATCCCTCGGTCAGGAAGATCCCGGGGAGAAGGGAATTTCATGGCAGAGAAGCCTGGCAGGCTATAGTTCATGGGGTTGCAAAGAGTTGGACACGACTGAGCGACTCACACACATACATACACACACGCACGATAAAAATAGCATATGTGAACAAAAATAAATGAGAAAAGCCATGGGAAATTTGAGGAACTGCATGAAGTCCATTACAGCTATACAAGCAAAATATCCATGTCCATGAAGCATGTCTTATTTTCTATCGATAGCACTTAGCATTGTTGTCAAAATATGTCCTTGGTAATGGGAAAATAAGTTGAAGCATAGCCAAGATGATTATAGTGTTGCAGATGTACTGAAAAAGAAGAAACTATGAGGATGCAAAAGCTAAAATTCTGCTTTGTTATAGATTAACTCTACAAAAGTAATGGAAAATCAATAAGCACTCCCCTAAAGAAAAAAAATCAATAAACCCCATATATTGATAGCATTAGAAACACAGATGTAGAGCCTTATATGACCCAGAATGAGCACAGGTTTCTGAACCACGGCCGCATTTTCCCTTGGGCCCAACATGCGCACTTCTTGTCCGCTTTTTTTTTTTTTTGTCCACAAAGGAAGTCCTCTTTACAGCCACTTCTTTGTGTTTATGTATATTTTTCATACTAACTCCTATTTTTGAGATAATCTCAATAAATCTGTTTCTTATTGCCATAAAAATATCTAAGAAAGGAGGTATGGTACAGATGACGAATGAAGGCTTTCAAGCCAAACAAACATGAAATTGTATGTCAACTCTTGCAAATGTTAATTTCTGGCTTGGGCATATAATCTTTCAGAGGTTTAGTTTTACACTGTATAAAATGGGGATATTAATAAGCATGTTTATATATTTCAGATTATCAGTGTTTATATTATGCTTGATAACTGGCATACAATAAGATAGTAATAAATGTTATTTAGTAGTGTCCAATTAACAATAATTGTTATTGAAGGAATAAGTGAGCTGGGGTAGAGAAAATGTTTATATTCAAGCCCCAGAGCAAAATCACCTAATTTTTCAATCCAAAGTATTTGCCAGTGTCTTAGTAGAGATTTAGATGGCATGTTTCACATAAAGCTCGTCACACCCATTAATACTGGGGAACAATTAAGTTTTCAGAAAGATCTTAAAGCAACCTAACAGCGAGAAATTAGAGTCATGTGTTTGGAATTTTTTCCTTAAACTGAAGGAAAATTTTCAGTACATACAAAAATTTTAAAACTATTTAAACAAGGTATTTTCTTGAAAATTATCTTACAAAAATAACAAGGGATGCAATAATATATGTATATAAATGCTTGCTGCAGTGTTATTTACAGTCATGAAAAACTAGAGACCTCTTAAAAGCTCATTAACTGCTGCTGCTGCTGCTAAGTCGCTTCAGTCATGTCTGACTCTGTGTGACCCCGTAGACGGCAGCCCACCAGGCTCCTCTGTCACTGGGATTCTCCAGGCAAGAATGCTGGAGTGGGTTGCCATTTCCTTCTCTGGCTCATTAACTAGGAAAGTCTTAAATTCATTATGGTGCACTTATATTGTATAGTGGCTGACAGCTATTAAAAGCATGAGAGCGTATTGAAGAGCAAATTTTCTGGAGCCAGATTCTAGTATAGAATCTCAGATAGTGATGACGTGCCAGTTAAGCTCTCTCTGTTTCTATTTTCTCATTTGTAAAGTGGAAATATCAGATATACCTCATAAGGTTGTTGTGACATTTATATGAGTTAATATATATATAATTTTTGTACATATTCCACATTTACTAGAATATAGTAAATGATATATGACCATTCTCATCATTTCCATACTAAATGGAAAATGTTCACAATATACAAATTTAAAAAGTGCTATGCTGAAAGATCTATAGTCTGACTTCTTTTCTGTTTAAAATAAAAATGAAGTGATTTTACTTATATGTTGAAATAAGTAATAATATAGGATTAAGACTGGAAATGGAGAGTGAACTGTAAATAAATAGAAACAGATGGAAAATTACTATTAGAGAAATAGGTGGAGAATCTGGCAGACGTGGAGGAAGAAGAGGAGGATGGCCAGTGGTGGGAGAAGGGAGGAGTAGAAGAGAAAAGAGGGTCAGGGAGATCAGTGACCAGAAGTTATTATAGCTTCCATGAAAATATTTCTTTAAAAAATCTTTCTACATATTGGAATTCTTTGGAATGCTTTCAAACTAGACTAGCAATATGTAAAACGTAAAGGTGATGATTTTTTTGCACTTTTTTGATAAAAGATAAAGGTGAAAATGTGTACTTCCCACTTAAACAAATGGGAAGCACAGGGAAACAAAAGTGTTACATGAGTGTCCTGGTTTTCATAGGGAAATCAATATATATAAGCAGAGATTTCTTATTACATTTTTTAAAAAGAAATATCTTGAAATTTTTTTCTACTGAGAACATAGGATAGCTGAGAACATGCAATGACATTAGTCATAGATATTATTTATTTTAAAGATATCTTTGTGAAAAATCTAGTTTTTATTTTTAGTTTTCCCTTTTCCTTTACTTCTTATCAGCACATATTCTAAAGTTAAAATAAGCTTTCAAAATATTAATTTTCTCACAAAACCATTAAAGTTCTCTAGTTCATTTTACAATAAAGTGAAATTTGGTTAATGTGTTCTGGTTCTTTCTACTAACATGTTCCTTTGTGTAGGTGATCTTCAGACTTAATGGGAAAGGTGACTATGTCACAGTGCTGAAGAAAAACAGCTAAATAATCATTATAGGTCACTTAGAGTATCATTAACAATAATGCCACTCACAGATTAGAGAACTCTGGCAGCTACCTGTACCTGATCAAAATCTATTTTGTCATGCTGACACTGGAGCAATAAAAAATCTGCTGAAAGTTTGGCCACAGAGAGGACACCCATTTATACTTGGTCAATACATATGATTGGATTCAGTGGGGTCTGAGAAATGGCGTTGACACTCACCACAATCAGCTATTTGTGTTCTTACCCAGACCCCTTGTGTGCAACTGATGGCATGAATTTAGCTTTTCAGTTAGCAGAAGCATATATTCTGCAGTGTAAATCAGATGAGTCAAATATGGTATGGCACAAGGGTAAAAACTTATGGTTCATTTTCTATCTCCATAGGAATTATTGAAATGGAAAAGGCATATTCTTTTTGGTAAAAAGCAAACTTGATTATACTGTAGTTGCACAGTAGTAATGCATATCAATGATTATGTTCCAACACAAATTAAGTAACAGGGGACCAATGAAAGGATTTTATGCTATAGAGGGGGCTAAACACTAACTCACAGATGAAAACATTAAATTTGTAAACATATGTAAAAATAGTCATCATTCCTAATTGTAATTATAGCATCTTCTTGGTTGAATATGCTGAATTAATAAAAATGTGAAATCCAACTTGATCTTCCATAACAGTATAAGAAATTATTATTGTTAAAGTGGTAAAACATTGCAGATTTAATAATCTAAAGATGAGAAATAGTACATTCTATTTTTAAAACACTAATTATAGGTTGCTGCTTAAGTTATTTGATATTCTGAGGCTTTGAGGGTCTTTAACTGATTAGTACGAAGTATTGCCCAGACTCAAAATTGAAGTGCACTAGTACATAAAAAGTGTACCAAATAGAGAAATAAATGTATATTGTATTTTTACTGCTTTTCAAACTGTCAGTGGGCAATATTTTTCATCTAACTTTTCAATCTTTGCTATGAATGCTTCCCCATCAAAAGTTATGTTTGGAATTTCTAATACATATTCTTAATAAAATGAAATCCTGTCTATTCTTCAGTATAAATACTTCTATATTATTGAAATTAAGATAAAGCTTTGTCTTAATTTTCTTCTTTTTTTTTTTTTTCTTGAGATTTAGGTAAAATGTCTGATACCTTATAAGGAAAAGTTACTTCTATAAAGTTAAAAACTCAATAACAGAAGCAAGAACATTTGTTAATACATTCATTTTTCTGTGAAGATATAATTTACATTATAAAAGCCTCATTACTAGAATTTGAGCAGGGACAAATCTTTATACTGACTTTGGACCTGAAAACTAAGATAATTTTTTATGCTGGAATATGTCATTTCTGTTTCATACAATCCACTGTGATTCCCGATAGAGCAAAGGAAAATGAAACTTCTCAGAATGCTACAATGAAACAGAATCAAACTTATTGAGAACTCTCAGTTTATTTTCCATTTTTAAATTTTTATTTTATTTTAGCAAACATTTAAAGTCCTTAGTATAAGCCATACAGTAGGTTTGGGTCTGGGCAGACAAAACCCAACCATGACTCTATCTTACAACAATTTGCAGTGTGGATCCATTGTCCTCCATCATAGGAAATGAAGATTCAACTTCCACATATTTGTTCATTTATGCATCCACTCAACCATTCTTATATTTTATATTTGGAAAATAAAATTTTAATACTCATTTTATTAATTTTTGTGTTGCTGTCTGTCAGGTCCTATGTTAAGGATTTAATGTATAAATTATTTTAATTTTGCAACTTTATTGTCCTATCTCTCTATCTCTATATCTATGCCTCAAAAATTTGGATCATTTACCCAGGAATATATAGCTAATGTTAATGGATAGCAAGGAGAAGTTGTACATATTTTACTTAAATTCTATAGAATGAACAGCACAATAGAATTTTCCAAGTCTAGTCACAAGAAATCTATTTCCTGTTTCCTAGACAGGTTTCAAGGAGGAAAAATTGTATCAATGGTCAAAAAAATTTCTGGAAATATACATCATTCCCTCTTTATATACCACTTATGTTTGTATTCACAAGGCTGTGGGAATATTGCACTGAAAAAGGCTGCTTGACTTTTTTTTCCAAGTCCACTATAAAACCCATATTTCATGTCAGGCACATATTAATATTCCCTGCCATGCACAGAAAAAAAAATTGCAATACACAGAAAAAAGAAAACTTAGATAAACACTGATCTATAGGAATAGTTTAGGGTATAAATTTTCATTTTGGAAAATGAGAAGAGAATAAAGAAAACAAGCTATATTAGCTACATAAGTCTAATAATAAGAAATCTGTAAATTCATTGGACAAACAATGAATATTTTCCTGAGTCTTACAGTTTAAAAAGCCTTCAAAATATTTTTGAGGGTTAAAAACAAGCAAATAAGCCAAACAACAAACAAACCTTTATCACTGTTTACCATGGTTCATTTAACTATGCTCTGTTAAATAACCTTACATTCTTTTTCCATAACAAGGATGTTGTTTTGTAGCAGTGAGTTTTTAATCACTAGAAGTAATAACAGAAAGCATACAGCTGGTCAATTAGCATACTATCAACAGCTACCAAAACAAAGCTAAGCAGCTCATACCACCAATAGATCTGTCTTTGTATGAAAGAAACTGAACCTTTCTGTGTTACTTTACTTTCATTATTATACCTACAATTGTTGATCTCTTAGATGGTGCTCAGTAAGTGCTATATGTCCACCTATTATTTTAACATTGTATCATATAGTGAGCAAGGTTCAAGCACAGAATGACAGAAGAGTCTTGTAAAATAAAGACAGTGAACTCATTATTACCATTTCTAAAGGTTAGATTTAATAATTTATCAGGCCTAAAATGATTTTGCCTCACTCAAAAAAAAAAAAAAATCTAATTCAGTCTTTATGCTCAAGCACTCCCAGAGTTTAGTAGGATTAGTATCATTCTTTATTCCTTGAAGAAGAAGTTTATTTCTCATTACTCTTTTTCTGAAGAGGCCTAATAGCAACACGTTTCTTTCTAAATTTTTGTAGATTATTGTATTCTATTTCTCCATCACACTCTTTCTTGTAGGGTAAAATGTATGATTTTCCAGTTTCTTGCTCCTGTGCAATCATTTGCTTCTAATCAACACTGAAACAAATGGGAAGCAATGCCTAAGAAATTATTCTTCAGTGTCTCAAACATCCTTGCTTTAAAATTTAAGAGAGGGTTATAATGAGGTTCTTACTGTCATGTAAGATAAGTGAATCTGTAATTTCATGACACAGTTTAGAATTATTTTCAATTTTGGTGGACTAAAAAAAGTATTTCTCATTTCTGGAAACCAAGAAATTGGCCTCTAACAAAATGTTATGAGTAAATTTAGCTCAGTGAGCTGAAAAGAAAAAGGTGGAAGTAAGTCATGCTGATAGACAAAATGGAACAGAGTCTTTCTTTCCATTGCTTAAAGACACATTCTTCTTTTTATCTATTACCTGTATTTTCTCTCACTATATTTAGAGAAACCAAAGTAATCAATGTTAGAGGTTTTCAGTAAAAAATTGATTTTTGAAAGATGAAGGGAATTCAGAAGTAAAAGTGGTGGAATTTTGTATTAGGTTTGGGATTGGGGGAAATTGTACTCATTAGCTAGTTAATAAGATTGATCCTCCCACATTATTCAAAACTTTGCATAATATTTTATGAAAATTCTGTTGCATATCTGTTTTAGTCTGTACAGGCTGCTATGGTGAACTAACATAGGCTGAGGTGTTTAAAAACAACAGAAATTTATTCTCACAGTTATGGAGACTGGAAATTCAAGATCAGAGTGCCAGTGTGGTGGGGCTCTGGTGGTAACCATTGTCTGGGCTGCAGACTGACAACTTTTCATCCTGTCTTCACGTGGGAGAAGGGTTAGAAAGCCTTCTGAAGTCTCTTTAATAAGGGCACTGTTTCCATTCATGAGGGCTCAACCTGATGCAAAGAGCTAATTTATTTGAAAAGACCATGATGCTGGGAAAGATTGAGGGCAGAAGGAGAAGGGGACGCCAGAGGCTAAGATGGTTGGATGGCATCACCGACTCAATGGACATGAGTTTGGGTAAACTCAGGGATTTGGTGATGGACAGGGAGGCCTGGCGTACTGCGGTTCATGGGGTCGCAAACAGCCGGACGTCTTGACTGAGCAACCGAACTGAACTGAGAAACCCTCATGACCTAATCACCCTCAAATGCCCACCTCCAAATGCCATCACACTGGGGCTTAGGTTTCAACATACGAATTTTGGGGAGATAAAAGTATTCGGTCTACAGCAATGTCTTTCAAGAAATAAATTCCTAATGTAAATGATACAAATGTATCAAAATGTTGTTTTCTCATATTGCCAGTTAACATTGCTCTTTATTTACATCATAGAAAATATTTAACATCTGATGTCATTCATTATATCAACATTTTATCAAACTTTCCTGCACTAAGTGATTAAAAACTTCTAGGTTGGGTTTCTTCAACCCATTAACATGCAATATTTCCAAATAATAAAAGATATTTTCAATACAAATACATGAACATGAGATTTGGGAGAAAGAGATAACATAGCCACTAAATAGTAGTATTTTAATGTACTGGTAATTTATAAGTTGAAAAAGTCTAAGTATTTTGGAATTCACTTTATTAATTCTATAAGAAAACAAAAGCAAAGAATTCACATTAAACAAATGGAAAATTATAAATGCATATTTTATTTATTTTAAAGTAGATTTTTGCTTCTAGATGTGATATTTAATATTTATGGAAAGCATCAAAATATGTTCAACTTTTCTAAATTTTACAATTTATAATGTTCCTTTTGCCAACATATTCATACCTAATTTTTTTTTCTAGACACTAAGTGAGAATTTGAATAAAAGATCCTTCGTGTGTCACAAAACAACCATATTTGATTTCTTAAAGCATTCAGGATATATTTATTTTTTTATTTTATGATTGTATTCTACAGTTGTCTCTTCACTTCCCTTTTCTCTCTGAGTTCTTAAAATGTCAAAGCAAGGTCCTATATATCCACAAAGTATTTCTAGAGCTGAGAATTCTGCCTTAAATTTCTAGCATTAGAAGGGATTAAAATCAAGTAAAATCCTCACGGACTTTCAGCCAACACATATTTTGAGCTAAGACTTTTTCTTTCTTTCTTTCTTTTTAAAATTTTTATTTAATGGGAGAAGTGTCTAAGAGATTAATGTTATACTGGCTTAACGGGGCAATTTTTTTCTCTTCCATTGCCAAAAAGCACTGAATAGCAAAATAATTGTTTGTATCATCTTTAAGTTTGGAAGGTCCTATGGGAAAGTGTTTCCTTCACAAATTATTTTGGGAATTAAAAAAAAAAATTGTACTGATCTTTTAGAATGGCTTCTGGACCACATCTTGAGAGGAAATGACTGTAATGTTGAAGGCAATTTTGTTTTTTCTAGAAAGTACGTAATGATTCATCAACCCTGCTGTTGCTCAGTCATTAAATCATGTCTGATTCTTTGGGACTCCATGGGTTGAAGCACACCAGGCTTCCTTGTCCTTCACTATCTCCTAGTTTGCTCAAACTCATGTCCATTGTGTTGATAATGCCCTCCAGGCATCTCGTCCTCTGTTGGCCCCTTCTCCTCCTGCCCGCAGCCTTTCCCAGCATCAGGGTCTTTTCCAGTAGGTTAGCTCTTTACATCAAGTGACCAACCTGTACTTTATTTTATTAATTAGCATTCTAATTGTATAAACTAGAATAGCGCACAATATACTAACTCTATTGCCATTCCCTCTGTGTCTTTAGAAAAATAAATATATCACATTCTGGTCTTTCAGTTTTTTGTTTGTAAAGATAGTATTTTAGCTCAATTATTATTAATTTTCTCCATATCTTATACATAATGCTTCTATGGGGTTATATGAATATGTTTAAAGGAAATATTTCTTGAGATAGATAAGACTTTTGAATGTTTGTAATCCCCCTCAAAATCTGAAATAAGTGAATATGTATCACATTTTCTTTTTCTGCCAGTTAGCATTACTCTAATTAGGGAATACTATCAGGAGTTGGAAAGCTACAATTCAGGTATTCAAAGTGCAGACACTTCTCATTTATGTCCAGTTTTAAGACTTCTTCATGGATATTTTGGACGATAGTAATTGAAGATATTATAAATGGTCAACACCCTAAAGCATCATATTAGGATGTGAATACAATTAATTAAATCCAGCAATTACTCAAATTTTGGCTTTTGCACTTTAAATCAAATTCAGGAAAAGCATTCTTTTCTCATCTTTAAGTTTACTAGATTAGAGCTGTTTTTTTCTCCCTTTCTTTTCCTAATTCATCTTCCTAGATTTCTTTCTCAGAATGATCCATGAAAAAACATATGAACTTAAAAAAAGCAAATAAACAACTGAAGTTATTTAGTTAATAACTCACAGGAAAAATATTTAAATGTTTATATTATATTAAAGAGTTCAAGCAAGCTAATTACTGGCAAGTTACTAAAAATATTGTTTCAAAAAGATGTCTCTGTAATCTTATGATAAAAGGAAAACACTAGAGATACCCTTCGACATGAATCTGTTTTTATTCAGATGAAGCTGTTTAATGATTTTAAAATATAAACTGAATACAGAAATCAGGGCTGCATATGTACCAACACCGTAAGCTATAATTTATATACAAAACAATGACATTAAAATTATAATAAAGTTTAATATTTTTGAATTGACAAAGATAGATTAAAATACAAACACTTCAGGTAGATAGCTGCATTAATAGTTCTTATTTAATAGCTATCTTTCTTATGAATTACTATTGTTTTGTCTTTTATATTTTGGTTTTCTGTATAATGAAAAAAGAGTCAATTTTTGAGGTTGTTTATATTTTCAATTTCTGGTAAAAGCAAGAAGAAATGAAGGACAAAGGACTGAAGCAGAAAAAAATGCCTTTAGGCAAATCTTGAACTCATCTTGTTATGTTATTAATGCATTAAACTCAAAGGAATCAATAGCCCATTGAGGTTAACTTATTAACAAATCTAATCTCTCTTTTTTTTTTTTTAACTTGAATCTGTTATAGAAATACTACTCATGTGAAATATGGTTTTGGAATTTTAATTCTTTTATATTTGCATAGCAATTTAAAGTTTATAAGATACTTTAATAAGCATTATTTAAGTTTTATTTTTATCTATACAAGCACTGTGAGAGGAAGGCAAGACAAGAATTAATATCAGGTTTTATAGAACAGAAGAGGGGAACTGATAGATTGTTAGTTTCTTGTTCAAGTTTATGAAGCAAGGAAGCGAACCCAGTTTCCATGAATTTAAGCCCACCATATCTCATGACTTCCTTTACTAGTTCATTAATTTTAGGCACTTTAAAATATTATTTACTTACCTTAATTTGAAGCTAATTACTTTACAATATTGTAGTGGCTTTTGCCATACATTGACATGAATCAGCCATGGGTGTACATGTATCCCCCATCCTGAACTCCCCTCCCACCTCCCTCCTCATCCCACCCCTCAGGATTGTCCCAGTGCGCCAGCTTTGAGTGCCCTGTTTCATGCATCAAACTTGGACTCGTCATCTATTTCACATATGATAATATACATATTTCAATGCTAGTCTGTTGAATCATCCCACCCTCACCTTCTCCCAGAGTCCAAAAGTCTGTTCTTTATATCTGTGTCTCTTTTGCTGTCTCGCATATAGGGTCATCCTTACCAACTTTCTAAATTTGATAATATATGTGTTAATATACTGTATTGGTATTTTTCTTTCTGACTTACTTCATTCTGTATGATAGGTTTCAGTTGTTTTTTTTTTAACTTTCAAAATAATTATTGGTTTATACATAGTTATGGATTGATTTAAAGATATTTTGTGGACATGTGATACATATATAGAAAATTATACAAGTCCTCAGAGGCTTGAGTAATCACAAGAGGAAAACATCGACTTAACCATGGCTGAACTCTTACTAGCATCTCAAAAGTCCCCTTTCCCCATGGCCTCCTTTGTCATAGATTAATTGTCCATGTAAGCATGGCTTTAATTCTGGGCTTCTGTTCTGCCCCACTGAATAATTTTTGTGTGAGTACCATACTATTTTGATTACTGTTGCACTGCAGTATAATTTAAAATAGGAGAATGTGTAACCTCTAGTTTTGTTCTTCTTTTTCAACATGGCTTTGGCTATTCAGCAATAGGCTTCAGTTTTATCCACCTCATGAGAATTCATTCAAATGCATTCTTTTTAATAGCTGAGTAATATTCCATTGTGTGTATGTACCACTGCTTTCTTATCCATCTGTCTGCCAATGGACATCTAATTTTTGCTTTCATGTCCTAGTTATTGTTAACAGTGCTGCAATGAACTTTGTAAATATATTCTAGCTCAAAAGTTCATTTCCCACATATACATTCAGTTTTTGTCCATGAAAATCTGTTGTGAAAAAAAATGAAAGTTTCCATACTTTGGAAAGATAAGAATAAAAGACATTGAATATCTTGCTAAAAATGTTTTCCAGTAATTGATAATATAATTAATTTTTTTCCATATGTATTTTAAAGGTAAGGCTGAAATAATTAAAAGTCAGAACAGTGATGAACATTTTAACATTAAATAAAATTAGATATTAATCCACAATAATCTTTAAAGAAGTCTTAGAAATAGAAACAAGGATCACTATATCTCACTAAGTCTCATACCCATTGCATAAAACTTCATAAATATTGGTAAACTGACCTTGTGTAATTGTGCTTCAATACTCTAACAAGCTTAACTCCTGTCTTCCAAATTGAACTACATTGAAAAATGCCCCAAATTTCATATCATTTTTTTGATATCAGTTTGAAAATGATTTATACTGAACCACATTTATATTTTGAATAAAATTATAAAATGTATAAATTGAAGTATAAGTTTAATATATGTTCCAGTATTTTTGATATTACTTTAATTTACTGTTTTATGATTATAGCTTAGCTATTTTTCAGCTACAATACATAGATAAGATAGTCTTTTGAAATTATCAAAACTTGAGACAGGAAAGTTTGTCCAAAGCATTGACATGATACACATTGAAGATTTATGTGACAAAGAAGAATTCAAAACTCACATATCCATAATTTACACAGACAATTTTACACAGAATATCTCCAACTCTAGAAGATGTGAAGCCCTAGGTTGCAGTATGGCTAATTAATCATCCAAGTGCCATGATACAGTCAGGCAGGAGTGGTCTCTGCAGTGGCTCTCTAAAGTATTTTTAAAACCTTATATGTATATTTTAAACCTGTCAATGTGCAAGTAAGGGAATGTAATTTTGTGCAAAATACATATATTAAAGTTCAGTAAGACTAATATGAATAGAATCTAAGTAAGAATCTCAGATGGATAGAAGATGATTTCTCCTTCCTTTTATACACGTGTATGTATGAATGTGTTTACACATGAATAAATAAAGACTGGCAAATGTTAGTAAATTAATCCAAATTTAATATTGTCTCAGTGGAAAAATATTCCCCTTGATTGGATTAAATGGAACCTCATAGTTTATTGTAGCATAGTTTGTTAAAATGAGATATTTAATGAAAAGATACCCACATTAATTTATATATACCAATATATGTGCATTTTAAATAATTCCATGGGTCGCAAAGAGTCCAAATTTCATTTTCCCACTTTCATTTTCAAACACACATGTCAATTGGTATATAATTTCCAACTGGAATACACATAGTGTTTAGTCAAATTCTAAGATAAAAAATAAATTATTGTATAAAATTATTAAAAGCGAAAATTTGGCAGAAAATTTAGAAATTTGAGCATTTATTTCACTACATTTATGTTATTAAAATTTGTTAGAATTAATGGTTAGAATTTTAATACTGTGACTTCTCATTACTATTTAATTCTTATGATTTTTTGTTCAGATTAATTTTTAAATAGTATGCTTCTGCCATTATTGAACTTGTTAATCTCTAAGGTTAACTGTACATTGTACAAGTGTATTTTGGTAAGTTCATAAAATATTATGACAAAGCAGCTCATTAAAGAAAGATACAAATGCTACTTTCTATGTTTTTTTACCAGTAAAAGTTGCCAAAACAAACAAGCTAGAGAATAAAGCAATTGGTTAGATAATGTTTGGCAAAGTAATGCAAAATCTGTTATTTATTGTTTGACTTCAAACTCACACTTCATTTAGTCAACAAGTGAACTGCATTGCCATCAGCACAACCAATCAACCAAGAAATAAGTGTTAAACACCTATTATAATATTTTAGATGCTCGGTTCTAGGAAGGAGACACAAAAATCCCTGCTATTTTAGCATCTATATTCTGGTAGGAGAAGACAGGAGAAGGAAAATGGAAGCCCACTCCAGTATTCACTCCATACTTGCCTGGAGAATTCCATGGACAGAGGAGCCTGGCAGGCTACAATCCGTGGGACTGCAAAGAGTTGGACATGACTGAGCGACTAACACACACACACACACACACACACACACACACACACACACAGGAGAGGATTGATAATAAACAAAACATATATTTTCACATGATGGTGAATGCTTTAGAGAAAATTGAGTAAAGGGCCTAGGATATTCCAACTGTTTGTGCGCTTATGAATGGAGGATGGTTTACAATTTTATCTAGAAGGATCACAAAAGTCAAAGAGAAAATGTCATCTGAGTAGAGACCTGAAGAAGATGATTTTGTTGTTTTTCAATCACTCAGTCATCTCCAGCTCCTTGCGACCCCATAGATTACAGCACACTAGGCTTTCCTGTACTTTACCATATCCCGGAGCTTGCTCAAACTGAAGTCCATTGAGTCAGTGATGTTATCCGGTCATCTCATCCTCTGTCATCCCCTTCTTCTCCTGCCTTCAATCTTTATCAGCATCAGGGTCTTTTCTAATGAGTAAGCGCTTCTCATGAGGTAGACAAAATATTGGAGTTTCAGCTTCAGCATCAGTACTTCCAATGAATATTCAGGGCTGATTTCCTTTAGGACTGACTGGCTTGAACTCCTTGCTGTCCGAGCCACTCTCAAGAGTCTTTTCTAACACCACAGTTCAAAAGTATCAATTCTTTGATGTTCAGCCTTCTTTAGGGTCCAATTCTCACATTCATACATGACTACTGGAAAAATCATAGCTTTGACTATGGACCTTTGTCAGCAAATGATGTCTTTGCTTTTTAATATGCTGTCTAGGTTATTCATATAGCTTTTCTTCCAGGGGCAAGTGTCTTAGTTTCATGGCTGCAGTCACCATCTTCAGGGATTTTGGAGCCCAAGAAGAGAAAGTCTGACACTGTTTCCATTGTTTTCTCATCTATTTGCCATGAAGTAATGGGACCAAATGCCATGATCTTAGTTTTTTGAATATTGAATTTTAAGCCAGTTTTTTTGACTCTGCTCTTTCACTTTCAACAAGTGGCTCTTCGCTTAATGTCATAAGGGTGGTATCAACTTCATATCCAAGGCTATTGATATTTCTCCTGGAAATCTTGATTCCAGCTTGTGATTCATCCAGCCCGGCATTTTGCATAATGTACTCTGCATATAAGTTAAATAAGCAGGGTGATAATATACACCCCTGACATACTCCTTTCCCAATTTGGAACCAGTCTGCTATTTCATGTCTTGTTCCAACTGTTGATTTTTGACTTGCATACAGGTTTCTCAGGAGGCAGGTACGGTGGTCTGGTATTCCCATCCCTTTAAGAATTTTCCACAACTTGTGATCCACACAGTCAAAGGCTTTAGCATAGTCACTGAAGCAGAATTAGATGTTTTTCTGGAACTCCCTCACTTTTTCTATGGTGATGGAACCAAGCCAAAGAAAAGTACATTCTACACTATGGAAACAGAAAATGCTAAACTATAATGGTGATGGAACCAAGCCAAAGAAAAGTGCATTCTACACTATGGAAACAGAAAATGCTAAACTATAATACTGGAGTTTGTCTGCTATACTAAAAAAGTAGTAGTAAGTGAGTAGTAGAAATCAGATCACTTGGAGACTCCTAGAATAGTGTAAATCCTTGTCACTTACTCTGAGTGACATTGAAGGGCTTGAGCAGAGGAGTGCCTTGATTTCTAAGTTAATTTTGTAAATAGGCCAAGTAGAGCTGTTGAAACAAGAGAGAATTCTGAACACCTTTTGACTTTGAACTTGTTGATTAGGCATAAAGCAAGCAATGAATTTTTAACCCATATGGTTATAGCTACTGATAAATCCATCTGTGTGAAAACATACAGTAGAAATGGTTTTGGTTTGTTTCTTTGTTATGTATGCAGGAGAGTATTCATTCTGTAAGCTGTGAATTTATTTGTGTAGTATTATATCCCCAAAATGTTTATGTACACCTAAATTGTTAACAGAAGTTCCATAAACTTATTTTACTTAAATATTTCTTACATTTAAGCTTTATTTTCATCTTTTCTTTTATACTATGTAAGTTAGCAGGAATAAAGAAAATAGAGGCACTAGTCTTATTCAATATAAATATATAATATTTACTAATAGGTTTATACAAATCAAAAAGGGAAATGTTTGATGAGTTATTTACATGAACTGTGAATATCATGTATTTTCCTAAAGATGTTAAAATTATCACATAATAAAAAGATGGGAAAAAGTTGATTCAGAATGCCTTTTAATATTGCCACAGTTCTATACTGACCTGTTCTCAGGTATTCTAAAATCTGTGCATTGTACTAAACAGCAGGCCTCGTGAGAATGTTTATGAGCTTTGATGAGGAGCTAGTATATGGCTGCTTTCATGTAATGCATCCCCATAGCAGAAAACCTAAAGTGAGAGCACACATCTGCTCTGAAAACAACATGCCATAATAACCAGAGGTCATCTTCCAGACAAGTCTGTCAGCAGAATCGTTGGGGTCCAATGAGAATCCGACAGAGAAGCAGTTATGACATACAAGCTGCAAACTGAGACTTTTTTCAGTTGTGTACTACAGTAGATTTGACCGTGCCTCTGGGTTTCAAAAAACTGATTCTTTACATGAACTATTTTATGTTAAACACAAACTCAGTGATTCTCATTGTTTGGTTTTTGGGTCTTAATGTTTTTTGGGGTTTTTTTGCAGCATATTTCCTTTAAAAGGTATGATTATATAGCAGTAGAAATCATTCATTGTACACACAAATATGGTCACCTGAGATGCAATTTTCTTTTCACATTGATAATTCCCCTTAATTTTCAAATTTTATGTGTGTGTTTTATATATGTGAATTCCCTTCTTGCTCAACTGCTGTGTGGTTTAAACAAATGATGAAATTTTATCACAGCATAAGTAATGGGTCAATGCATAGAGATATAAATAATTACTTATTTTTATTTTGTGAAATAGTACCCATATGACCTTGGAAAATCTTTTTTACCTACAATTTCTTAGTTTATAAAAAGAGGACTATAACATCTGTTACATTTATCTCACAAAGATATGGTAAAATGTTTTTAATTGTCAAAGATGTTTTAAGTACAATTTTTTGTTTGTTTGTTTGTTTTGCATCATGTATGTCACTTATATGGTAACAATAGTTTTTGATTAAGTAATAAAATGTGATATTTTGGAACATAAAATATTTCAGGTATTATCCAGTGTAGCTTGGGAGCACCCATCCTGATTGAAGGCATAATTCCATTTTAAATATATGTAAAATATAATATTTAAGCATAATGAAAAATCATTTCATGTTTTACAATGTTTTATTATATTTCCAAATTTTCCTACTTAGATGAGTTTCTGTCTAGTTTTAATTAAAGTAGTGACCACTAACAACATCTTGTAGAAATACTATTTGGTATCTAATGAGACCAAGAGATATCAGGCAAAATATGTCAGTTCCATATTAATACAGGTCTTAATGTGACTATTCAGAAACTTTCACATGGAAAATTGTGTGTGTGTGTATGTATGTATGTAAGTGTATGTGCTGTGCTGTGCTTAGTCGTGCGGTCGTCTAACTCTTTGTGACTCCTTTGGACTGTAGATTGCCAGGCTCCTCTGTCCATGGGGATTCTCCAAGCAAGAATGCTGTAGTGGGTTGCCATGCCTTCCTCCAGGTTATCTTCCCCACCAAGGTGTTGGACCCAGATCTTCCACATTGCAGGGGCATTCTTCACCATCTGAGTCATCCCATGTAAGTGTGTGTGTATGTATGTACACACACATACATATATATTTGCACACATGTATATATGATTTTTCTAGAAACATCTGTTTACTTCCGTGAGTGTAATTGTGACACATACCACATGCTACTGTTAGAAATTGTGTCTCAACAGTATTGAAAATTTAGAGAACTGAAAGATATCCATATGTTTGCTGAAAGAGAGAAAGAGAGATCTGAGCAGTAATAAATAAGTTGTCTAATCCTATTCAGTTATGAAGACAGCTGGTTCAGAACTAAGCTTATCTCTGAAATCATTGTAGTGTGTTTAGATAAATTAGCTTGAAAACAGCAGAAATAGCTACCGAATTAATATCACTTAAGTCCCTTTTATAGGATATTTGATCCTCTACTACTTGCTTCTCTCCACAGGTATTGACAACAATGCCTGAAAAAAAATCTTTCTCACTTCCTCTTTTCTTTACCATTCACCTAACAACATATATGTACATTTCCTCATGTTTTATCTGCCTATTTTGCTTGTGCTTTGAATTTCTATTTGGCCTTTCTTTTCACTAGTTTGTTCAGTTTTTAAAAGCATAAGAAATTCAGTATTTATTCATTACTTACTATTTTATTTTATATAATAAGCTCTCAAAAAAGAATCATTACCCTGGGTAGAAAAGTTATATACTTCCTAATATTATTATAAAATAATAATAATAGTTATTTTTTAATAAATGCAATTATTTTATTTTATTTAAAATAATTATTCTTACTTATTTTTAATTAAGCTGAAAGCTGCAAGCAACAATACTTTTTCAAGTGAAATTCAAGTTACTGTGATGAAAATGAAGTGAGGAACAGATGAGTAAAATATGCATGAATATATGATATATAAAATTTTTTGATAATCAGGAATATAATAGCAGTTCACTTTATGTCTGAAAACATGGATGATGGAAATGCAGAACTTAATTATTATTTTTTTCTCTCTTTGTTGAAGGATAGTATATTTACAGTGTTGTACTTGAGATTAACATAGACATGCAGAGTACATCATGAGAAACGCTGGGCTGGATGAAGCGCAAGCTGGAATCAAGGTTGCCAGAAGAATATCAATGATCTCATATATGAAGATGACACCACAATTATGACAGAAAGCGAAGAAGAACTAAAGAGCCTCCTGATGAAAGTGAAAGAGGAGACTGAAAAAGTTGGCTTAATACTCAACATTCAGAAAACTAAGATAATGGCATCAGGTCTCATCACTTTCTGGCAAATAGATGGGGAAACAGTGAGAGACTTTATTTTCTGGGGCTCCAAAATCACTGCAGATGGTGACTGTTGCCATGAAATTAAAAGATGCTTGCTCCTTGGAAGATAAGTTGCGACAAACCTAGACAGCATCTTAAAAAGCAGAGACATTACTTTGCTGACAAAGGTCTGGCTAATCAAGGTTATGGTTTTTCCAATAGTCGTGTATGGATATGAGAGTCGGACTCTAAAGAAAGCTGAGCGTCAAAGAATTGTTGCTTTTGAACTGTGGTGTTGGAGAAGACTCTTGAGGGTCCCTTGGACTGTAAAGAGATCCAACCAGTCCATCCTAAAGGAAATCAGTCCTGAATATTCATTGGAAGGACTGAGGCTGAAGCTGAAACTCCAATACTTTGGCCACCCGATGTAAAGAACTGACTCATTGGAAAAGACCCTGATGCTGGGAAGGATTGAAGGTAGGAGGAGAAAGGGACGACAGAGGATGAGATGGTTGGATGGCATCACCGACTCAATGGACATGAGTTTGAGTAAACTCCGGGAGTTGGTGATAGACAGGGAGGCCTGAAGTACTGCGGTCCATGGGGTCAGAAAGAGTCAGACACGACTGAGTGAACTGAACCGAACTGAACTATTAACACTATATATAAAATAGATAACTAACAAATATCTATTTTATAGCATAGGGAGCTATAAACAATATTTTTAAAAACCTAAAGGGAAAATAATTTTAAAAATAAAAGAGAAAAAAAATATGTGCATACACACACACACATATATATATGAATCACTTTTCTGTAAACCTGAAACTAACACAACATTGTAAATCCACTATACATTGTTTTTCAGTCCCTAAGTCATGTCTGACTCTTTGCAAGCTCATGGACTGCAGCAAAACAGGCTCCCCTGTCCTTCACTCTCTCCCTGAGTGTGCTCTAATTCATGTCCATTAAATCGGCGATTCTATATAACCATCATCCTCTGCCGCCTCCTTCTCCTGATGCTGTCAATCTTTCCCATCATCAGGGTCTTTTCCAATGAATCAGCTTTTCCCATCAGGCAGCCAAAGTATACAAGCTTCAGCTTCACCATCAGTCTTTCAAATGAATATTCAGGGTTGATACCTGTAGGGTTGACTGGTTTGATCTTCTTGAAGCACTAACATTTGAAAGTATCACGTCTTCAGTGCTTAGCCTTCTTTATGGTCCAACTCTCACATCTGTATAGGACTACTGGAAAACAACAACAACATAGCTTTGACTGTACAGACATTTGTTGTCTGCTTTTTAAGACACTATCTAGGTTTGTCATAGCTTTCCTTCCAAGAAGCCCACATCTTTTAATTCCATGGCTGTAGTCACCATCCATAGTGATGTGAGAGCTAAATAAAATAACATCTGTCACTGCTTACAGTTTTTCCCCTCCCATTTGCCATGAAAGTGAGAGAGTCATTTCCTAGGCAGGTTGATAGGAAATCTAGGGGTCCCCAAGGAGAGAGGGGTCTGGAATTCTCAAGGAGGAAGAAAAGACAAACTTTTTTGTCCCTCTATGTTCCTTAGGATTATATAACAATAATGATTCCTGCTTGAGGGAAGTCTCTGGAAAAAAAAACTTCTGGCTAATTCTGTTATCTTAAGGTGTAAATTATGGGAGTAGGTCCAGTGAGGTCTTTACAACCTCCAGACATTCTTTTGATTCACTGTAATAACTAATTAGAGAGTATATAATTCCATTGCTAACACTAGCAAGGGGGTATACTCTTTCTGCCCCCTTCTGATGCCTATGTCTTTGAATCCCAGGTCTTTGCATGGTTCAGCAACAATCTTTCAAAAGGATGGGATCATATACTATGGTCTTAGTTTTTGAATGTTGGATTTTAAACCAGTTTTTTCTCTCTCCTGTTTGCCCTCATCAAGAGGCTCTTTCTGCCTTTAGGGTGGTATCATCTTCATATCTAACATTTTGATATTTCTCTCAACAGTCTTGATTCCAGCTTGTGATTCATCCAGTCTGTCATTTCACATGATATACATTACATATCAGTTAAATAGGCAGGGTGACAATATATAGCCTTGTGGTACTCCTTTCCAAATTTGAACCAGTCCTTTGTTCCCTGTCCTCTTCTAATTATTGCTTCTTGACTCACACACAGATTTCTCAGGAGGTAAGTAAGGTGTACTGGTATTCCCCTCTCTTTAAGAATTTCCCAGTTTGATGTAATCCACAGAGTAAAAGATTTAAGTGTAGTCATTGAAGAAGATTTCAATGTTTCTTTCTGGAATTCCTTTTCTTTTTTTATGACCCAACAAATATTGGCAATTTGATCTCTCTTTTCTCTACCTCTTCCCTGCTCTTCTTAGGGACTGGGATGAAAACTGACCTTTTCAATTCCTTTGGCCACTGTTGAGTTTTCCAAATTTGCTGACATATTGAGTGCAGCACTTTTACAACAGCATCTTTCAGAGTTTGAAATAGTTCATCTGGAATTCCATCACCTCCACCAGCTTTGTTTGCAGTAATCCTTCCCAAGGCCCAGTTGACTTCAACTCCTGGGTGTCTGGCTCTAGGTGATTGATCACACCATTGTGGTTATCCAGATCATTAAGGTCTTGTTTGTATACTTCTTCTGGGTATTATTGCCAGCTCTTCTAATATCTTCTGCTACTGTCAGATTTTTGCCATTTCTTTTAGTTTTCTGAAAAAGATCTGTTTTCCTTTCTGGGAAAGATCGGATTTCATTTCAATTCGAAAGAATGGCAATGCCAAAGAATGTTCAAGCTACTGTACAGTTGCATTCATTTCTAATGCTAGTAAGGTCATGCTCAAAATCCTTTAAGCTAGGCATCAGCAGTATGTGAACTGAGAGCTTCCACATTTACAAGCTGGATTTAGAAAAGAGAGAGGTACCAGAGATCAAATTGCCAACATCTGCTGGATCATAGATAAAGCAAGAGAATTCCAGAAAAACATCTACTTCTATTTCATTGACTATGCTAAAACCTTTGACTGTGTGGATTTCAACAAACTCTGGCATATTCTTAAAGAGATGGGAACACCAGGCCACATAACCTGTCTCCTAAGAAATTGGTATGCAGGTCAAGAAGCAACAGTTAGAACCAGACATGGAACAATGGACTGGTTCAAAATTTGAAAAGAAGTTCAACAAGGCCATCACCTTGCTTATTTTACTTATATGCAGAGAATATCATGACAAATGCCAGGCTGGATGAATAATCAGCTGGAAACAAGATTGCCAGGAGAAATGTGAACAGCCTCAGATATGCATATGATAAAATTCTGATGGCAGAAAGTGAAGAGGAACAAAGGAGCCTCTTGATGTAGTTGAAAGAGGAGAGTGAAAAAGCTGGCTTACAGTCAACATTTAAAAAACTAAGATTATGGCATCTGGTCCCATCACTTCATGGCAAATAGAAGGGGAAAGAGTGGAAACAGTAAAATATTTTAGGCTCTTGGGCTCCAAAATCACTGTGGATACTGATTGCAACATGAAATAAAAAGATGCCTGCCCTTTGGAAGAAAAGTTGTGACAAACCTATAGTGAATTAAAAAGCACTGACATCACTTTGCCGCCAGAGATCCATATAGTCAAAGCTATCTTTTTTTTTTTTTTTCTTTTCCAGTAGTCATGTATAGATGTGAGAGTTGGATGATAAAGAAGGCTGGGAGCTGAATAATCAATGCTTTCAAATTGTGGTGCTGGAGAAGACTATTGAGAGTCCCTTGGACTTCAAGGAGATCAAACCAATCAATCCCTAAGGTATCGACTCTGAATATTCATTAGGACTGATGTTGAAGCTGAAGCTTCAATACTTTGGCCGTCTCATGAGAAGAAATAACTCACTGGAAAAGACCTTGATTCTGGGAAAGATTGCGGACAAGAGAAGAAGAGGGCGACAGAGGATGAGATGATTTGATGCCATCACCTACTCAATGGGCAGGAGTTTGAGCAAACACCAGGAGATAGTGAAAGACAGGGATGCCTGGCATGCTGGAGTCCATGGAGTTTCAAAGAGTCAGACACGACTTACCAACTGAACAACAGCATTTTTTTTTCTTTATATATATTTTATTGAAGTATATTTGACATTCAATGTTTCAGGTGCACAGCAAGTTGACTCAGTTATACGTGTGCACATATGTTATTTTTCAGGTTGTTTTCATTATAGCCTATGAGAAGACAAAGGGTATAGTTCCCTCTGCTATACAGTAAATCTTTTTCACTTGTTGCATATCTATTTTTTAATATTAGCAATCCAGCATTCAATTTATGCTAGGTTAAGCAAGTGGAATAAAAATGTCATAATTTTTTTAGTTAGGCAAAATTTGATGTTTTCCAACATATTTATACTAGTTATATATATGTATACAACTTTTCTTTTTATTAATTTAATTTAATTGGAAGATAATTACTTTACAATATTGTGATAGCTTTTTGCCATATATCAACATGAATCAGCCATAGGTCCCCATCCTGTAACCCCCTCCCACCTCACTCCCCACTCTGTCCCTCTGGTTGGCCCAGAGCATCGCTTTTGGGTGCCCTGCTTCATGCATCAAACTTGCACTGACTTTCTGTTTTACATATGGTAATGCACATGTTTCAGTGCTATTCTCTCAAACCATCCCACTTCACCTTTTCCCACTGAGTCCAAAACTCTGTTCTTTACATCTGTGTTTCCTTTGCTACCCTTCATGTAGGATCATCAGTACTGTCTTTCTAAATTCCATATATATGTGTTAATATACAGTATTTTTCTTTATCTTTCTGACTTACTTCAATCTGTATAATAGGATCCAGGTTAATCCTCCTCATTAGAACTGACTCAAATATGTTCCTTTTTATAGCTGAGTAAAATTCCATTGTGTTTATGTACCACAACAGTATTTTATGACTCAGAATGTGGTCTATCTTGATAAATGTTTGAAGTGAATCAAAGAAGAATGTGTAATTTTCTTTTATTGAATAAAGTAGTCTATCATTGTCAATTATATCCAGATAAATAATGATGTTGAGTTCAATTGTGTTCTTACTGATATCTGCTGGCTGGGTCTGACTATTTCTATTAGAGGAGCATGGAAGTCTCCATCTCTAATAGCAGATTTAGCAATTTCTCTTTATGATTCTAGCAGTGTTTTTCTCTTGTATTTATTAGACACACACAGAATAAGGGTTCTAATGTCTTCTAGAATAATTGACCCATTATTCTGTAATGTTCCTCTTTATTTCTGACAACTTTCATAGTTCTGAAATCTATTCTCTTTGAAATTAATATATCTAATCCTTTTTTTGTCTAGGATTTGCATAGTTTATCTTCCTCCATTGCATAACTTTTAATCTATATGTGTCTTTATATTTAAAGTGTTTTCTTGTTCACAGTATCTATGTGAATCTTGTTTGTTGGTCTGTTAGGACAATAATATTTAATCAGTACATTTAGATCATTGATATTTTAAATTATTATTAATATGAGTGTGTGATGTGTTCAGTGACTTGGTCATGTGTGACTCTTTGCAGCCCCATAGACTATTGCCCACCAGGCTCCTCTGCCCATGCAATTTTCCAGACAACAATACTGGAGTGGGTTGTCACTTCCTTTTCCAGAGCAGCTTCCCAAATCAGGGATCTAATCTGAGTCTGTTGCATCTTCTACATTGGCAGGTGTATTCTTTACCATTGTGCCACCTGGGAAATCTCATATGTAAATGTGCTGTACTGTACTGTGGTAAGTCGCTTCCATCGTGTCCCACTCTTTGTGACCCTATGGACGTTGCCTGCCAGGTTCCTATGTCCATGGGATTCTCCAGGCAAAATTACTGGAGTGGGTTGTCATGGCCTCTTCCAGGGGATCTTCCCAAATCAGGAACTGAATCCACATCTCTTATGTCTCCTACACTGGCAGGTGGTTCTTTACCACTAGCACCACCTGGGAAGTCCATAGATTTAGATACAAAAACATCATTTTAAACAAGCACTTATCTGAACAATTAAGAGTAAAAAATAATAAAATTTTTATTTTATCTTCACTTATTCATTTTTACATACTCTTAAGTAGATACTAGTTTCTTGATGTATATAATTTTCTTTTTTAACTGAAGAATTACTTTCAACATTTATTGCAAGTCAGACGTACTGATAAAGTTCTCATACTTTTGGTTTTCCCAAGACTATTTAATTACACTTCAGTTTTAAAGGATAATTTTACATGGCACAGAATTTTAGGTTGGTGGGTTTAATTTTTTGCAACACTTTATATTTCCCTGCACTATCATCTTGAATTGTGAAAAGAAATTGGATGTAACTCTTATCCTTAATTTTCTATAGGTAAGGTGTTCTTTTTTACTCTGGCTTCTTTCAAGATTTTTTTTTTTTTTTTTGGTCTTTCTTTCTTTATAGTTTAAATATATGCTTAGTTTTGTGTTCTCTGAGCTTCCTAAATCTGTGGTTTAGTATCTAATACTAATTTCAGAAATATTATCAGTCATTGGTGCTTCAAATTTCTGCTTTGTTCTTTCTCTTTTTTCTTCTTATACCATACCTATTATGGATGAAAGTGAAAGTGCTAGTGGCTCAGTCATGTCTGATTCTTTGCGACCCCATGGGCTGTAGCCTGCCAAGGGACTCTGTCCATGGAAACCTCCAGGCAAAAAATACTGGAGTGGGTTGCCATTCCCTTCTCCAGAGTATCTTCCAAACCATGGCTTGAACCTGGGTCTCCTGCATCGCAGGTAGATTCTTTACTGTCTGAGCCATTGGGGAAGCTTATTACGACATGTAGCTACTTTTGTAGTTGATCTACAGTTCTTAGACATTCTAGGCTTTTTCAGCATTTTTTTGCTTTCTTTTAATGTTTGGAATTTTTTTTTTTTTTTTCATTTTCTCACTCTAAGATATTCTTTCCTCAGCTATGCGTATTCAACCTTGAATATTACTTGGAAGAACTGATTCTGAAATTCAAATGCCAATACTTTGGCCACCTGATGCAAAGAATAGACTCATTGGAAAAGACTCTGATACTGGGAAGGATTGAAAGCAGGAGGAGAAGGGGACGTTGGAGAATGAGATGGTTTGATGGCATCCCGATTCAATGGACATGAGTTTGAACAAACGCCTGGGGATGGTGAAGGACAGGGAAGTCTAGCGTGCTGCAGTCCATGGCATCTCAAAGAGTTGTACAGGACTGGGCAACTGAACAGAAACAACAATAGCCATGTCCAGTCTGCAAATTATACTATCAAAAGCATACCTGTTACAGTGTTTAGACCAGCACTACAGTAATAAAGACAATGTGCTACTGGTGATAGAATAGACAAATAAACAGAACAGAGTAGAAAACCCATAAATAGTACATACAAATATTGTAAACTGATCTTTGACAGAGCATTATAGGCAATATAATGGAGCAAAGAAAGTATCTTCAACAAGTGATGCTGGAACAACTAGACATCGCATGTTAAAAAAAAAATTAAACAGACTTTTTATTTTTCACAAAAATTAAATCAAAATGAACATAACCCTAAATGTAAAATGCAGAAATATGTATATATACATATATATGCTATCTTTTATAAGTTTTATATATATATATAACTTATAAAAGACAACATAAAAGAAAATATAGATGATCTGGGGTATCACTTTTTAGATACAACTCCAAAGATACAATCTGTTAAAAAAAAATGACAAGGTGAACTTTATTAAGGTTAAAACTTTTGCTCTGCAGAAGGCAATATCAAGAAACTTAAAAGACAAGTCACATACTAGAAGAATACATCTAGAAAAGGCAAATTTGGTAAATGATTGTTATTCAAACTATCCAAATAAAATTTAAACTCAATTATAAGAAAAAAAGCAGTCCTGTTAACAAATGGACAAAGGCCTTAGTAGAAAACTCACTAAGGAATATGTACAGATAGATGTGAAATATATGTGAATATGTTCAACATCATATATCATTAGGGAATTGAAAATAAAAACAACAATGAAATACCATTACACTCATATTAGAATGGCTGACAAATGCTGATGAGGATGTGAGGCAATAGGGAAACTTATTCTTTGCTATGAGAATGGCAAAAAGTATAGCCATTTTGGAAGACTGTTTGGTGGTTTCTTACAAAGTGAAATATACTCTTACCATATGATAAAGCAATCATCCTCTTTGGTATTTACACAAATGGCTTTAAAACTTATGTTTATACAAGATTCACACACTGATATGTACAAATATATGGAAGGTTTATTTATAATTGCCAAAACTTAGAAACAACTATGATGTCCATCAGAGGGTAATGGAGAGTAAACTGGTACATTCAGACAATGGAGTATTTTTCAGTGCTACAAAGAAATGAGCTATCAAGACATGAAAAGACATGAGGAACCTTGAATGTATATTATGATATTCTACACTGTATGAGTCCAATTGTATGACATTCTGGAAAAGGAAAAGCTATAGTGATAGTACAATGTCACTGGTTGTCAGGAGTTCTTTGAGGGCTTATGGGATGTATAGGCATAGCAAAGAGGATTTTTAGGGAATTGAAACTACTCTTCCCGATACTATAATGGCAGGTACATATCATTATACATTTGTCCAAATGTGTATCCCATAGAATGTACAATACTGAGAGTGAACTCAGTATTATGAAATTGGGATATAAATCATGTAAATTATGTTGTAAATTATGAAACCGGGATGATATGCTGTGGCTATGTATTTTAACAAATGTACCATTGTGGTGGGAAATATTGCTAATGGAAGAGGTTGGACATGTGGAGAATAAGGAGTACATGGAAACTTTGTATTTTCTTCTCAGTTTTGCTGAGAACCTGAAACTGTTTTTAAAAATAAAATTTACTAATTAAAAAATATTCAGTACTACTTTTATCTATTTTATTGCTCAAATACTTCAATTGACTGAACCACTTTTAGTTTAATGGGCAACTATTATATAGTAAGAAGCAGAGCTGAGATATCCATCCAGAGTGTTCTCATTGCGTCATACCATTTGTTCTCAAAAGTAAGGAACCCAAGTAGCACTGTGAAAATTATCTGGTAACTTGTTAGAAATGCACATTTTGGACATTTTCCCAGACATACTGAATCAGAAGCTGGGGGTAAGGTCCAGTAATCTGTTTATTAAAACAGCCTTGCAGAGCTTTATGTAGGCTGAAGTTAGAACTAAGTTACTATATCATAGTAAAGAATTATTTCAACTGTTCTATCTCCTTAGAAAGTCAGCATGCCACATATTGGTGGATGCTCCTTTCCTATACTCAATGTATATGACCACAGTGGAAGCAAGTTTGACTCTGTCTTAGGCCAGACCTATACAGTTAATTAATATGAGAAGATTAGTTCATTAGAAAAACAGCTTACTGGAGGTTAACTAATAGAAGCCCTTTATATAGAAATGTGGCTTTAAGATTCACTTATATAAGAACTTAAGTCAGCATTCATGGATGATAGCCATTTTCAAATATACTTTGGTAAGTAGGAAAGATAGCCTGCCAATGAGGAAGGAAAATGACACCAGAATTCAGAGACAGAGATATTTCAATAAGCAACTAAGACACACGCCTTCTTTTTCTTTTTCTTTTTTTTAACTCCATTGTGACATTGGGTCCTGCTCTGTTCCTGAGGTAGAGCTAAACTCCTCAGTTCCTTTGAAACTTGCCTGCTATTTTAATAAGATACCGAACTTATTTAGGCTAGACTGATAAGTTTTCTGAATTTAAAAAGTTATAACCATTAAGGTATCATCTTCTCATTATTAAGAAACAGTCTACTTCACATTTAATTTTTTTGATATATATTTATTAAAAAATAAAATATTTTACATCTAATTTGGAATGAGCTCAAATAAAAAAATCAAAGATGAAGAGATTATATATTATTACTTATATGTTTCAGTTAAAGGGCATATTGTAGTAAAGTTTGTATAGTAGGATGAGTCAATATGGCAGCATATGCACAATTATCCATAAAACTCTCTGGACTACAATAACATCTTGGACAAACACACATACAAGCACACTAATAAACATTCACTCATTTTTCTATTACTATTTCAAACCCCTGTGGTTATTATACAATAGATCTGCCAAGGTATCTGCCTTTATTTCAGGTATTTCTCTTTCAATCTAGGAACAGTTACACAAAATATATATGTGACATGTTTGTATACAATACACACACACACACACACACACACACCTACTCTCAGTTCAGTTCAGTCTCAGAGGGTAAAGCGTCTGCCTGCAATGCAGGAGACCTGGGTTCAATCCCCCGGTTGGGAAGATCCCCTGGAGAAGGAAATGGCAACCCACTTTGGTACACTTGCCTGGAAATCCCATGGACAGAGAAGCCTGGTAGGCTACAGTCCATGGGGTTTCAAAGAATCGAACACGACTGAGCAACCTCACTTTTCACTTTAGGTCAGTTGCTCAGTTGTGTCCGACTCTTTAAGACCCCATGGACTGCAGCACACCAGGCTTCCCTGTCCATCACAAATCCCGAGCTTTCCAAACTCATGTCCATCGAGTATCCAACCATTTCATCCTCTGTTGTTCCTTTCTCTTCCTGCCTTCAATCTCTTCCAGCATCAGGCACTTTTCCAGTAAGTCAGTTCTTTGCATCAGCTGACCTAAGTATTGGAGCTTCAGCCTCAGCATCAGTTATTCCAATGAATATCCAGGACTCATTTCCTTTAGGATTGACTGGTTTGATCTCCTTACAGTCCAAAGGACCCTCAAGAGTCTTTTCCAACATCACAGTTCAAAAGCATCATTTCTTCAGTGCTCAGCCTTCTTTATGGTCCAACTCTTACATCCATACATGACTACTGGAAAAACCATAGCTTTGACTATATAAAACTTTGTTGGCAAAGTAATGCCTCTGCATTTTAATATGCTGTCTAAATTTGTCATAGCTTTTCCTCCAAGGAGAAAGCTACTTTTAATTTCATGGTTGCAGTCACAATCTGTAGTGATTTTGGAGCCTGAGAAAATAGAGTCTGTCACTATTTCCATTGTTTCCCCAACTACTTGCCAAGAAGTGATGGGACCTGATGCCATGAACTTAGTTTTTTGAATGTTGAGTTTTAAGTCAGCTTGTTCACTCTCCTCTTTCACCTTCATCAAAATGCTTTTTGAATCAGCCATAGGTACACGTATGTCCCCTGCCTCTTATACCTCCTTTCCACCTCCCTATCAATTCCACCCCTCTGGTTTGAGAGAATATCATTGAAACAAGTACATTGCCATATGTAAAATAGATGACCAATGGAAGTTTGATGCATGAAGCCGAGCACCCAAAGTCAGTGCTCTGGGAAAACCCAGAGGAATAGTGTGGGGAGGGAAATGTGAGGGGAGTATAGGATGGGGGTGACACATGTATACGTGTGGTTGATTCATGTTGATGTGTGGCAAAAACCATCACAATATTGTAAAGTAATTTTTATCCAATTAAAATAAATTAATTAAAGATAATCCCACCCTGCTACGTTGTTACAGAGCCCAGGTCTGAATTCCCTTAGTCATATGGCAAATTCTTATGGCTATGTATTTAACATGCATTAATGTAAGTTTCTGTCATTCTCTCCAAACATCTCTTCTATCTCCTACCCCATATCCATAAGTCTATACTCGCTGTCTGTGTCTCCACCGTTGTCCTGCAAATAATTTCATCATTACCATCTTTCTAGATTCCATATACATGCATTAATATTCCATATTTGTTTTTCTTTTTCTGACTGACTTCATTCCATAAAATAAGCTTTAGGTTCATCCACCTCATTAGAATTGACTCAAATGTGCTTCTTTTCATGGATGAGTAATATTCGACTGTATATATGTTTCACAGCTTCTTTATCCATTCATCTGTTGATGGACATCAAGGTTGATTCCATGTTCTAGCTATTGTAAATAGTGCTTCAATGTATTTTGGGGATATGTGTCTCTTTAAATTTTTGTTTCCTCAGGGTATATGCCTAGTAGTGGGATTGCTGAGTCATATGATGATTTTATTCCTAGATATTAAGGAATCTCCCTACTGTCTTCTATAGTGATTGTATCAATTTACATTCCCATCAACAGTGCTAGAGGGTTCCTTTTTCTCCATACCTGTTCCAGCATTTGCTATTTGTAGACTTTTTGATGATGGCTATTCTCACCAGTATGAGGTGGTATCCCATTATAGTCTTGACTTGCATTTCTCTCAAATTGAGGGATGTTGAGCATCTTTTCATGTGTTTGCTAGTCATCTGTATGTATTCTTTGGAGAAATGTCTGTTTAGGTCTTTTCTCCACTTTTTAATTGGGTTGTTAGTTTTTCTGGTATTTACTTATATGAGCTGCTGTATATTTTGGAAATTAATCCTTTGTCCATTGTTTCATTTGCTTTCTTTTCTCTCATTCTGAGGGTTGTCTTTTCACCTTGTTTATAGTTTCTTTTTTTGTGCAAAATCTTTTAAATTTAATTAGGTCCCACTTTTTGATTTTTGCTTTTATTTCCATTAGTCTAGGAGGTGGGCCATAGAGGATCTTGCTGTGATTTATGTCACAGGTGTCTTTTGTATGTTTTCCTCCAAAAGTTTTATAGTTTCTGGTCTTTTATTCATTTTGAGTTAACCTTTGTGTGTGGTGTTAGAAAATGTTCTAATTTCATTCTCTTACATGTAGCCATACAGTTTTACCAGCACCACTTTTTGAAGAGGCTATTTTTGCTGCATTGTATATTCTTGCCTTTTTGTGAAAAATTAAAGTACCCATAGGTGAGTCAGTTTATCTCCACTATCATGTTACATTGGTCTATATTTCTGTTTTTGTGCCAGTACCATGCTGTCTTCATGACTGTAGCTTTATAGTATAGTCTGAAGTCATGAAGGTTGATTTCTCCAACTCCATTCTTCTTTCTCAAGATTGCTTTGGCTATTCAGGGCCTTTTGTGTTTTCATATGAATTGTGAAAATTTTCTATTCTAATTCTGTGAAAAATTCCATTGGTAATTTGATAGGGATAATGTTGAATCTGCATTTGGTATTAGAGTCATTTTCACAATATTGATTCTTCCAACCAGGATCATGGAATATCTATCCTATTTATGTTATCTTTGATTTCTTTCATCAGTGTCTTACAGTTTTCTGTAAACAGTTCTTTTGTCCACTCTGGTAGGTTTATTCTTAGATATTTTATTACAATGATAAATGGAATTTATCATTTTTGTTACAATGATAAATGGGATTGATTCCTTAATTCTTTTTTCCTAATATTTCATTGTTAGTATATATATAAAAAAAAAAAAAGCAAGTGATTTCTGTGTCTGTATTTTGTACCCTGTGACTTTACTAAATCCATTGATTAGCTTGAGAAATTTTCTGATAGTATCTTTAGGGTTTTCTCTGTAGAGAATCATGTCATCTGCAAACAATAAGAGTTTTATTTCTTTTCCAAAATATATTACTTTTATTGATTTTCTTCTCTTATTGCCATAGCTAGGACTTCCAAAGTTGTGTTGAATAAAGGTGGTGAGGGTAGGTCCCCTTGCCTTCTTCCTTGTTTTAGAGGGAATGATTTCAGTTTTTCACCATTGAGAAAAATGTTTGCTGTGGGTTTACCATATATAACCTTTACTATGTTGAGGTAGGTTCCTTCTTGGCTCATTTTTTTTGAAGATTATTTTATCATAATGGATGCTGTATTTTGTCAATTTTTTTTGTGTCTATTGAAATCATCATATGAATTTTTTTATCAT
Source organism: Cervus canadensis (assembly GCF_019320065.1). Taxonomy (NCBI): domain Eukaryota; kingdom Metazoa; phylum Chordata; class Mammalia; order Artiodactyla; family Cervidae; genus Cervus; species Cervus canadensis. The sequence goes on along the minus strand of NC_057394.1, from coordinate 47,617,619 downwards.
ATGATTTTTATCTCAATTTGCTAATGTGTATCATATGGATTGACTTGTGTATATCGAAGAATCCTTGCATCTCTGAGATAAGCCTAACTTGATCATGGTATATAATCTGTTTAATGAGTTGTTGAATTATTTTTGCTAGAATTCTCTTGAGGATTTATGCATCTATATTCATCATTGATATTGGTCTGTAATTTTCTTTTTTGTGTGTTGTCTTTGTCTAGTTTTGGTATCTGGGTGGTGGTGACCTCATAGAATGATCTGCAATGTTCCTTACTCTGCAATTTTTTTAGAGTTTTAAAAGGATAGACATTAACTCTCTAATGCTAAATACATTTCACTGGTGAAGCCATCCAGCCTTGAAGTGTGTTAGTCACTCAGTTGTGTCTGACTCTTTGTGACCCCATGGACTGTAGCCCACCAGGCTCCTCTGTCCATAGAATTCTCCAGGCAAGAATATTGGAGTGGGTTGCCATTTCCTTCTTCAGGGGATCTTCCTGACCCTAGAATTGAACCCAGATTCTCTGCAATGCCAGGAGTTTCTTTACTGACTGAGCTTTGAGGGAAGCCCACTTTTTGTACAATACGGATATAAAATATTGTTTTAATCGAATAAATGTCTATTTTACTTATCCTATTCTAAATAGCCATCCAAAGAAGTTTTGTTTGTTTGTTTGTCTTTTAATTCACTTCTGGTAGCTCATTTTTGTTAAAAGGAAAAAAAAAAGCCTCATTGAAATTATACCTAGACCTTTTTCCTTTTGTTTTGTTTTCATACAAGTTGGGCTTTTGTTTATAGGGAGGTTTCTGATCACATTTTTTGTTTATTTTACTATGTGTCATTGGGTTATTCATAATTTATTTCTTCCTGGTTCAGTCTTGGAAGATAGAACTTTCTATCTGTCTATAGACAGATAGAATCTGTCTATAGAAATAGACAATTTATTTCTTCGAGGTTGTCAATTTTATTGCCATATAGTTGCTCATAATTGTCTCTTATAATCCTTTATATTTCTACATTGTCTGTTGTAACCACCCCCTTTTCTTTTCTAATTTTGCTGATTTGATTCTTCTCTCACTTTTTCTTGATGAATCTGGCTAAAGGTTTGTCAATTTTTGTTTATCTTCTCAAAGAACAGCTTTTAGTTTTATTAATCTTTACTATTGTTTCTTTCATTTATTATTCATTTATTTTTGCTCTGATCTATATGATTTATTTCCTTCTGCTAATTTTTTTTCCTTCTTTTTCCAGTTTTTTAATTGTTAAATTAGGTTGTCTATTGATTTTTTGTTTGTTTGTTCATTTCTTGAGGTAAGACTGTGTCGCAATAAGCCTCCCTCTTAGAACTTCTTTTGCCGCAATGCATAGGTTTTGAGTTGCCATGATTTCATTGTCATTTGTTTCTAGGATTTTTTTTAAATTTTCCTTTTGATTTTTTCAGTAACTTTTTTTGCTATTTAGAAATGTATTTTTTAATCTCTATGTTTTTGTGTTTTTTACAGTTTTCTTTCTGTAATTGATATTTAGTCTCATAGCACTGTGGTTAGAAAAGATGCTTGATAGAATTTCAATTTTCTTAAGTTTGCTTAGGCTTGATTTGTGACCCAAGATGTGTTCTATCTTGGAGAATGTCCCAAGTTTGCTCGAGAATAAAATATATTCTATATTTGGATGGAATGTCCTGAAGATATCAATGAGACCCATTGGTCTACTGCATTATTTAAGGCTTGTGTTTCCTTATGAATTTTCTGTTCTGATTATCTGTAAGTGAGGTGTTACAGTCACTTACTATTATTGTGTCATTGTCATTTTTTTCCTTTTATGTCTGTTAGTGTTTGTCTTGTATATTGAGGTATTCCTATGTTGGGTGAATAAATATTTGTAGTTGTTATGTCTTCCTCTTTGATTAATCCATTGGTCATTATGCAGTGCTCTTCCTTATCTCTTATAATATATATATATTTTTTATTTAAGGCATATTTGTCTCATATTAGGGTTGCTCCTCCATCTTTTTTTTTTTTTTTTTTTCATTTCCATTCTCATGGAATGTATTTTTTCAGCCTCTCACTTTTAGTCTATATTTGTCTTTAGGTCTGAAGTGAGTCTCTTGTAGACAGCATATATATGGGTCTTGTTTTTGTATCCATTTGGCCAGTCTGTTTCTTTTGGTTGGAGCATTTAATTCATTTACATTTAAAGTAATTATTGATATGTATGTTCTCCTTTCCATTTTCTTAATTGTTTGGGGTCTGCTTTTGTGGATCTCTTTCTTCTCTTGTATTTCCTCTCTATATAAGTCCCTTTTACCTTCACATATCACTGCCTTGTAGGGCTGAAGAGACGTGCATAACTCAATGAAGCTATAAGCCATGCCACATAGGTGCACCCAAGATTGATGGGAAAGGAAGGTTCTGACAAAATGTGATCCAATGGAGGAGGGAATTGCAAACCATCCCAGTATACTTGCTGTGAGAACCCCCTGAACTGTATAAAAGGACAAAAAAGTTATGATGCTGAAATATGAGTCCCCTAGGGCTAAAGTGTCCGATATGCTACCGGGAAAGAGTGGAGGAGAACTACAAATAGCCCCAGAAAGAATGAAGTGGTTGGGCCAAAGTAGAAATGATGCTCAATTGTGGATGTAAGGAGAAAGATCAGCAACCTCATATATGTGAATGGTAACACTTTATTGGCAGGAAGTTAGGAGAAATTAAAGAGCCTCTTGATAAGGGTGAAGGAGGAGACTGGAAGAGCTGACTTAAAACTAAATATTACAAAAACTAAGATCATGACATCCGGCCGCATTACTTCATGGCAAATAGAGGGGGAAAAGATGGCAGTAGTGACAGATTTCCTCCTCTTAGACTCTAAACTCACTGTGGATGTTGACTACGGCAATGAAATCAGAAGACAATTGCTTCTCGGCAAGAAAGCTATAACAACCTAGACAGTGTGTTAAAAAGCAGAGATGTTACTCCTCTGACAAAGGTTCTTATAGTAAAAGACTATGACTTTCCCAGCAGTCATGTGTGGTTGTGATAGCTGGACAGTTAAAAAAAAAAAAAAAAAAAAAAGCAGAGTGCTGAAGAATTGATGCCTTCTAACTATGGTACTGGAGAAGACTTCTGAGAGTCCCTTGGACAACAAGGAGACCAAACCAGTCAATCTTAGCAGAAATCAACCCTAAATTCTCATTGGAAAGCCTGATGCTGAAGCTAAAACTCCAGGATTTTGGTCATCTGGTATGAACAGCTGACTCATTGGAAAAGTCCCTGATACTGGAAAAGATTGAGGGCAGAAGGAGAAGAAGGTGTCAGAGGATGAGATGGCTAGATGTCATCACTAATGCAGTGGACATGAACTTGGGCAAACATTAGGAGATGGTGAAGGACAGAGAGAACCGGCATGCTTCAGTCCATGGAGTTGCAAAGAGTTGGACACGACTGGGCGACTGACCTATGACAACATAAGTCCCTTTAACATTTGCTGTATAGCTGATTTGGTGGTACTAAATTCTCTTAACTTTTTTTTTTTTTTTCCTGTAAATCTTTTGATTTCTCCATCAGTTTTGAATGAGATCCTTGACAGATAGTATAATGTTGGTGTTGTGGTCTGTGTGTGGGTTGGAAAAGAATTTCCAGACATGAGACAGAATGAGAGGGAAATAAAGTTTATTAGAGTGGGAGATGCAGTTAGAACAGTGGCCAGCTCAAGGGAGAACCAATGTTGAACAGGAGTCCTTAGTCTACTTTTATACCCAGAGTACAAGTAGTGGGATAGGGGTCTTGCAGGTCAATTAGGTATTGGATGAGGCACATATACTGTGGGGTTGGGGGGAGAGTAAGGCAAATATCTTCTCCCCATGGGGTAGGAGGGGAGACAGGTTACACTGCTCAGGAGGATCTAAAATCCATTAATATTTACAACATGGGGGAGAGAAGGGTGATAAGGGTCCAGTTTTTCTGTCCCTGCATTTTAAGGACCTCCCTGGTCTTATCTGCTCTTTCACCTTGGGTCACCACAGTTGGTTGTATATTTTTCTCTTTCACTACTTTAAATATATCCTTCCACTCCCTTCTGGCCTGCAAAGTTTCTGCAGAAAGATCAGTTGTTAAACATAGGGGATTTCCCTTGTATGTTCAGTCAGTTCAGTTTAGTTCAGTTGCTCAGTTGTGTCTGACTCTTTGCGACCCCATAGACCACAGCACGCCAGGCTTCCCTGTCCATCACCAACTTCCAGAGTTCACTCAAACTCATGTCCATTGAGTCGGTGATGCCACCCAACCATCATATCCTCTGTTGTCCCCTTCTTCTCCTACCTTCATCCTTTCCCAGGGTCAGGGTCTTTTCCAGTGAGTCAGTTCTTCACATCAGGTGGCCAAAGTATTGGATTTTTCAGCTTCAGCATCAGTCCTTCCAAAGAATATTCAGGACTGATTTCTTTTAGGATGGACTAGTTGGATCACCTTGCACTCCAAAGGACTCTCAAGAGTCTTCTCCAACACCACAGTTCAAAAGCATCAATTCTTCAGTGCTCAGCTTTCTTTGGAGTTCAATTCTCACATCCATACCTGACCCCTGGAAAAACCATAGCTTTGGCTAGATGGACCTTTGTTGACAAAGTAACGTCTCTGCTTTTTAATATGCTGTCTAGGTTGGTCATAACTTTTCTCCCAAGGAGTCCCCCAGAAAATAAAGTCTCTCACTGTTTCCCCATCTACTTGCCATGAAGTGATGGAACCAGATGCCATGACCTTACTTTTCCAAATGCTGAGTTTTAACCCAACTTTTTCACTCTCCTTTTTTCACTTTCATCAAGAGGCTCTTTGATTCTTCACTTTCTGCCATAAGTGTGGTGTCATCTGTATATCTGAGGTTATTGATATTTCACCTGGAAATCTTGATTCCAACTTGTGGTTCATCCAGCCCAGTGTTTCTCATGATGTACTCTACATACAAGTTATATAATCAGGGTGACAATATACAACCTTGACGTACTCCTTTCCTGATTTGGAACCAGTCTGTTGCTACATGTCCAGTTCAAACTGTTGCTTCCTGAACTGCATACAGATTTTTCAAGAGGCAGGTCAGGTGGTGTGGTATTCCCAGCTCTTAAAGAATTTTCCACAGTCTTCTGTGGTCCACACAGTTAAAGGCTTTGCTATTGTCAATAAAGCAGAAGTAGATGCTTTTCTGGAAATCTGTTGCTTTTTCAATGATCCACTGATGTTGGCAATTTGATCTCTGTTTTTTCTGCCTTTTCTAAAACCAGCTTGAGCATCTTGAGTTTCATGGTTCACGAACTGTTGAAGCCTGGCTTGGAGAATTTTGAGCATTACTTTACTTACATGTGAGATGAGTGCAGTTGTGCAGTAGTTTAAGCATTCTTTGGCATTGCCTTTCTGTGGGGTTGGAATGATTTTCCCTTAGTACTTTTAATATTTTTTCCTTGTGTTTACTCTTTGTTGATTTGATTAGTATGTGTCTTGGCATGTTTCTCTTTGTGTTTATCCTGTATGAGACTCTCTGCTCTTCTTGAACTTGATTGATTATTTATTTTCCCATGTTGGGGAAGTTTTCAACTATAATGTCTTCAAAATTTTTCTCATGACCTTTCTTTTAATCTTCTTCTTATGGGGCCCTTATAATTAGAATGCTTTTGTGCTTAATATTGTCCCAGAAGTCTCTGAGACTATTGTCAGTTCTTTTCATTGTTTTCATTTTATTCTACTCTTCAGCAGTTTTTTCCACCACTCTGTCTTCCAGCTCACTTATCTTCTCTTCTTCCTCATATTTCTGCCTCATGTATTCTGCTATTGATTCCTTCTAGAGTATTTTTTTTTTATTTCAGTAATATGTTGTTTGTCTCTGTTTGTTTATTCTTTGTTTCTTCTAGTTCTTTGTTAAATATGTTGATTCTGGCATTTTCTCTGTTCTATTTTTGAGATTCTGAATCATCTTTACTATCATTACTCTGAGATTTTTTTCAGGTATTTTGCCTATTTCCCCTTCATTTATTTGGGCTTGTGTGTTTCTAGGTTGTTATTTGTGCAATATTTCTCTGCCTTTTCATTTTTTAAAACTTATTGTGTTTCAGGTCTCATTTTCACAGGCTTCTGCATTGAATTCTATCTTGCTTTTGGCTTCTGCCCTAGGTGGGTAAGGTTGGTTTAGTCAGTGATTTGTTTAAGCTTTATGTATGGTGTGACTTGTGCTTGTATTCCTGTGGGATAAGGTGAGGTTTTTTGTTTGTTTGTTTGTTTTCTTTTTTTCTCCCCTGCTGGGCATGTCTGTGTGAGGTGGTAATCTGGTCTGCTGATGAGATGATTGGGTTTGCATTTTTGTCTTGTTTGTGGTTTGGATTAAGTGTCCTGCACAGAATGCTGCTGGCAGTTGGGTGATGCCAGGTCTTGTATACATGTGGCTGTCTTTGTGAGAGTTCTCACTAATTAGTACTCCCTAGGGTTAGGAGTTCTCTGGTAGTCTAGGGCCCTCACTCCAAAGGACCCTTTAAGATTCTGGTGCTCCCACTCCAAAGGCTCAGTGACTGATATCTCTGGCCTAGGAATGGAGATACGATAGTTGTGCCATTTGTTATGGTATTAAATGGGATTGAAACAAAAAACAAAAGACAAGAAGCAAAACAAGAAACAAATCTACTAAAACAAGAAACGAAAGGCACACTTCAGACAAATGACATTACAACATCAGGAAAATAATAGCTAAAATAATGAAATATGCACACATACATATACATCCATAAACAAAACCAAAACAGTCCCCCCCAAAAAATTAATAGATTGACTTGGTGAACACAGAAAACCAAAAATTATATGAAACAGCTTAAAACAAAACTAACTAAAGCACAAACTGGAAAACAAAACTAAAGTAAGGTCCCAACTGAGGAATAAAGCAAAAAAAAAACAAAAAAACAAACAAACAAAAAAAAAACCTAGCAAACAGGTGAGAAAAAGGAAGAAATTAAAGAATAGAAATGTGACATTAAATAGAGGCAGATAAAGAAGATTTACATATATTAAAGAATAGCTACAATGGGGAAAGAATGGTGGGAATGAGTAGAGAAAAAATAAATGTGGAAAAAATTATAATAAATAAATAAAAAATTTAAAATGAAAGAAAAAAAAAGGCAAACATTACAGAACCACAAAAGCCAACATAGAGGTAGAAACATATAAAAGAAATAAAAAGTATGCTTAAAAAAATTCCCAAAATCTTAAATAAATTTCAGTTCAGTTTGGTCACTCAGTCATGTCCAACTCTTTGCGACCCCATGAACCTTCAGTATGCCAGGCCTCCCTGTCCATCACCAACTCCCGGAGCCCACCCAAGCCCATGTCCATTGAGTCAGTGATGCCATCCAACCATCTCATCCTCTGTCGTCCCCTTCTCCCCTTGCCCTCACTACTAACAAAATCAACAACTGCAACAACAGAGGGGGGAAAAGAGGGAGGAGGGGGCCCAGAAAAAAACTACAGAACAGCCAAAACCTAAGAATAACAAATATTATTTTCTTGAATCTCAGCTTTCAGTGTCCTTTCCCTCGCTGGGAGTCACAGTCCACCTCTCCTCTCTAGGATGCCTTCCAACACTCGACTGATTTCTTGACCTGCTTTGGGGGCAGCTTAGAATCTAATCCGGTCCTACTCCTGTGTATTCTTATCTCCAATGTCCACAGCTGTCAGAAATAGTGTGTTTTCTCTTGTGGGAACTCTCATTGTCCAGACACAGTCTACCTAATTGATCGCATAGATTTAATCTGCAGCTTGTACAGCTGCTGGGAAGGTTTTGGGTCCTCTTCCTTAGTCACAATTCCTTTGTGTTACAATTGTGGTTTTATCTACACCTATGCATGCGAGTCATCCATAGGAGTTTGCTCCTGAGGCTGTCTTGGAGTTCTTGGATCTGCCCCAGTGAAGACCAGGCATGGATGTGGTGCAGCTTCGTGGGTCACAGGGGCCCTAGGAGCACCAGGTACTCAGGGGAGCCAGCGGCAAGGGCAGCAGGAGATATGGTGGCAACTGCAAATGGGCACTTGTCAAAAGCATTGCCAGTGACTGAATAGCAAGGTCATTGGCCATCTGCCTCTGTGGAGACTGAACCGTGGGCTGATGCAGCTGTTGACCTTCAACATGCCCTGAGGGAATTCAGGGTGGAATGCGGCACTCTGGGCTCCAGGGAATTTAGTGGAACAGGTCTTTAGATAGTTGGATGTTTTCAGGAGCCCATTTTATGATCTCAGTCCTTACATCTCCTCATATCTAGAAAAGCACTAAATCCCTTCATGGTGACATCATATCCTGTGACTAGCAGAAAACCCTTTGTAAAATGAGTGCTTAATGTTATTGAACTCTGCTTTCTTCAAAATTTTTTATGTTGACCTTCCTCCCACTGCTTCTTTGGAGCAGTCCCTCAGAGTTATCTGAGGTGCTGTTAAAGTAGAGATTGCTAGGAAGTCAATGTAGAACTCAGTCTTGTTTTCAGTAAATATCTCACTCTATTAGCTTAGAACTATATCTTTTGTCTTGAATTCCTGGAATGTGTTCCTGGTCTGATAAATTATCAGCACTCAGAACCAGGGAAGGTCAGTAATTAGCTTCTGTTCCATATGCTTGAGGGAAAAACAACTGCTGATCATTAATCTGACCCACAGTAAAACGCCAGGGGGCATGAAAAAGGGTGGTGACTCAGTGGATCAAGAGAAGTCATAAAGAGGTTAAGGATCTTGACCTTTAAGCTGATTGTTTACAAATAACATGATTTAAGAAAAGAAGCCAACCAAAATTGTACAGATTTATACTGGTAAAGATATAAAACTGCTGTAATGCCCGCCGTTTTGGGTTCTCTTTACTCCCTCTCAGTGTCAATGCTGAGAGCTTTGTACCTTCCTTCTCTTTAATAAATCCTATTTGCTTTGTTATTACTGGATTCCATTCTTCAGCTCCAGGAATAAGAACTCAGATTCCTGTTTCATTGCCTCTCAGGCTGCAATCTTTGCTTTGCCCCAAATAAAACTTAACTTTCAACTCTCAAGTTGTGCATCTTTTTTAGTTGACAATGGTGCTCTAGAAGAATCTGGCAACCCATTTCAGCATTCTTGCCTGGGGAATCCCATGGACAGAGAAGCCTGGAAGGCTGCAGTCCAGGTCGCAAAGAGTTGACGTTACCGAAGTGACCCCACATACATGCTTGCAGGATTTTTTCTAGCCTCTGGTAGCTCTGTCCCAGTGGGGATCATGCATGGAGGCGGTGTGGTTGCTTGGATCATGGGGGCCCTGGCAATGCCAGCTGTGCGTCAGCTATTGTTACAGGAGAAATGGTGCCATTAGGGCCTGTTCTGGCCTGTGACAGCTTTGCCCCCGTGAGGATTGAGTGTGATTGTGACACAACTGCTTGGGTCCCAGGGAGCCTAGTGGCACCAAGAGAGACATCAAGATGGCAGGGAAATAGGTAGATGTAGAGTGACATCTCTCTCCACAAATACTCAGGAATACACTTTCAGACACAGAAGATCTTGCAGAACACCAGCTGAGTGCAGGGACACTGACTGCCTCAGCTGCTGGAGCTATGGACCTATCAGGGTTTTTTTTCTGGCCTCTGGCAGCTGGCCATCAAACAGCCTCTTTGGCTGGTCCTTCTCTGTTGCTCTACCCACTCATGCCCTTAGAGGGCCCCCTTGGCTGGAGTCCTACTCTGTTTTTCAGTGCATCAGATGCTTAAAGGTCCAGCCTCTCTACTGTTCCCCTGCCAGTGCTGGTGCGTGGGGCAACAGAGGCTACAGTGATGGCTCCACCCGCTGCCCATGACTCACAGTATTGCCTTGCCTCCAGGCATGGTTTTCATCTACAGTCTTTTCCCACCAGGACCTCTTCCCTCATGCCCCCTTGGGTCTGTCTCCCCACAGTCAATGGCAGACCTCACCATGGGTTTGCTCTACAATCTCTATGCTCCATCTCTCAGCTTCTGTGCTTTCTAGGGACTTGCACCCTTGTGTGGGGTACATATGCCTGCAGCAAGGATGATCTGTGTGGTTCTCATTCCATTTAGACTGTCACAGATCACCTGCTTCACTGTCAGCCTCAAATGTTTCTCCTCTGTCCGAAACAGTTACAGCAATGTGGGGATTGGACCCCTGCTTCAGTTCCCCCACCCACCAGGGGCAGGTCCAGTCTTCCTAACTCTCCTTTTTTTTTTTTTCCACCTTCTTTTATCCTACTGAGTTTTGCCTGGTTTTATAAATTCTTTTCCAGTGGTCAGGTACTGCTGACCACTCTCAGCTGGTGTTCTGCAAGATCTTTTGTGTCTGAAAGTGTATTCCTGATGTATTTGTGGAGAGAGATGTACTCTACATCTACCTATTCCTCTGCCATCTTGATGTCTCTCTTAGTCTGGCTTAGATATTAGTGTAATGCTGATCTCATAGGAAGAGTTGGGGAGTGTTCCTTTGTCTTAAATTCCTTGGAAAAGTTTGAAGAGGATTGATGTTAATCCTTCTTTAAATATGTTGTAGAACTCTCCAGAGAAGCCATCGGCTTCTGAGCTCTTAGTTGGGAGATATTTTTATTACTGTTTCAATTTCTCACTTATTATAGGTCTGTTAAGATTATTTTGTTTCCTTAAATTTCAGTGGGTAATTGTTTATTTTGCTATCTTATTTGCATCACTTCTCCTTGAAGAGTTTATTTTTAAATCCAATATATTAAAGGTACCTTTAAGTGCACAAACCCAATATTATTTTTCCCTGCATTCCACTAATGAGAGAAATGTTATTTCAAATATGGGTAATATTGTGGATAGAAAGAATATTAAACAAATGTTACAATCTCAACCTTTGAGTTTAGACTATAGTAATTACTTATAAATTTTTTTTGCATTTATTAAATTTTTATTTGGTAATGCAAAATGCATCTAATTGATTTTGACAAATGATAGTTCTTAGTGAGAACATAGGATAGAAGTTTACAGAGTATTGATAATGTGACTTAACTTGAGTGTATTTTTCTTTGATCTAATTGTGACTTTGATTAGAAATTATATTAAGGTAGAAGTCGAGGTATATAATCAATACATATTATAAGTTTAGACTCTAGAATCAGATAATTATGAATGAAAATACTCCCATTTCACTTTAGAATTTGGTGACACTGTGCAAATTATTTAACCATTATGAATCTCAAATTCTCTTACATAACATATTCTAAGAATATTCTATATTTCATAAGATTGCTTTGAAAATTAAATATTACTAACAGCAGTAATGACAGGAGTTTTAGCAGTTAACATATTTTGACTGCTTACCATGAGTATGACCCAGGGGTAATAGATTTACATGTATTAATTCATAGCACACTTTCTTGAACATAATATTTGAACACTTTCTTGAACACTCAGCATATATTAACTCATTGCCATTTTTACTGCTACTATGTATAAGAAGCACCAAGTTGGCTGTGATTACAAAATTTCATGACAGTTCACAACTAGAGCTTATGCTGAAGGACATATAGACAATTATGATTTTGGAAGACAAATGCTATAATTTATCATGAAAATTTCTGCACATTTCTTACATGAGAATCAGAATTTGCTTTCAGTTTAATTTGAGTTGGATTTTTTTTTAATCTATGTCTGTCCTTCCAAATGTTATAGTAGATACTTTTACATCATTGGCATTCTTTAATTTCCCAGTGAAAAGTAAAATATCTGCAATCATTAATTTTATAAAGTTTCCATGAGTCCATTTTAATATTTTCACTCATACATAATCAAAAATTTTCAGGGCTTATTATATTATAGGGGTTGCCCTGATGGCCCAGATAATAAAGAATCTGCCTATAGTAAAGGAGACCTGGGTTCAATCCCTGAGTTGGGGAAATTCCCTGGAAAAAGGAACGGCTAGTCACTCCAGTATTCTTGCCTGGAGAATTCGGTGGACAGAGAAGTCTGGCGGGCTACAGTTCTTGGGGTTGCAAAGAGTTGGATGTGACTGAGTGACTAACACATACACATTACATTATATGTCTCATTTCTTTGAGTTGTCTGTGGAAATAAATAGAATGACATGTTTCAAGTGTCTATATGACTATATACCAGACATTCCTATTAAAGACCACTTAATACACACATGTTCAAGCTGGTTTTAGAAAAGGCAGAGGAACCAGAGATCAAATTGCTAACATCTGCTGGATCATCAAAAAAGCAAGAGAGTTTCAGAAAAACATCTATTTCTGCTTTATTGACTATGCCAAAGCCTTTGACTATGTGGATCATCGCCAACTGTGGAAAGTTCTGAAAGAGATGGGAATATCAGACAACCTAGCCTGCCTCTTGAGAAATCTGTATGTAGGTCAGGAAGCAACAGTTATAACTGGACATGGAATCACAAATTGGTTCCAAATAGGAAAAGGAGTACATCAAGGCTGTATATTGTCAACCTGATTATTTAACTTATATGCAGAGTACATCACAAGAAACACTGGGATGGATGAATCACAAGTTGGAATCAAGATTGCTGGGAGAAATATCAATAACCTCAGATATGCAAGTGACACCATCCTTATGGCAGAAAGTGAAGATGAACTAAACAACCTCTTGATGAAAGTGAAAGAGGAGAGTGAAAAAGTTGGCTTAAAGCTCAACATTCAGAAAATTAAGATCATGGCATCTGGTCCCATCACTTTATGGCAAATAGATGGGGAAACAGTGGCTGACTTTATCTTTTTGGGCTCCAAGATCACTGCAGATGGTGACTGTAGCCATGAAATTAAAAGACGCTTACTCCTTGGAAGGAAAGTCATGACCAACATAGACAGCATATTAAAAAGCAGAAACATTACTTTGCCAACAAAGGTCCATGTAGTCAAGGCTATGGTTTTTCCAGTAGTCATGTATGGATGTGAGAGTTGGATGATAAATAAAGCTGAGTATTGAAGAATTGATGCTTTTGAACTGTGGTTTTGGAGAAGACACTCGAGAGTCCCTTGGACTGCAAGGAGATCCAACTAGTCCACTCTAAAGGAAATCAGTCCTGAATATTCATTGGGAGGACTGATGCCGAAGCTGAAATTCCAATACCTTGGCTAACTGATGCGAAGAGCTGATTCATTTGAAAAGACTCTGATTCTGGGAAAGAGTGAAGGAAGGAGGAGAAGGAGCAACAGAGGATGAGATGGTTGGATGGCATCACCAACTCAATGAACATGAGTTTGAGTGGACTCTGGGAGTTGGTGATGGACAGGGAGACCTGGCATGCTGCAGTCCATGGAGTCACAAGGAGTTGGACATGACTGAGTGACTGAACGGAACTGAACTGATCACACACACACACACACACACACATATACATCTCTCTATCCAATCACCTTCACAGATCATAGCCTGGTCTTGGTGAAGAGGCTTTCATAACTTAATGAATCTATAGCCATGTTGTGTGGGGCCACCCAAGATGGATGGGTCATAATGAACAGTTCGCACAAAACAAGATCCACTGGAGGAAGAAATGGCTACCCATTCCAGTACTCTTACCTAGAGAACCCCATGGATAGTATGAAAAGGCAAAAAGACATGATACCAGAAGATGAGTTCCTTAGGTCAGAAGGTGTCCAATATACTACTAGGGAAGAATGCAGGACAATTACTAATAGCTCCAGAAAAATGAAGAGACTGGGCCAAATCAGAAATGACATTCAGTCGTGATTGTGTCTGGTGATGAATATAAAGTCCAACGCTGTAAAGAACAATATTGCATAGGAATTTGGAATGTTAAGTCTTTGAATCAAGGTAAATTGATCTGGTCAAGTAGATTGCAAGGTTGAACATGGACCTCTTAGGAATCAGTGAACTAAACTGGATGGATATGGCCAAATTTAATTTAGATGAACATTATATCTACTACTGTGTGCAATAACTCATTAGAAGAAATGGAATAGCTCTCATAGTCAACAGAAAAGTCTGCAATGCAGTACTTTGGTGCAATCTCAAAAGCAACACAATGATCTCAATTCATTTCCAAGACAAGCATTGCAACATCACAATAATCCAAGTCTATGTCCCAGCTGAAGAAGCTGAAATTGACCAGTTCTATGAAGACCTACAAGATCTTCTAGAACAACATAAAAATATGCCCTTTTCCATATAGGAGTTTGGAATGTGAAATTAAGAAGTCAAGAGGTACTTGGAATAACAGGTAAATTTGGCCTTGGAGTATAGTTAAGCAGCAAAAAGGCTAATAGAGCTTTTTCAAAAGAACATGATGGTCACAGAAACCAGCCTTTTCCAACAACGCAAGAGACGACTCTACATATGAATATCACCAGATGATCAATACCCAAATCAGATTTATTTTGTTCTTTACAACCAAAGATGGAGATAGAGTCAGCAAAAACAAGACCTGGATGAACTATGGTTGTAATCATGAGCTTCTTACTGCAAATTCAGGTTTAAATTGAGGAAACTAGGAAAAACCACTAGGCCATTCAGGTATGACCTAAATCATATCTCTTATGATTATACTGTGAATGTCATAAATAGATTCAAAGCATTAGATATAGTAGAGAGTGCCTGAAGAACTATGGATGGAGATTTGTAATATTGTACCAAATGTGACCAAACCCATCATAACAAAAAAGAAGTACCAGAAGAGAAAGTGGCTGTCTGAGGAGGCCTTGCATACAGCTGAGGAAAACAGAAGTAAAAGGCAAGGGAGAAAAGGAAAGATATACTCAGCTAAATGCAGAGTTACAGAGAATGCTGAGGAGAGATAAGAGACCTAATAGAAGAAAACATCAGAATGGGAAATGGGAAAGATTAGTGATCTCTCCAAGAAAATTCAAGATATCAAGGGAATATTTTATGAAACAATAGATGAGATAAAGGATAGACAATAAGGACCTAAAATAAGTGGAATAGACTAAGAAGAGGTGGCAAGAATACATGAAGAACTATACAAAAATGGCCTTTATGACCCCAATAACCATGATGTGGTTACTCACCTGAAGCCAGACATCTTGGAATGTGATGTCAAGTTGGCCTCAGGAAGCACTGCTATGAGCAAAGGTAGTGGAAGTGGAATTCCAGCTGAGGTATTTCAAATCCTAAAAGATGATGCTGTTGAATGCTACCCTCAATATGTCCACAGAATTGGGAAACTAAGCAGGACTGGAAAAGGTCAGTTTTCACTTCAATCCCAAAGAAGGGCAATGGCAAAGAATGTTCAAACTACAGTTGAATTGCAGTCATTTCATGTGCTAGCAAGATTATGCTTAAAATCATTCAATGTATGCTTCAGCAGTATTTGAGCTGAGCACCTCCAAGTGTTCAAGCTGGGTTTTGAATAGGCAGAGGAACTAGAGATTGGATTGCCAGCCTTTGTTGGATCATGAAGAATGCAAAGGCATTCTGGATAAAATTCTACTTCTGCTTCATTGACTATGCTAAAGCTTTTGACTGTGTGAATCACAACAAATTATGGAAAATTCTTAAAGAGATAAGAATACCAGACCACCTTACCTGTCTCCTGTATGTGGGCCGTGAAACAACAGTTAGAACTAGACATGGAAAAACCAATTGGTTCAAAATTGGGAAAGGAATATCAAAAGTCTGTATGTTGTTACCCTGTTTAGCTTCTATGCAAAATGCATCATGTGAAATGCCCTGCTGGATGAACCACAAGCTGGAATCAAGATTTCTGGGAGAAATATCAAGAGATGATGTCACTCTTATAGCAGAAAGTGAAGAGGAACTGAAGAGCCTCTTGATGTGGGTGAAAGAGGTGAGTGCAAAAACTAGCTTGAAACTCAACATTAAAGAAAACTAAGATCATGGCATCTGGTTGCATCACTTCATGGCAACTAAATGGGGAAAAACTGGAAGCAGTGACAGATTTTATTTTCTTGTTCTCCAAAATCACTGTGGGTGGTGACTGCAGTCATGAAAGTAACAGATTATTGCTTATTGGAAGGAAAGTTATGACACACCTAGACGGTATATGAAAAAGCAGAGACATCACTATGCTGATAACGGTCCATATAGTCAAAGCTATGGTTTTCCTAGTAGCCATGCACAGATGTGAGAGTTGAACTATAAAGAAGACTAAGAGTCAAAGAATTGATGCTTTCAAATTGTGGAGCTGGAGAAGACCCTCAAGAGTTTTTGGATTGCAAGATGATCAAATCAATCAATCCTAAATGAAATCAACTCTGAATATTCATTGGAAGGACTCATGCTGAAGCTGAAGCTAAAGCCCCAGTACTTTGGCTACATGATGCAAAGAGCTGATTCATTGAAAAAGGTCCTGATGAGGGGAAGATTGAAGGCAAAAGGAGAAGGGAGTAGCAGAGGATGAGATTGTTACGTAGCATCACCAACTCAATGGATATTAACTTAAGCACACTCCAGGAGGTAGTGGGGGACAGAGGAGCATGGCCTGCTGCAATCCAAGATGTCACAAAGAGTTAGAAAGGATTTAGTGACTGAATAACAACAATAAGCTATTTGGTAAATTAATATTTCTGTCTATGAGCAAATGCATTATAAAATAGATCTTAAACTATACATTTCTTATGCTCTTGCTCTATAAACATTTGAAAATATGATTTGGTATAGTTGAGTTTTTAGTGCCCCCTTGAATTCACCACACATATTTTTTTCTGTACTGCCCACAACATTCATGAGGTCATGCTTATCCAAGAAAATTGTGGGATGTAGATTATTAACAAATATAATCTGTGTTTTCCAAGTCCTAAAACATCACTTGACTCCACCCATCCTTACAGCATTTTGAAATTAACTGACATCTGTATTTATCCCCAATTTGTATTTAACCAATTCATTCTGGGTGTGACTTGCTTATTCTTTTTGTAAAAAAATAAAACTGGAAATTAATTTTGATGGAAAAACAAGTTTGAGAATACTGATTTAGGAAATATATGTAGAGAATCACTGTTGTTCTCATTTAGAGTTCTCCATACTAAAATTGAAACTCAATAAGCATAGTGTCTTTGAGGCAACAAAGTATTGATAGAAATAAGAATAGTGCTAACTTATGTCAGGGAGAAGGTATTTTTGATTATCAGCTTTTTATTCAAATTTCTTTACATCTATGTTTGTCAGATATTGGGTCTTTTTTCTCAGAAAGATTGGAGGCATACCAGTTTGTTACCTGTGCAGTGCTCTGGAAATGACACTCTGCCAAGAACTTTCCATCTCTGATTATCACAGTCAGACATGGGACCCAGAAAAGCGAGCCCCTGTCCTCTAGAGTCAGGCAGTCAAGTGACACTCCCTAGATGGCAGTTGAAAAAACCAGGTCATCAAATATGAAAACCCAAGGCAGCAACATGTAGAAACTGCCCTCTAGAGGTACTGATGCTCTGGAGGGAGACAAAGAGGAGTACAAACATGCTACTCACTAAAAAAAAAGAAAAAAAAAAAAGAAAAAGAAAAAAAATGGAAAGGAAAGAACTAAAAGAAGGAAAAAAGAGAGAAAAAAGATCATGCATGCCAGCTTTTACAGGGCAGAAAGAGAGAACAGAAGAAAATGCCCACTGGCTAGAGTGTAAAGATGACATCCCTGAGAATGGGGAAAAAAGATGGCACTTGCTGGTTTCAGAAAGGCAGAGGGAGAGCCAGGAAGATGATACACACCAGCCTTCATCCCTGGAGAGTATCCCAGCAAGTCCTGCCCTTCCAGTCAATGTTTTAAAATTAGGAAATGAATCTCTTTCCTATAAATTGTGGTCAGTTTCAAAGGGGCTGCTTCTACTCTGAGCCTTGGGGAGAGTGGCTGTATTCAGTTATTCAGGTCACCACAGCCCAGTAGGTCTCCTAGGCAGGAGCCCTGTTGGTTGTCAAAGCCAGGTATTTGGAAGGCTCATCTCTTAGGTGTTGGTTTTAAAAGTTTGAGTCCTGAAGTGAGATACTAACTCCACTTATCAGTGTAAAGCTCCAGATTTTAAGCTATTTCTTGACTGTGGGTCACCATGCTGTGTTGAGGTTTATAGGAGGGTTGTCTCTAGCCTTTCCTTCCTGCTTTAATGCGGGTTCCTTCTTATTTGCAAACATGAAGAGGTTGCTCTGCCAGTTTTTAGGTGTTTCCCACATCCCCCAGAGGAAATTGTCCCACGTATAAACGTACATCTTTGTGTCTACACAAGAAAAAAGTTCAGGACCTTCCTACCTCACCCTCTTCAAGGAATTACTTCTCAGATTTTAGTACACCTAGGAGTCACTTAGAAAATTTGTAAAAATGCAGATTCTGAGTCACTAGTTCTGGGTGAAATGTGATTCATATGTCTAACCAAATGTATAATTTAAGATGTCAAAAATACATTTTGACTGGAGATATGTGTGAAATCTATTAGGTAGGTATGTTGTTGTCCCACTCACTAGGCTGTGTCAGATTCTTTGCAACCTCATGGGCTATATCATGCCAGCCTCCCCTGTCTTCCACTATCTCCTAGAGTTTGCTCAAATTCAGGTCCATTGAGTCAGTGATGCTATCTAACAATCTCATTTTCTGCTGCCCCCCTTTTTTGCTTTCAATCTTTCCCAGCATCAGGGTCTTTTCCAATGAGTTGGCTCTTCCCATCATGTGGCCAAAGTGTTATTGCTTCAGCTTCAGCATCAGTCCTTCCAACGGACATTCAGGGTTGATTTCCTTTATGATTGATTTGTTTGATCTCCTTGCAGTCCCCGGAGCTCTCAAGAGTCTTCTCAAGCACTACATTTCAAAAGCATCAGTTCTTCAGCACTCAGCCTTCCTTATGATCCAACTCTCACATTCCAACATGACCATTGGAAAAACCATACCTTTGCCTGTATGGATTTTTGTCAGCAAAGTAATATCTCTGCTTCTTCCAAAGAGCAAGCATCTTTTCATTTCATGGTTGCAGTCATCATCTGCAGTGACTTTGGAGCCACAGAAAATAAAATCTGTCACTGTTTCCCCTTCTATTTGCCATGAAGTGATGGAACTGCCTGCCATGCTCTTAATTTTTTCAATGTAGGCTTTCAAGCCAGTTTTTCACTCACCTCTTTCACCCTCATCAAGAGACTCTAATTCCTCCTTACTTTCTATCATTAGAGAGGTATCATCTACATCTCTGAGGTTGTTGATGTTTCTCCTGGCAATCTATTCCCACATATAAGTTATGTAAGCAGGGTATCAGTTCAGTTCAGTCACTCAGTCATGTCCGACTCTTTGTGACCCCATGGACTGCAGCACACCCGGCCTCCTAGTCCATCGCCAACTCCCGGAGTTTACTCAAACTCATGTCCATTGAGTTGGTGATGACATCCAACCATCCCATCCTCTGTCGTCCCCTTCTCCTCCAGCCTTCAATCTTTCCCAGTGTCAGGGTCTTTTCAAATGAGTCAGTTCTTCACATCAAGTGGCCAAAGTGTTGGAGTTTCAGCTTCAACATCAGTCCTTCCATTGGACATTCAGGACTGATTTCCTTTAGGATACACTGGTTGGATCTCCTTGCTGTCTAAGGGACTCTCAAGAGTTCTCCAACACCACAGTTCAAAAGCATCAATTCTTGAGTGCTCAGTTTTCTCTCACATCCATTCATGACTACTGGAAAAACCATAGCTTTGACTAGACGGACCTTTGTTGGCAAAGAAATGCCTCTGCTTTTTAATATGCTGTCTAGGATTGTTATAACTTTCTTTCCAAGGAGTAAGTGTCTTTTTATTTCATGGCTGCAGTCACCATCTGCAGTGATTTTGGAGCCCAAAAAAATAAGGTCTGCCACTGTTTCTGCATCTACTTGCCACGAAGTGATGGGACTGGATGCCATTATCTTAGTTTTCTGAATGTTGAGCTTTAAGTCAACTTTTTCACTCTCCTCTTTCACTTTCATCAAGAGGCTCTTTAATTTTTCACTTTCTGCCATAACGATGGAGTCATCTGCATATCTGAGGTCATTGATAATTCTTCCGGAAAACTTGATTCAAGCTTCTGCTTCTTCCAGCCCAGCGTTTCTCATGATGTACTCCGCATATAAGTTAAATAAACAGGGTGATAATATACAGCCTTGGCGTACTCCTTTTCCTATTTGGAAATGCCAAAGAATGGTCAAACTACTGCACAATTGCATTCATCTCACATGCTAGCAAAGTAATGCTTAAAATTCTCCAAGCCAGGCTTCAGCAATATGTGAACCGTGAACTTCCAGATGTTCAAGCTGGTTTTAGAAAAGGCAGAGGAACCAGAGATCAAATTGCCAACATCCGCTGGAACATCAAAAAAGCAAGAGAGTTCCAGGAAAACATCTATTTCTGCTTTATTGACTATGCCAAAGCCTTTGACTGTGTGGATCACCACAAACTGTGGAAAGTTCTAAAAGAGATGGGAATATCAGACCACCTGACCTTCCTCTTGAGAAACCTGTATGCAGGTCAGGAAGCAACAGTTAGAACTAGACATGGAGCAACAGACTGTTTCCAAACAGGAAAAGGAGTACATCAAGGCTGTATATATATTTTTATAGGTAGGTATGGTGCACATCAAATTTTTTTTTTCTTTCTTTTTGAGTTTAGGTGTCTATTGCATAAAGTATCATGTTTTAGTGCATTTTGCCCTATGCTGAAGTGATAACAATGTTGAGCTGATCATTTGCCAAGGAGGCTTTCAAATATTTTCTATGATTATATCATCAAAGAGATCATTAAGATAAACAGATTTCATTATTTCCTACAATTTGTTTTGAACTAGTTCAAAGTAACTTGTATCACATAAATAAACATTTTAATTTAATTCATTCATATATTAATTAAATTGAATTCAATAAAATCTTTGGGATTAATAATGTGGTTATCTGTGTGATAGTAAGGTATGGCACATGCTTGAAATTAATTATTTCTTTAAAAATTCATTAATTTATTTAAAATATCCTGAGGAAGAAAATCAGTGTCTTAAATACATGAGAAACTTTGCCTAATATTTTTATACTTCTTTATTATCTACATTTTAAAGCATTGACAAGCACAGTAAGATGATCTTTTAAATTGTTCATTATACATGATATTCTATTATCTTACATCCATTATAACTTGTTAGAATCTTTTAATAATGCATGACTCCAGAAGGCAATTCCCCATAATAGATACAGATACTTAAATATTACTCCATCTATATTTTATTACTTTATGAAGCATAGTGACAACTGAACCAGTAATTTTGTCAGAAATGAAGTGTTACTAAGCAGTTTCAAAATTATCCAAAATATCAACATTGACAGCATAAAATAACAAATCAATTTCATTTTCCTTTTTTTTAAATTTGATTCCTCAAACTCCTTAAAAGAAAGAACAGTTATTTGAAGATTTCTTATGAACTTAAAAAATCAATAAAAAGATAAAATAATCATCTACATTTGATAAATATTCAATATATATCATGTCATCTCTATCTGAATGCTATGATCTAAAGATTTTTTTTCAAAAACTTTATTTTTGGCAGTATTGTCTATTACCTCTTATGGTTAGAATAAAATATGAAAATTAATTTACTTGTTAAATTATAACATGTCTTATGTAAATAAAACAATTATTTGAATTTGTTTTCAGTTCGAAAAGAGAAAGAACTTCATTTTTATTTTAGTCTGTTGATATATAATCATTCCATTTTAGACTCATTTTTAGGATGATTTTCCAGAAATAAGTAATAAAAAAATGTATGGAAGGAAAATGTTCCAAGATACGATTAAGCAAATTTTGTATGAAATATTAAAATCAACACTGCTAGATCTGAGTAAGTAAGAAATTCTTTTTAGTAAAGGTAACCCAAGAATTTGCTTACTATTTATAAAATGGTGATTTTACATTTCATGTTTAATAAATAATGGAAAATGTTGGTGACAATGCTCAATGCTTATGAAATTGCTAAAAGAGTAAGTAGATAAATAAGTATGACTAAAATATTGTTTATACCTTTTTCAAAAGTACAAACAATGCAAATTATTTCTAGTTTAAGACTCTCCTTAGTTGGGTAGAAGATGGTACACCTTCCTTGATAATTCACACTTAGACTTAATTTTCTAATCAGTAAATTTATTATACATATTAAATGTTATGATACCATTTTACTTAGCCTCAGTAATAACAACCTAATTTAATCTTCCATGAAATTACCATTTTAATCTGCAGATCAAATAAATACCAAGGCAGTTTACCAGATTATTGTATACCTGGAATGCATGAAAGTAGGCATTTTTACATTTACATCTCAAATTTGAAATTATTTCTATTAGGTTAGGTTTTTTTGTTATAATGCCAAGTTAATGACTTGTCACAAAGCTTATCTTCTAAGTATACATTTTGTATACACATGTACTTATTGGTGTTCAGTCACTCAGTTATGACCAACTCTGTGACCCCATGGACTGCAGCATGCCAGGCTTCCCTTTCCTTCACTGTGTCCCAGAAGTTGCTGAAACTCATGTCCACTAAGTCGGTGATGCCATCCAACCATTTCATCCTCTGTTGCCCCCTTCTCTCCTGCCCTCAATCATTCCCAGCATCAGGGTCTTTTTCCAGTGAGTCTACTCTTCAGATCAGGTGGCCAAAGGATTGGAGCATCAGCCTCAGCATCAGTTCTTCCAATATTCAGGGCTGATTTCCTTTAGGATTGACTGTTTGATCTTGCTGTCCAAAGAACTCTCAAGAGTCTTCTCCAGCACCAGTTTGAAAGCATCAATTTTTCAGCACTCAGCCTTCTTTATGATCCAACTCTCATGTCCATTCATGACTACTGGAAAACCCATAGCTTTGACTATAGGGAACTTTGTCAGTAAAGTGATGTTTCTGGGCTTTTTAATACTTGTTTAGGTTTGTCGAAGCTTTTCTACCAAGGAGTAAGAGTTGGTTTTTTTTTTTTTTTTTTTTAATTTCATGGCTACAGTCACCATCCAGTGTGATTTTGGAACCCGAAAAAATAAAGTCTGTCAGTGTTTCCATTGTTTCCCCTTCTATTTACCATGATGTGTTGGGACAAGATGCCATGGTTTAGTTTTTTGAATGCTGAGTTTTAAGCCAGTTTATTCACTGTCCTTTTTGACCTTCATCAAGAGGCTCTTTATTTCCTCTTTGCTTTCTGCCCTAAAAGTAGCGTCATCTGCATATCTGAGGTTGTTCCTATTTCTTCTGGCAATCTTGATTCCAGCTTGAGTTTCATCCAGCCTGGAGTTTCATATGATATGCTCTCCATATAAGTAAAACAAGATCCCCTGGAGAAGGGATAGGCTACCCACTCCAGTATTCCTGGGCTTCCCTAATGATTCAGCTGATAAAGTCTGCCTGCAATGTGGGATACCTGGGTTTGATCCCTGGGTTGGGAAGGCCCCCTGGAGAAGGGAACAGATACCCACTCCATTAATCTTGCCTGGAGAATTCCATGGACTGTATAGTCCATGGGGTCATAGAGAGTTGGACACGACTGAGCGACTTTCACTTTCTTTCAAGCAGGGTGACAATATACAGCTTTAACTCCTTTCCCAATTTTGAACCAGTTCATTGTTCCATGCACAGTTCTCAGTGATGCTTCTTTACCTGCATATAAGTTTCTAAGGAGGCAGATAAGTTGGTCTGGTATTCCCATCTCTTTAAGAATTCTTCAGTTTGTTGTGATTTATATAGTCAAAGGCTTTAGTGTGGTAAATGAAGCAGAAGTAGATGTTTTCTGGAATTGTCTTGTTATTTCTATGATCCAACAAACGCTGGCAATTTGATCTGTGGTTCCTCTACCTTTTCTAAATTCAGTTTATACATCTGGAGGTTCTCAGTTCATGGATTGTTGAATCCTAACTTGAAGAATTTTGATAGTAGCACATACTATCAAATTTGATACTAGCACATACTTTGCTAGTATGTGGCATGAGCACATTTTTGTGGCAGTTTGAACTTTCTTTGGCATTACCCTTCTTTGGAATTGGAATGAAAACTGACGTTTTACAGTCATGTAGACACTGCTGAGTTTTCCAAATGTGCTGACATATTGAGTGCAGCCCTTTAACAGCATCATCTTTTAGGATTTGAAATAACTCAGGTGGAATTCCATCACTTCCACTAGCTTTGTTTGTAGCAATGCTTCCTAAGCCCTACCTGACTTCATTCTCTAGGATGTCTGGCTCTAGGTGAGTGTCCACAACATCATAATTATCCGTATCATTAAGACCTTTTTTGTACAGTTCCGTGCTTTCTTCAACTCTTCTTAGTATCTTCTGCTTCTGTTAGGTCCATGCCACTCTGTCCTTTATCGTGCCCATCTTTGCATGGAATTTTCCCTTGGTATCTCTAAGTTTCTTGAAGAGATCTCTAGTCTTTCCCATTCTATTGTTTTCCTCTGTGTCTTTGTATTTTTCACTTAAGAAGGCTTTCTTATCTCTTCTTGCTATTCTTTGAAACGCTGCAGTCAGATGGACATATCTTTCCTTTTCTCCTTTGCCTTTCTTTTTTCTTCTTTTCTCAACTATTTGTGAAACCTCCTCAGACATCTATCTTGAATTGTTCTATGAAGATCTATAAAATGTTATATATAGAATGTGTCTTAGTGTTCAATATGATAGCACCAACATTCTCTAATGCTAGAGCAATAAAAATGACTTTTTGCAGTTTTATGAAAAGTGTTCTTAATATGTGTTATTATGTCAAATGAATTACTTTAAAATGTAATTTTGCTAATTAGGCCATTTTGTAACTCATTTCTGCAGTTTTTCAAAATTATTTTAATTTATTATAAAGTCTTGCTACCCCTTCAAGGGTACTATTAATATTTTGTCTGGTCATTTTTTATATATTTTTCTTTTTCAATTATGTTTTTATGAGTTATGTTATATAGACTTATTTTGGTTGCTTTCTTACATGATATTCCAGATGAAATATTTGAAATTTTGTTCAGTGAGAACAAAAAGAAATCTCACAAAAGGAAATGTACATTTTAACTAAAAATATAGCAAAATCCATTCTGATACAGCTGTCTATTAATAATAATAATATTAGTATTATATACTTTGTATGTTTATTGTAAGATAGATATATGATGCATATTCAGGAACTATAATTTATTGAGGATATATGATATAACAATATGATGTTTGGTGAGGAAATTTATCTTTAAGTTTGATTTCATACTTGCATACAATTTAAATTGTTATAATCTAATGTTCATTTTGAGTACAGAATGTGGTCATTGATCCTAAGTACTGATTAGTTTAGTCCACCAGCTTGAATTTGGTTCTATACATGTAACTGAATAGCTCTGTGTTTACTTACCCAAGAATTATATTAAAATGCTTTAAAAATTTATCCTGTAAAAAATATAGTACAAAGCTTCATAGAACAATAAGCAGTCAAAATAGCATTATTAATGCTTCTATATTACTTTCTTTATATTTCAATTTAAACAAATAATTAAATCTTCAAAAAATATTAAAAGAAAAATCATGCAGTTCATTTCAATATTTACATCCCAAGCCATTACAAAGTTTGCCTAGTCTTAGTAAGGTAAATTGTGGAAGGCTTGGTAGAGCTATTTCACTTATTAGAAAAAAGAGAACTAATACAACTTATAAATATTAATAAAATAAAGCTTTGAAAAAGCCAGTCAATGTTTTTCTGCAATTCTTTAAAGCAAGTTGTTTAAATATATGAAAATAGAATTCTTGTTTCTTTTTCCTTTCCTTGCCTTACTCTGAGAATAAATTTGCAGATTTTCCATATAAATACTGCAAGAAAAATATGTGTAATGTTCAATAAAATTGTACTACATTAGTGACTGTGGATAGCATTCAATAAATTGTTTTAATTTTAAACACTTTTAGCAAATATGCATAAAATTATATTAAAACTGAATTATTCACAGGGGACTAGTCTTCTAAATTTGAATAAGATACATTAAGGAACCAGTTTTGGCACATACTTTCACTATCCATTTCCCTTGCCCCACAATTTGCTAATTTAATACCAAGTAGGATAGCTATGTGCATTGCTTTTTTAATTCAAGGAAAGTGAACAATAAAAAAATACATTAAGGCTATAAATTGTGACTCAAATAGATATGCATGCAACTAATATATACATTCATATGTTAGATATAGCTGTATATATCACAATACGTATTGTTGACAGCCTCATATGATGTCATGATACAAATATCCTTCTAATTAATAATGAAATATTTTTCACCAAAAACTGGTAAGCAATATTCAAACTATTTTCAATATTGTTAAATTATATAGATTATTGTTAAACTCTAGATAGATTAATAGATAGATAGATAGATAAATAAACAATAGATTATTGTTAAACTCTATAGATCACTGAAATAATAATAAGAACTGAAAATGCTTGCTATATATTCAGCATGATGTTAAGTTATACTTGGTACATACAGTTTCTTACTTAGTTTGAATTCATCCCTAAAAATAACCAAATTATTTGCAAATATATCTATATGCAAAAAAAAAAAGAAAGAAAAATGTTAGCAATCTTCATGAGTTAAATAATGCAAGTAAAATGCTGATTGTTTTATGAATAGATATAAATAGGCTTCAAAAGAATTATTACCTAAATATATTTGTATTCTCCCTAACCTCATTGCACCTCCTGCAAATAAAGTTGATTTTTACTGAATTATGCATAGTTGATTTTCTATTAATTATTATTTAGAAGAGTAGTTTAAAAATCCTCTTAAAGTTATACTGCATTGAGGAGGATTTTTATTATATTACATAGTTCTCTTATTAAGAGTAGAAGTTTTTTTCTTTTTCTTAGAAATAATTACATTTCTGAAAAGTGTATTTTCTTTTTTCTTGAGGTAATGGTAAATTTCAAACTATGTGTAGGCTTTTCTAGTGACTTCTAGAAAACAACATTAAATTCTCTCAAAACCATTCTCTGATTTCTCAAGCTATTCATTTAACAGTTTTTAATTATTTTCTTAGAAATTATTAAGACATAATGTCAGAATTCAAATTTCAGATCAAGATATGTTTAACAACAGAAAGAAAACAGATTTTGAAAAGTAGTGATACTAAATAAAGTTGAATATATAACCGTGATGACAAATGGTTCTACAAAGTGTTGTTAGAATTCTAGAGCAGCCTAATTCCAATGTTACACAAGTCACAATAGGCATATGTTTAAAAACAGGTGATGTCTTAGTCATGGTCCTATTATTCTTAATCCATAGACAATTAAAAATATATCTTAAAATATTTTAACTAAAGAGAGAATAGTCTATTCTGTAACCAATATTATCCTTATTGAAAATATAGGGATATATTTCTTAAGACTTATTGCTTGGAGGGATTGTCACCATAACTTGATGATATATGATATAAACATGATTAAAACATGGGTATTAATTAAAAAAAAAAACAATATGATACATGATTCTAAAGGTCTCAGGAAACCTACAAGTATATATTTCATAGAATCCAGAAAAGCACATAAACTCATACATCCTTCAGGCAATCCTTCATACATATCATTTCTTTGAACTAAGCTTTTGATAAACATCAAACAGCTGTAAGCCTAAAATATGCCCCCTGGCTAATGTCTGGAGTGTAACTTTTCTCTATTTTTGTGAGTTGAAATCTGACTCATGTGCCTGCCCGGTTATCCTGGTTCTCAAAAGTTAAGCACATTTTTATGAAAACTGAGGAAGTTAGCAATGGCGTGGGACAAAATAGCATGTACAATACACTGCAATACATCCATTCGGATTTGAGTTAGAGAGTGTTTGAATATAGACAAAGGTTTTTTTTTAAAAAATACTCTTTACTTATGGACACAGATGAAGTTGCTAAGATTTCATATTATTTAACTATATGAGCATCACTAGATGGTCAACCCTGATATCAGATTGATTATATTCTTTGCAGTCAAAGGTGGAGAAGCTCTATACAGTCAACAAAAACAAGACCAGGAGCTGACTGTGGCTCAGGTCATGAACTCCTTATGGTCAAATTCAGACTTAAATAGAAGAAAGTAGGGAAAGCCACTAGGCCATTCAGGTATGACCTAAATCAAATCCCTTATGACTATACAGTGAAAGTGAGAAATAGATTTAAGGGATTAGATCTGATAGCATGCCTGATGAACTATGGATGGAGGTTCATGACATTGTACAGGAGACAAGGATCAGGATCATCCCCAAGAAAAAGAAATGCAAAAAAGCAAAATGGCTGTCTGAGGAGGCCTTACAAATAGCTGTGGAAAGAAGAGAAGTGAAAAGCAAAGGAGAAAAGGAAAGATACACCCATTTGAATGCAGAGTTCCAAAGAATAGCAAGGAGAGATAAGAAAGCCTTCCTCAGTGATCAATGCAAAGAAATAGAGGAAAACAACAGAATGGGAAAGACTAGAGATCTCTTCAAGAAAATTAAAGATAACAAGGGAACATTTCATGCAAAGATGGGCTCAATAAAGGACAGAAATGGTATGGACATAACAAGGAAAAGAAATAAGAAGAGGTGGCAAGAATACACAAAAGAACTGTACAAAAAAGATGTTCATGACCAAGATAATAATGATGGTGTGATTATACACACTCAACTAGAGCCAGACATCCTGGAATGAACTCAATTGGGCCTAAGGAAGCATCACTATGAACAAAGCTAGTGGAGGTGATAGAATTCCAGTTGAGCTATTTTGAAAGCTAAAAGATGATGCTGTGAAGGTGCTGCACTCAATATGTCAGCAAATTTGGAAATCTCAGCAGAGGCCGCAGGACTGGAAAATTTAGTTTTCATTCCAATCTCAAAGAAAGACAATGTCAAAGAATGTTCAAACTACCACACAATTGCACTCATCTCACATGCTAGTAAAGTAATGCTCAAAATTCTCCAAGCCAGGCTTCAGCAATACATGAACCACGAACTTTCAGATGTTCAAGCTAGTTTTAGAAAAGGCAGAGGACCCAGAGGTCAAATTGCCAATATCCACTGGATCATCAAAAAAGCAAGAGAGTTCCAGGAAAACATCTATTTCTGCTTTATTCACTATGCCATATCCTTTGACTCAGTGGATCACCACAAACTGTGGAAAATTCTTAAAGAGATAGGAATACCAGGCCACCTGACCTACATCTTGAGAAACCTATATGCAGGTCAGGAAGCAACAGTTAGAACTGGACATGGAACAACAAACTATTTCCAAATAGGAAAAGGACTACATCAAGGTTGTATATTGTCACCCTGCTTATTTAACTTATATGCAGAATACATCATGAGAAATGCTGGGTTGGATGAAGCACAAGCTGAAATCAAGATTGCCGGGAGAAATATCAATAACCTCTGATATGCAGAAGACACCACGCTTATGGCAGAAAGCAAAGAGGAACTGCAGAGCCTCTTGGTGAAAGTGAAAGAGGAGTGAAAAAGTTGGGTTAAAACTCAACATTCAGAAAACTCAGTTCATGGCATCCAGTCCCATCACTTCAAGGCAAATAGATGGGGAAACAGCAGAAACAGTGGCAGACTTTAATATTTTGGGCTCCAAAATCACTGCAGATGGTGACTGCAGCCAGGAAAATTAAAAGATGCTTCTCCTTGGAAGAAAAGTTATGACAAACCTAAACAGCATTTTAAAAAGCAGAGACACTACTTTGTCAACAAAGGTTCATCTAGTCAAGGCTATGGTTTTTCCAGTAGTCAGGTATGGATGGGAGATTTGAACTATAAAGAAAGCTGAGTGTTGAAGAATTGATGCTTTTGAACTGTGGTTATTGGAGAAGACTCTTGAGAGTCCTCTGGGCTGCAAGGAGATGCAACTAGCCCATCCTAAAGGAAATCAGTTCCGAATATTCATTGGAAGGACTGATGTTGAAGCTGAAACTCCAGTTCTTTGGCCACATGATGAGAAAAACTGACTCATTTGAGAAGAACTTGATGCTGGGAAAAATTTAAGGCAGGAGGAGAAGGGGATGATAGAGGATGAGATGGTTGGATGGCATCACCAACTCAATGGATAAAGTTTGAGTAAATTCCAGGAGTTGGTGATGGATGGGGAAGCCTGGCATGCTGCAGTTCATAGGTTCGCAGAGGTGGATATGACCGAGTGACTGCACTGAACTGAACTGAACTATATGAAATATAGACAGCATTTTCTTGGTATGCCTTTGTTTCAGGCAGTAATAATGAATAGTCCTAATTATCTAGCAAAGCTAAATCTCTACAACATATTAACATAACTAGCTGGAAAGGATAATAATCAGTATAGATATGTGAGTGTGAATGTGAATGAAGGTCACTCAGTCATGTCTGACTCTTTGAGATCCCATGATTAGCCTGCCAGATTCCTCTGTCCATGGAATTCTCCAGGCCAGAATACTGGAGTGGGTAGACATTCCCTTCTCCAGGGGATCTTCCCAAACCAGAAATCTGATTTCAGGCAGACTGTTTTTCAGCTGAGCTACCAGGGAAACCCCAGAATAGACGTAGCTGTCAAGAAAAGCAGAAGCAGGAAAGGATATAATTTAGAGTCAGGGGGTGTTAAAAACGATTCTGAGAAAACACGCAATTATAAATAATCTAGTTAACATTTATTCTAATTCAAGTTAAAATCAGTTCAGTTCAGATCAGTTCAGTCGCTCAGTCATATCCGACTCTTTGTGATCCCATGAACCGCAGCACACCATACCTCCCTGTCCATCACCAACTCCCAGAGTCCACCCAAATACATGTCCATTGAGCCGGTGATGCTACCCAAACATCTTATCCTCTGTCGTCCCCTTCTCCTCCTTCCCTTAATCTTTCCCAGCATCAGGGTCTTTTCAAATAAATCAGCTCTTCGCATCAGGTGGCAAAAGTATTGGAGTTTCAGCTCCAACATCAGTCTTTCCAATGAACACCCAGGACTGACCTCGTTTAGGAAGAATTGGTTGGATCTCCTTGCAGTCCAAGGGACTCAAGAGTGTTCTCCAACACCACAGTTCAAAAACATCAGTTCTTTGGCACTCATCTTTCTTTATAGTCCAACTCTCACATCCAAACATGACCACTGGAAAAACCGTAGCCTTGACCAGATGGACCTTTGTTGGCAAAGTAATGTCTCTGCTTTTTAATATGCTATCTAGGTTGGTCATAACTTTCCTTCCAAGGAGTAAGTGTCTTTTAATTTCATGGGTGCAGTCACCATCTGCAGTGATCTTGGAGCCCAGAAAAATAGTCAGCCACTGTTTCCACTGTTTCCCCATCTATCTGCCATGAAGTGATGGGACTGGATGCCATGATCTTAGTTTTCTGAATGTTGAGCTTTAAGCCAACTTTGTCACTCTCCTCTTTCACTTTCATCAAGAGGCTCTTTAGTCCTTCTTCACTTTCTGCCATAAGGGTGGTGTCATCTGCATATCTGAGGTTATTGATATTTCTCCAAGCAATCTTGATTCCAGCTTCTGCTTCCTCCAGTCCAGCGTTTCTCATGATGTACTCTGCATATAAGTTAAATAAGCAGAGTGACACAAAACAGCCTTGAGGCTCTCCTTTTCCAATTTGGAACGAATCTGTTGTTCCATGTCCTTTTCTCACTGTTGCTTCTTGACCTGCATACAGATTTCTCAGGAGGCAGATCAGGTGATCTGGTATTCCCATCTCTTTCAGAATTTTCCACAGTTTATTGTGATCCACATTGTCAAAGGTTTGGCATAGTCAGTAAAGTAGAAGTAGGTGTTTTTCTGGAATTCTCTTGCTTTGTTGATGATCCATAGGATGTTGGCAATTTGATTTCTGTTTCTTCGGCCTTTTCTAAATCCAAGATTTTCTGAATTAAAACTACCCTTTAAAAAATTCAAGGAAATTTTTTCTACTTCTATTTTGATCACAACAGATCAAAATTTGTATTAATAGCAACTAGAAAGATATATTGTTAAAGTCTCATAATTGTAAAACATTATATTTCTGTGGAACTAACTAGGAAAATATGGAGTAATATTCTAGAAAAAGTATGTTTAGGAATGAGCTGCTGTCAGGTAGCTTCTGCTTTTTACTTAGATCACTTGTCTGAATTAAGACAAGGGATCAAAATTTGGCCTAGGAAGACTACAGCAAGTAAGAAAGAATCAAATAAGGGATACATAATGATGCTTCAAATCTTTAGGTATTAATGTAAAGTTGTAAACAGATTCAGCAGTCCTCAAAAGGTATACATATTCACATTGTTACATTCCCAGTGTAATTTTCTGAGTATATTGAGGATAACCTCTTTGTACAAGAACTGGATATATTATTTCCATGTACATTTGTCATGGTATTATAGTGTTATTCCTACTGAGGATCTGATCACCTTTTTAGTCATGCCCATTAAATAAAACTGGTTCATGTATAGTAATTTGGCTTGAGCAGCTGCCCATCACCCTATCATTCATTCATTCATTTGCCAGTCGTTGTTGGATAATCTATATTGCTCACCATGTTGCAGTAATTAATCATTTTTTTTTAGCATTCTGCAATCTTAATGCCATAATTCATCATTGTATTCTTTTTCCCAGCTTGAGTTGGGCCTCCATGATTTCATGATTCTTTCTTTCTTTCTTTTTTTTTTCTTTCTTTCTTTTTTTGTTTTTATTCTCTTGAGCACATTCTTAGTTTCTGGCACAAGTTTGTCTAAACTTATCTTGTATTTTCTCTGTCTTAGACTTGGAATCAGTCATTTCTTAAGGGATTACTACTTTCCTTTTCTATTTTATTTTATTGCTCTTGTTCAGTTGCCCAGTCATATCCAAATCTTCACAACCCCATGGACTGCAGCACACCAGGCTTCCCTATTTTATTATTGAAGTATAACTGTTTTACATTGTTGTCTTATTTTCTGCTGTACAACAGAGTGAATCAGCTATAAGTTTACATATGTCACATTCCACTTGAGTATCTCTCCTATTTCCCATCACCATCTCACACCCTTTGTCATCGAGGAGTTCCTAGCTGAGCTGCCAGTCCTATAAAACAGCTTCCAACTGTTGTTATTCAGTCCCTCAGTCATGCCTGACTCTTTCTGACCCCATGGACTGCAGCGTGCCAGCCTCCCCTGTCCCTCACCATCTCCCGGAGCTTGCTCAAACTCATGTCCATTGAGTCAGTGATGCCATCCAACGATCTCGTCCTCTGTCATCCCCTTCTCCTCCTGCCTTCTATATTTCCCAGCATCAGGATCTTTTCCAATCAGTCGGCTCTTCACATCAGGTGGCCAAAGTATTGGAACTTCAGTATCAGTCCTTCTAAAGAATACTCAGAGTTGATTTCCTTTAGGATTGACTGGCTTGAACTCCTTGCAGTCTAAGGGACTCTCGAGAGTCTTCTCCAATACCACAGTTTGAAAGCATCAATTCTTTGGTGCTCAGCTTCCTTTCTGGTCCAACTCTCATATGTACATATGACTACTGGAAAAAACATAACTTTGACCACACAGATCTTTGTTGGCAAAGTAATGTCTCTGTTTTTGAATATGCTGTCTGGGTTTGTCATAGCTTCTCTTCCAAGAAGGAAGCATCTTTTAATTTCATGGCTGAAGTCACTATCCACAGTGAATGTATACCTAAAGAAAATAAAGTCTGTCAGTGTTTTCATTGATTCCCATCTATCTGCCAGAAATGATGGGACCAGATGCCACAATCTTAGTTTTTTGAATGTTGACTTTAAGCAGTTTTTCTCACTCTCTTCTTTTACTTTCATTGAGAGGCTCTTTAGTTCCTCTTCATTTTCTGCCATAAGGGTGGTGTCATCTTCATACCTGAGGTTATTGATGTTTCTCCCTTCAGTCTTGATTCCAGCTGTGCTTCGTCCAGCCCAGCATTTCTCATGATGTACTCTGCGTATAAATTAAACAGGCGTTGACACGTTCCTTTCCTAATTTCAAACCAGTCTGCTGTTCAGTGTTCGGTTCTAACCCTTGCTTTTTGATCTGCATGCTGGTTTATCAGAAGGCAGATCAGGTGGTCTGGTATTCCCATCTCTTTAAGAATTTTCCACAGTTTATTTTGATCCACATAGTCAAAGGTTTTAGCATAGTCAATGAAGCAGATGTTTTTCTGGAATTCTCTCACTTTCTCTATGATACAATGAATGTTGACTATTTGATCTCTGTTTCCTCTGCCTTGTCTAAATCCAGCTTGTACATCTGGAATTTCTCATTTCATGTACTGTTGAAACCTAGCTTGGAGAATTTTGAGCATTACATTGCTAGCATGTGAAATGAGTGCAACTGTGGGATAGTTTGAACATTCTGTGGCATTGCTCTTCGTTGGTATTGGAATGAAAACTTACCAATGAGTATCTTACCTCTAGCTATTTTACACGATAGAATATATATCTCTTTTCACAGTAGTGAAACAAATATTGTAATAGCATCTTCTGCCATCCCTGGAATTAACTATATTGAGATCAATTGCCACTGCTTGTCTCAGTGATGCTTTTTCCTCTCTCACCAGTCCATTTCTTATAACTCTAGTGAATAAACTGATCTTAAGGCCCTCCAATAGAATGTAGTTACCTGGTGAGTTTCTGAACTTTACTAATCCATCATACCCAATTTCCAGATTATTTTTAATCCCTGCTACTACCACCTGACATGGTTACTCAGGCATTTGCACTTCACTTTATATGAGGTTTTCTTTTCTCCAAATTCCCAAGAGTCATTTTCATGGTGTGTTAGCATTGACTCTTGCCAATAAATTAACCCTATATCATGAGAAACTTCTCTCATAATGATAACATATCACTCTTATATTTGGCCTCATTGATTGAGCTGGAATGAAGATTGCCGGGAGAAACATCAGTAACCTCAGATATGCAGATGACACCACCCTTATGGCAGAAAGTGAAGAAGAAATAAAGAGCCTCTTCATGAAAGTGAAAGAGGAGAGTGAAAATTTTGGCTTAAAGCTCAACATTCAGAAAACTAAGATCATGGCATCCAGTCCCATCACTCCATGGCAAATAGACAGGGAAACAATGGAAACAGTGAGAGACTTTATTTTGGGGGGCTCCAAAATCACTGCAGATGGTGACTGCAGCCATGAAACTAAAAGACGCTTACTCCTTGGAAGAAAAGCTATGACCAACCTAGACCATATATTAAAGAAGCAGAGACAATTGCTTTGCCAACAAAGGTCCTTCTGGTTAGTGCTATGGTTTTTCCAGTGGTCTGTATGGATGTGAGATTTGGATTATAAAGAAGCTGAGCACCAAAGAATTGATGCTTTTCAACTGTGGTGTTGGAGAAGACTCTTGAGAGTCCCTTGGACTGCAAAGAGATCCAACTACTCCATCCTAAAGGAAATCAATCCTGAATATTCATTGGAAGGACAGATGCCGAAGCTGAAACTCCAATACTCTGACCACTTGATGTGAAGAACTGACTCATTTGAAAAGACCCTTATGCTGGGGAAGATTGAGGGTGGGAGGAGAAGAACAGAAGATGAGATGGTTGGATGGCATCATCATCGCAATGGACATGAGCTTGAGTAGGCTCCAGGAATTGGTGGTGGACAGGGAAGCCTGGCATGCTGCAGCCCTAGGGGTCACAAAAAATCAGACACAACTGAGTGACTGAACTGAACTGAACTGATTGATTGAGCATCTTCAGATCTAGCATCAGATATATTCCCTGGATTTCTGCTGTTACATATTGGTTAGATCCTGAACTTCCTCCAGGATACAGCTACTTTTTGCTTTCACTAGATATAGAGTGGTTCTAATTATGTCACTTCATCTACTTGAATAATTATGTAACTTTAGCCAGGAAAAGAGGTGTCTTTTACCTTGAAGGAAAGAGATGTTTTTCCTAGCTAGCAGAGGTGCTTGCATCATCGTCAGACTCTGGGGTAGTGTAAGACTTCAGAGAGGGGAGTAGTCCTTTTCCATAGGTACCACAGGTACAAGAATTCCTAGTATTCAATATATTCATATGTACAAATCCAACTACCCACATACAGAAACTCAGAATCTCAGTTCTTCCTAATTAGTTTTCAGCGTTTTGTATAGTGGACTTGCCAAAATTGAAAACTCAAACTTTCTTTATGTCTGTGTTACTTATGTAAATTCTGGGCTTGAGCATCATTTCATTTTTGTTTTGCCCTCCAGCTAAAAGAAATAATAATTTTTTCATGCTATCATGAAAGCCTCCTCATATTTATTCTTAGACTTTAATTGATGATTCATGGTTCTCAACCCTTTGTTATCTTTTCAAAGTGAATCAATTTTCTCTGATAATTAACACTAAATCCCAAAATCTTTATAATTAGGAGTTTTCACTGTAGTCCCCATATACTGGATTCCTTACATTCATCAGTTAATTCCCTCTAACTCTACCCATTCCAGTGCACCAGAGATGAACAGTTTAAGAATCAGATTACTACCAAAAGCCAAGGATTATGATTTCTCCACCTACTATTAGTACCTGGAATTTTTTTCTCAACAAGCCAGTAGATGATTGGTCTCCAATTACCAGTTCACACTTGCTTCATTAGCCCACACTTGCTTTTGACTCTCTTAGATTTTGTTTCTTAGGGAATAAACACTGAAGCAGATTATTACACAAGAAGTCTGTGGGGATTGCTCTGAGTGGTCAGAGAAAGAGTTGAACTGTAAACAAAGGCCTCAGCTAATCCCGCAGGTATTTTATCAAGGCCCTTCAGAGCAGCTCCAAATTGAGGCAATAAGACAAAACTTTTATATCTTTATATCAAACAGGTATTAGATGTAGACTGCTCTGAAGCAGGGCTCATGACTTTGGGTGAGGAGACTCCTTTCAACAGAAGATGATATCTGGAGAGAAATTCAACTGAGAGTTGTTAGCCAACTGGGAAAATGAAAGGAAGATCTTTGGTCTTGAAAGGAGAAACTAGGTGGCCCACCATCACCTGATCTATATATATATGTTTATGCATGCATATTTATAAATGTATATAGATGCCTAGAAACATGAAAGCCCTAATGATAACAAGTGTTTATTTCTAGGGAGGAAATAAACTGTGGCAACCAGGGATTAAGAATACATATTGCCATATTTGTTTAGTTTAGGCCTTCTCTGGTAGCTCAGCTGGTAAAGAATTCACCTGCAATGCAGGAGACCCTGGTTCAATTCCTGAGTTGGAAAGATCAGCTGGAGAAAATAGGCTACCCATTACAGTTTTCTTGGTCTTCCCTAATGGCTCAGTTGGTAAAGAATCTGCCTGCAATGTGGGAGACCTGGGTTCAATCTCTGAGTTGGGAAGATCCCCTGGAGAAGGGAATGGCTACCCACCCCAGTATTCTAGCCTACAGAATTCCATGGGCTCTATAGTCCAGGGGGTCACAGAGTCAGACACGACTGAGTAACTTTCACTTACTTACTTATTTGTTTAGTTATTTTTTCATAATAAAAATGTATTGGCATATTATTCCTATGATTAAAAAAATCCATGAACTAAAATAACTGTTTATTTGCAATTGATACAAAGTTAAAAAGAAATATTTCCTAAATGAAGTGGAACATGGATGCAAGTCAGTAATTACATGAATAAGAACTTGGAAGGTCTTAAAGATATTGTTAAAATAAAGTGTATCTTTATTTTTTCAGATTGAATAAAGTGTGCAATAGTAAATAAAGAAAATTTAAAAAAAAACACACCACAGTTTTGTGCAAAGTTGTTATTCAAATATGACGCAAAAGATTTTGAACCACTGATACTATTAAGAGAAGTTTACCTTTCTTTAAGGATTTCTCCCTTAATTGACATAGGATTTTTACCCCATTGAATTTTAGAGGAGTATATGTAAGTATATCTCATTTTATTGCACTGCACTTTACCGTGCTCAACAGATTTTTTTTTTTCCCCATAAACTGCATTCTGTGCCAACTCTTTAGCTTTTATATGTGCTTGGAAACCAAAAAAAAAAAAAAAAAAATGCATCTTGCTTTATTGCAATGGTGTGGAGCTGAACACACAATATCTCCAGTGTATGCCAGTATGTGATCTTCGTATCTTTATTGTCTTTGCCAGAAATTGCATTTAAATAATGTGCGATTCATGGGGTCGCAAAGAGTCAGACATGACTGAGCAACTGAACTGAACTCAGTCAGTTCAGTACATTTTAAATGTTGGCTGTTAATTAGACATCCACAGTGAAACAAAGGTAATATCTGAAGATTTATATGAGGTTAATAAGAGTAAAAACATTTCAGTTCAGTTCAGTTCAGTTCATTCGCTCAGTCGTGTCTGACTCTTTGTGACCCCATGAACTGCAGCACGCCAGGCCTCCCTGTCCATCACCAACTCCTGGAGTCTACCCAAACTCATGTCCATTGAGTCCGTGATGCCATCCAACCATCTCATCCTCTGGCATCCCCTTCTCCTCCTGCCCTCAATCTTTCCCAGCATCAGGGTCTTTTCAAATGAGTCAGCTCTTCGCATCAGCTGGCCAAAGTACTGGAGTTTCAGCTTCAACATCAGTCCTTCCAATGAATACCCAGGACTGATCTCCTTTAGGGTGGACTGGTTGGATCCACTTGCAGTCTAAGGGATCCTCAAGAGTCTTCTCCAACACCACAGTTCAAAAGCATCAATTCTTCAGCTCTCAGCTTTCTTTATAGTCCAACTCTCACATCCATACAATACTACTGGAAAAACCATAACCTTGACCAGACGGACTTTTGTGGACAAAGTAATGTCTCTACTTTTTAACATGCTGTCTAGGTTGGTCATAAGTTTCCTTCCAAGGAGTAAAGTGAAATGAAGTCGCTCAGTAGTGTCTTCGCAACCCCATGGACTGTAGCCTACCACGCTCCTCCGTCCATGGGATTTTCCAGGCAAGAGTACTGGAGTGGGTTGCCATTTCCTTCTCCAGAGGATCTTCCTGACCCAGGGATCAAACCCGGGTCTCCCGCATTGTAGGCAGACTCTTTACAGTCTAAGCCACAAGGAAAGTCCAAGGAGTAAGCATCTTTTAATTTCATGGCTGCAATCACCATCTGCAGTAATTTTGGAGCCCACAAAAATAAACACTGTTTCCACTGTTTCCCCATCTATTTCCCATGAAGTGATGGGACCAGATGCCATGATCTTATTTTCTGAATGTTGAGCTTTAAGCCAACTTTGTCACTCTCTCTTTCACTTTCATGAAGAGGCTCTTTATTTCTTCTTCACTTTCTGCCATAAGGGTGGTGTCATCTGCATATCTAAGGTTATCGATATTTCTCCCATCAATCTTGATTCCAGCTTGTGTTATTACATACAATACTAGTGCAAACTGCTATTGATATTCATTACTAATATATTATTCCATTATTATAAGTTATCATTGCTTTATTAGTATGATTTTGTTTTGGACATGTGAAAGTAAATGTAATATTAGTAACACATTGTTAGTAGAAACAAAGTGAATTTGTTTTCACCTCTTAGTGTATGGAAGCAAAACATGCTATATAAATTTGATAGAGAAAGAAATATAATTTTAAACATGTTATTGAAATTTAAGAAACTCATTCAGAGAAAAATTTTTAATTATTTTGGGAAAAAACAGCAAAAGTTCAGGGGAATTGAAATAATGCAATTGAGCTGGATACCCATCTTAAATGACTTGTATACGTCACAGAATACTCTGGTTGATGGATCAAAAGGAGAAGTCTTAATCGTGTCATTTAAAATGATAAGAGATCACAAGAAAGAATCCCTTCCCACTAATAAAAGGTTAAAATTGGTTAAAGGTAATGGAGTTGGTGGAGAGAAAATTAGGATAAATAACTTGATTCTCATTGAAATTCCTTATATCTATTTGATATACTGTTCATACAGTACTTCTAGTTAAATAAAAATCTGGTGAAACCAGAGACTTATCCTAAAAATAATCTGTTCTAACCCAATGGTGGTGGCAAAATTCAGCTTCTACTATCGTGGAAATTTTTGTAAGCTTTGTAAGGTTTTAGGGTATGCATTGAATGTGCTCATTTTATTCCTGGCTTCACTTTGAAATCCCCGTCCATCCTTAATTCCCCTTGCTTCGCTGTCTACCTAGTTCTTTTTTCTAGTTTATCACTCCATATTTTATGAAGATCTGCAAGATGACTTAACCATTCTCTGGATTAAGGCATTGCAAATTAAATATTTTTTAACTTTGTTTACACAGATTTCTCCTTTAATATCATAGTGTGGATTTCAGTGAAGCTCTCCATCTGCACAATATAGTGGATAATTCTCCCTCTTTCCCCACTAATATTCATTAGAGTGAATAGACAAGACTACAATTTCTTGAATAAACTGGAAAATATACTCATTCTTAATATTATAAATGCAGTAGAATTATCTACTATTATTACCATTTAAAGTTTGCATATTATATTAAGGATATTTCACTGCTGTTTCAGAATTTAAAAAAAAAAATGATGATTTTCTTTGAGAAAGGATTTAAGTTTTGTATACAGTTGAAAACCCAGCATTAAAACTGACACTTAATGAAAGAAAAGGGTCAAAAATTAGTCCTCTTCCATTAAATCACCACAGATACTTCTGAAACTCTATTCAGTTATCTCAGAATAAACTTTGGCATGCTTATTCAGCAGAAATTAGAAAAGTTTTTATTGGAGTAGAGTTGATTTGCAATATTGGGGTAATTTCACATGTACAGCAAAGTGAATTAGTTATACATATAAATATATACACTCTTTTTAAATAAATTTTCCCATATAGGTCATTACAGATTAAGTAGAGTTCCCCATGCTGTACAGCAGGTTCTTACTAGCTGTCTATTTTAAAATGGCAGTTTGTATATGTCAGTCAAAGTCTCCCAATTTATCCCTTTCCCCTATTTATCCCCGGGTAACAATAAGCTTGTTTTCTATATCTGTTAGTTTGCTTCTATTTTGTAAATAAGTTCATTTCTACCCCTTTTCAGAGGTAGTTTAAGTGATATCATACCATATTTGTCTTTCTGTGTCTGACTTATTTCACTCTGTATGACAAAAACAGAAATACAGAACAGTAGAGAAAGCCTAGAGATAAACCCTGTTCACCTAATCTATGACAAAGGATGCAAACTATACAATGGAGAAAAGACAGCCTTTTCAAGAAGTTGTGCTGGGAAAACTGAACAGCTACAGGTAAATGAATGAAATTAGAATGCTCCCTAACATCATGTACAAAAATAAACTCAAAATGGATTAAAGACCTAAATGTAAGGTTGGGAAGATCCCCTGGAGAAGGAAATGACAACACTCCAGTATCTTTGCCTGGAAATCTCATGGACAGAGGAGCCTGGTGAGCTGCAGTCCCGGGGGTCACAAAGAGTCAGGCATGACTGAGTGACTAACACTTACTTACTTACACTTAAGGCCGGATACTATAAAGCTCTTAGAGAAAAAAGTAGGACACTCTGACATAAATAACAACAAGATTTTTTTTAATTTTTTACTTTTCATTACTCTACACCTCCTAGAGAAATGATAATTAAAAAAAAAAAAAAGACAAAATGAAATCTAATTAAACGTAAAAGCACAGCAAAGAAAGCCATAAACAAACAAAAAGACAACCCAGAGAACAGGAGAAAATACTCTCAAAAAAAAAAAAAAAATGGAGATATTAATCTCTAAAATGTGCTAATAACTGATGCAGGTCAATATAAAAAACATCATCCAAACAAAAAAATAGGTGGAAGACCTAAACAGACATTTCCCCAGAGAAGACATACAAATGGCGAGAAAGCACATGAAGAGATGCTCAGTACAGTTCTGTTCAGTTCAGTCGCTCAGTCGTGTCCGACTCTTTGCGACCCCATGAAACGCACCATGCCAGGCTTCCCTGTCCATCACTAACTCCTGGAGATTATTCAAACTCATGCCCATTAAGTCAGTGATGCCATCTAGCCATCTCAGCCTCTGTCACCCCCTTCTCCTCCTGCCCTCAATCCCTCCCAGCATCAGGGTCTTTTCCAATTACTCAACTCTTCACATGAGGTGGCCAAAGTACTGGTGTTTCAGCTTCAGCATCAGTCCTTCCAATGAACACCCAGGACTGATCTCTTTTAGGATGGACTGGTTGGATCTCCTTGCAGTCCAAGGGACTCTCAAGAGTCTTCTCCAACACCACAGTTGAAAAGCATCAAATTTTGGCGCTCAGCTTTCTTCACAATCCAACTCTCACATCCATAAACGACCACTGGAAAACCCATAGCCTTGGCCAGACGGAACTTTGTTGGCAAAGTAACGTCTCTGCTTTTTAGTATGCTATCTAGGTTGATCATAACTTTCCTTCCAAGGAGTAAGAGTCTTTGAATTTCATGGCTGCAGTCACCATCCGCAGCGATTTTGGAGCCCCCCCCCGAAAAAGTTTCCCCCCCAAAAAACTGTTTCCACTGTTTCCCCATCTATTTCCCATGAAGTGATGGGACCAGATGCCATGATCTTAGTTTTCTGAATGTTAAGCTTTGAACCAACTTTTTCACTCTCCTCTTTCACTTTCATCAAGAGGCTTCTCTCCTCTTCACTCTCTGCCATAAGGGTGGTATCATCTGCATATCTGAAGTTATTGATACTTCTCCTGGCAGTCTTGATTTCAGCTTGTGCTTCTTCCAGCCCAGCGTTTCTCATGATGTACTCTGCATATAAATTAATAAGCAGGGTGACAATATACAGCCTTGATGTACTCCTTTTCCTATTTGAAACCAGTCTGTTGTTCCATGTCCAGTTCTAACTGTTGCTTCCCAACCTGCATACAGGTTTCTCAAGAGGCAAGTCAGGTGGTCTGGTATTCCCATCTCTTTCAGAATTTTCCAAAGTTTATTGTGATCCACACAGTTGAAGGCTTTGGCGTAGTTAATAAAGCAGAAATAGATGTTTTTCTGGAACTCTCTTGTTTTTTCAATGATTCAGAAGATATTGGCAATTTGATCTCTGGTTCCTCTGCCTTTTCTAAAACCAGCTTGAACATCTGGAAGTTCACAGTTCATGTATTGCTGAAGCCTGGCTTGGAGAATTTTGAGCATTACTTTACTAGCGTGTGAGATGAGTGCAATTGTGTGGTAATATGAGCATTCTTTGGGATTGCCTTTCTTAGGGATTTGAATGAAAACTGACCTTTTCCAGTCCTGTAGCCACTGCTGAGTTTTACAAATGTGCTAGCATATTGAGTGCAGCACTTTCAAATCATCATTTTTCAGGATTTGAGATAGCTCCACTGGAATTCCATCACATCCCCTAGCTTTGTTCATAGTGATGCTTTCTAAGGCCCACTTGACTTCACATTCCAGGATGTCTGACTCTAGGTGAGTGATCACACCATTGTGATTATCTGGGTCATGAAGTTCTTTTTTGTACAGTTCTTCTGTGTATTCTTGCCACCTCTTCTTAATATCTTGTTCTTCTATTAGGTCCATACCATTTCTGTCCTTTATTGAACCCATCTTTGTATGAAATGTTCCCTTGGTATCTCTAATTTTCTTGAAGAGCTCTCTAGTCTTTCCCATTCTGTTGTTTTCCTCTACTTCTTTGCACTGATCGCTGAGGAAGGCTTTCTTATCTCTCCTTGTTATTCTTTGGAACTCTGCATTCAAATGGGTATATCTTTTCTTTTCTCCTTTGGTTTTCACTGCTCTTCTTTTCACAGCTATTTGTAAGGCCTTCTCAGACAGCCATTTTGCCTTTTTGCATTTTTTCCCCATGGGGATGATCTTGATCCCTGTCTCTTGTACAATGTCAGGAACCTCCGTCCATAGTTCATCAGGCTCTCTGTCTATCAGATCCAGTCCCTTGAATCTATTTCTCACTTCCACTGTACAGTCATAAGGGATTTGATTTAGGTCATACCTGAATGGTCTAGTGGTTTTCCCTACTTTCTTCAGTTTAAGTCTGAATTTGGCAATAAGGAATTCATGATCTGAGCCACAATCAGCTCCCGGTCTTGTTTTTGCTGACTGTATAGAGCTTCTCCATCTTTGGCTGCAAACAAAATAATCAATCTGATTTCGGTGTTGACCATCTGGTGATGTCCATGTGTAGAGTCTTCTCTTGTGTTGTTGGAAGAGGGTGTTTTCTATGACCAGTGCGTTCTCTTGGCAAAACTCTGTCAGCCTTTGCCCTGCTTCATTCCGTACTCCAAGGCCAAATTTGCCTGTTACTCCAGGCGTTTCTTGACTTCCTACGTTTACATTCCAGTCCCCTATAATGAAAAGGATATCTATTTTGAGTGTTACTTCTAGAAGATCCTGTAGGTCTTCATAAAACCGTTCAACTTCATTCAGCATTACTGGTTGGGGCATAGGCTTGGATTACCGTGATATTGAATGGTTTGCCTTGGAAATGAACAGATATCATTCTGTTGTTTTTGAGATTGCATCCAAGTGCTGCATTTCAAACTCTTTTGTTGACCATGATGGCTGCTCCATTTCTTCTAAGGGATTCCTGCCCACAATAGTAGATAAAATGGTCATCTGAGTTAAATTCACCAATGCCAGTCCATTTTAGTTCACGGATTCCTAGAATGTCGACATTCACTCTTGCCATCTCCTGTTTGACCACTTCCAATTTGCCTTGATTCATAGACCTAACATTCCGGGTTCCTATGCAATATTGCTCTTTACAGCATTGGACCTTGCTTCTATCAACAGTC
Organism: Cervus canadensis; assembly: GCF_019320065.1. Classification (NCBI taxonomy): domain Eukaryota; kingdom Metazoa; phylum Chordata; class Mammalia; order Artiodactyla; family Cervidae; genus Cervus; species Cervus canadensis. Next base: position 47,573,032 of record NC_057394.1, on the reverse strand, counting down.
ACATCCATAACAGGGCATTGTTTTTGCTTTGGCTCCATCCCTTCATTCTTTCTGGAGTTATTTCTCCACTGATCTCCAGTAGCATATTGGGCACCTACCGACCTGAGGAGTTCCTCTTTCAGTATCCTATCATTTTGCCTTCTCATACTGTTCATGGGGTTCTCAAGGCAGGAATACTGAAGTGGCTTGCCATTCCCTTCTCCAGTGGACCACATTCTGTCAGACCTCCCCACCATGACCTGACCGTCTTGGGTGGCCCCACACGGCATGGCTTAGTTTCATTGCGTTAGGCACGACTGTGGTCCTGTGATCAGATTGGCTAGTTTTCTGAGACGCTAAACATCACTAATTATTAGAGAAATGCAAATCAAAATAATCAAAAGTACAATGAGATATTGCCTCATGCCAGTCAGAATTGCCATCATGAAAAAAGTCTAGAAACAATAGTGCTGGAAAATGTGTGAAGAGAAAGCCTTCCAATACTGTTGGTGGAGATGTAAGTTGGTAGAGCCTCTATGAAGAACAGTATGCGGGTTTCTTAAAAGACTGAAAATTGAGCTACTGTATGCACCAGCAATCCCCCTTCTAGGCATATAACCAGAGAAAACCATAATTGGAAAGATACATGAACCTCAATATTAATTGGAGCACTATTTACAGTGGCCATGATATGAGAGCAAGATAAATGTCTATCAACAGATGAATGGATAAAGATGTGGTATATATACATAGAATGGAAAATTACTCAGCGATAAAAAAAGAACAAAATTACTCAGTACTTTTTTATTCTAACTTTTGCTATCATCTGAGTGGCTGAGTGAGCCTTGTCACAAAAAAAAAAAAAAAAAAAAAAACGGTAATAAGAAATTACTGGAAGTAGTAAATGACATGATTTCAACAAATTACTTGAAACTGTATTTGTTCTGAAAATCTTTTGATTAAAAATTTGCTGATTATCATTCAAATTTTATTCTATATTTAAACACATATCATCTTTCTATCAGTTATAAAAATTGATTTACCACATTTCCATAAAAAGATGGGCCTTTATGAACTGACCTACTAAAGCAAGTAGTCAATCTAAACCCTCCTTCAGTTCAGTCCAGTTCAGTCACTCAGTTGTGCCTGACTCTTTGAGACCCCATGGACTGCAGCACGCCAGGCCTCCCTGTCCATCACCAACTCCCAGAGCTTACTCAATCTCATGTCTGTTGAGTCCGTTGATGCCATCCAACCATCTCATCCTCTGTTGTCCTCTTCTCCTCATGCCTTCAATCTTTCCCAGCACCAGGGTCTTTTCAAATGAGTCAGTTCTTTGCATCAGGTGGCTAAAGTATTGGAGTTTCAGCTTCAACATCAGTCCTTCCAATGAATATTCAAGACTGATTTCCTTTAAGATGGACTAGTTGGATCTCCTTGCAGCCCAATATAAGTTAAATAAGCAGGGTGAAAATATACAGTCTTGACATATTCCTTCCCCTATTTGGAACCAGTCTGTTGTTCCATGTCCAATTCTAATTGTTACTTCCTGGCCTGCATACAGATTTCTCAAGAGGCAGGTCAGGTGGTCTGGTATCCCCATCTCTTTCAGAATTTTCCAAAGTTTGTGGTGATCCACGTAGTCAAAGGCTTTGGCATAGTCAATAAAGCAGAAGTAGATATTATTTCTGGAACTCTCTTGCTTTTTCAATAATCCAACGGATGTTGGCAGTTTGATCTCTGTTTCCTCTGCTTTTTCTAAAACCAGCTTGAACATCTGGAAATTCACAGTTCATATACTGCTGAAGCCTGGCTTGGAGAATTTTTAGCATTACTTTACTAACATATGAGATGATTGCAATTGTGTGGTAGTTTGAAAATTCTTTGGCATTGCCTTTCTTTGAGACTGGAATGAAAACTGACATTTTCCAGTCCTGTGGCCACCGCTGAGATTTCCAAATTTGCTGACATATTGAGTGCAGCACTTTCACAGCATCATCTTTTAGGATTTGAAATAACTCAACTGGAATTCCATCACCTCCACTAGCTTTGTTCATAGTGATGCTTCCTAAGGCCCACTTGACGTCACATTCCAGATTGTCTGGCTCTAGGTGAGTGATCATATCATCGTGATTATCTTGGTCATGAAGATCTTTTTTGTATAGTTCTTCTGTGTATTCTTGCCACCTCTTCTTAATATCTTCTGCACAGATTTTTATGAAGCTAGTATTTAAAGTCAGTTTATAAAGCCAGTGTTCTTGCTAATCACATGAATCTACTCATCTAATGAAAATTGCTAAAACACTTCAGACTGCAGTTTCCGTAAACCTGATTCTCCTCCACCAATTGTGCTTTAATGATAGTTTCCCATTTTGTGGATAACAATGTTCAAATATTCAGAGAACAGTTTATTAAAATTTTTGCTGAATGACTCATATAGGAACACTAATTAGAACTAGAAAAACATAGTTGCAATTTTCCAAAATAGTAACTGCCAGGTGAACTCAAGAAATACTTCTGCTAACTGAAACTTTTATATAGAAACTGGCAAATAATACATGTAATAATGATTAATGGCTTTGCTCTGGATATTTAAAAATGAATTGCTTTGACAAATCGGGACTTTTGGTTCTTATTCTATTAATAAATCTTGTCACTCACAATTTTACTGATTGACCTTTAGAAAATATTCTATTTTTGTCTTAATTATTTTATAAAAGTAAAACCTGGAGCTTATAATGAAAAACAAACAAGTAAATATAGTTGGTAAAGTTACAAGATGAAATATATTCTCTAGTTAGGAGGTTTGACTTAAATTTTGTTTGTTTTCCATACTTAACATTAATTAGATCCAATAACATCAACTACTATTAAAAAGAATGCCTTGTCATCAAGGTACTTATGCTAAATAGAAAATAACCTTAGGTCATTTTTTTCTTTATAGATATTTTTCTCTTTAAGAGAATACTTAATTAAAATATGTCATGAGTTCCAGAGTTCCAAATTGAAGCCAGAATTTTTAATAACATAGTATAGAGGCTTCTAACTACTCACTAAAGAAGGTAGTAGGGAAAATACTACTTTTTACATATCTAAAACAGAAAAACAAAACAAACAAAAAAAAAAAAAAAAAAAAAAAAAAAAAAACCTCTGTCCATTGAATTCTCCAGGCAAGAATACTGGAGTGAGTAGACATTCCCTTCTCCAGGGGATCTTCCCAACCTAGGGATCAAATCTGGGTCTACCCACATTGCAGGCAGATTCTTTACCATCTGAGCCACCAAGGAAGCCCCAAAGATGCAAATACATGCTTCTTAATGTTTCACATTAAATAATTTCAAATTAATATCTAAAAGGACTAGAGTGTCTTTGTAGCTTATCTTAAATTTCCTTTCATAACACCAAATGACAATTTTGTTTTTCTGCCATGATCATAATGCCATAACAAGTCATTTCAATTCAAATTATATATCTCTAACTTAAACTCCTCATTTTTCCATTAACAGTTAAGCAATCCCATCTCCACTCTGATTTGCAATGTTTTGTGCAATGCACAGCGCCACCACACCCAGTAATTGTCTGTTCTCAAGACATTTCCAAGCAAACACTTTCAAAGATCATTTTTCCCAATCCAAACATCTTTAGAAGTATGGGAGGTTTACTTAGATCACATAGCTCCTTGTTTAATCTCTGATAATGCTGCAGCACTTGGAAGTCTTCTTGAAACAAATTTTCTGATCTTTATCTGTAGTATGCAGAAAGTACAGTACTTGAAAGATTGTACCATCAAACAAGACATAAAATTCTTTTTCTGACACCAAACTAAGTTCCAAGGAAACACTATGATTTGCCCTCTTTACAGTGGCTTGCACATATAGATTATTATTATCTATTTCGTGCTGAAAATACTTTTATTCCTTATCCATATTCTAGTAGTAAAGCACCTGCCTTTGACTGTTTGATTCATTTAATTTTTCAGTATAAGTCTCAGGGTCATTAAAAATACCACTGCCATGTCACAAGTTATCCACAGATTTATAATCAACTGAGCATCCTCTCTTCATTTATTAGCAGATGCTGAACTATTCTGCAATGAACTGATCCTTTGTGGAATCTGATAGCAATTAAATTTATGGTGGGTTTTTGAAGTGCTGAAGCAGCTCTGTATTGAAGAACACTCAGTTATAAATATTTGTAGTCCATCTTAAATTAAAGTTGCAGAAATTTAAATGACAAGAATTTTCTGAGTTTAATTTAAACTTTACTAACAGCTTATATTTTCACATATTTATTTTAAGTGGAGAGAAATAAGGAACAGTGAAAAGAAAGATGTATGACTGAATCACCGAAATAAAAGAAAATGACTTTTTAATGTCAAAACAAATTGTTCTTTTCAAACTTCTGATCTTCTTTTCTTTTCTTTTTTTTTTTTTTTTTGGTACTTCCTCTCCCTATTTCTTTTTCATTTAGGATTGTATAGAACTTGTGTTTGGCTACTTGTTCCTCAAAAGCCAATAATTCAGGGGTAAGTATTGGTAGAGAGGGAAGTAACTTAATTCAGAAAAGCTGACAATCTGGGTAGAGATGGAATCATGTCCTGAAACCAACCCCAAAGATTCTGCTGAGCCATGACAGTTTTTTTTTTTTTTAAAGTAGTTTTACCCAACTTTCACTCTCAACAGATTATATATATATATATATATATATATATATATATATATATAATGAGACTCAAACTCATGTCCATTGTGTCAGTGATGCCCTCCAATAACCCCATCCTTTGTTGTCCCCTTCTCCTTCCACCCTCAATCTTTTCCCAGCATCAGGGTCTTCTCAAATGAGTCAGTTCTTTGCATTAGGTGGCCAAAGGATTGGCGTTTCAGCTTCAGCAGCAGTCCTTCCAATGAATATTCAGAACTGATTTCCCTTAGGATTGACTGGTTGGATCTCCTTGCAGCCCAAGGAACTGAAGGATCTTCTCCAACACTACAGCTCAAAAGCATCAATTATTCGGCACTCGCTTTCTTTATAGTCCAGTTCTCACATTCATACATGATTACTGGAATAAAACATAGCTTTGACTAGACAGGCCTTTGTTTGTAAAATAATGTCTCTGCTTTTTAATATGCTGTCTAGATTGGTCAAATCTTTCCTTCCAAGGAGCAAGTGTCTTAATTTCATGGCTGCAGTCACCATATGCAGTGATTTTGGAGCCCCCAAATATAAAGTCTGTCACTGTTTCCATTGTTTCCCCATCTATTTGCCATGGAGTGATGGGACCAAATGCCATGATCTTAGTTGTCTGAATGTTGAGTTTTAAGTCAACTTTTTCACTCTCGTCTTTCACTTTCACCAAGAAGTTCTTTAGTTCTTCACTTTCTTCCATGAGGGTGGTGCCATAAATTCATCAATACCATGACAGTTTTTAAAAGGAAAAAGGGGAAACAATCTCAGTTAATCATTAAGATAGGCGGTCAGATTCTTCTTCACTTTCCCATTGCGTGTAGACCTACTAACTTCTCCTGATATTCTTTTGGATGCTATCTTGCTTGTGTGGTCCACTTGCAATTGGATGTTATTCTGCCCTTGTTGTCTCCCTGTAAATTTGCTAAGGGGAAAACTAGGAGTTCAGAGTCAGTCATTCTTTAACTACTTAATTCTCCATTCCTACTCCTTTTAATCTGAGAAATGTATCAGTAGTTTAAGAAAGCAATTATGCACATTCAGTAGAGCAGTTGTCAAGAATTAAATTAAATGTTACCTAGTAATCTCATTTTTATAATAAATGTTTCAGGGAAACAGAAATAGACAGCCAGGAAAGGTGCAAAAGAGCTTACAAACCCCATTTGTCAGATATCCAACTTCTATGGGTTTAGGAGCAAAGGTTTGCTTTCTGTAACTTCACGCTGACATAAGGTGCCATATTTTCAGAGTAGAAAATGTCTACATGGATCTGTACCATCTCTTTGCTGACAATTTTAGTTGGTCTTTCCAGAGCAAGCTACAGTTATGCTGATGACCAAAAAGATATAGATTATTACAAGCAATAATGTGAATTCCATTTTCTTGAGGCCAGTTCATAGAATTGTGCTAGCCATAGATTCAGTACTGTTCAAGATGGAGCAGCTTAAGTCATGCGTACAGACTGTTCATCACACAATTAACATTTTCCTTCTAGGGTCAGTATCTGTAAAACAACTCAGAAAGTGCACTGGACACAGAAAATGTAGTTCTAATGTTCCAATCATTTTCTGCTCAAGCCTACTCTTTTGTGACTCTGGGAGGCCTGGGAGACTTCAGGTTTTCTCTAAGAAAGAGGCATGTCAAATAGAGAGGCCTTTATAATTGACGAGCTCTAATTGCTTCTGCTCAGTTCCCAGATTGCACTGCAACACTATAATTCTAGGATTTTGCATCTTTATAGTCCTCATGTTGCTTACACAAACCAGTACCTTTATGATTTTCTCATCCTCACAGGAAAGTTAAAATGTCAAAAATTCACACAAACATTTACAAAATAAAACAAGTGTTCAGTTCAGTTCAGTCGCTCAATGTCTGACTGTTTGTGACCCCATGAACCGCAGCATGCCAGGCCTACCTGTCCATCACCAACTCCCTGAGTTTACCCAAACTCATGTCCATTGAGTCATTGATGCCATCCAAACATCCTCTGAGGGGATGGGAGCAAGGAGCTCCACAGTTGGGAACACTCCTGGAGAAAGCACACATTGCCTTGGAAGTGAGGTTCAATTGTTGAGTAGCACATAAGGGGCAGAGCCACCACTGTGGCCTCTTTTCCCACACATCAGCCCCTGGCTTCTGGGGTACTGGGAAGGATTCTCAAAAAAGAGAGTATGTGCAACTCAGTTGTAGCCTCCTTATTTCCCCCTGCCCCCATGCCTGACCAAGTCCACATGTACCTTGGTCACCATTGCTGGGCCCACTTACCCAAATATGAAAGCATGCCCCACACAGTTGTAGAGCTGGGGGCAAAATCAAAGCTGAGCCCCAGGGCCTGTGACACTAAGGAAGAGGAACTGAAATCTCTCCTTGCAGCTATATGAGCAGTAGAATAAACCCCTGTGATCCACCTGGTATATCCAATACATGCAGAACTTGTGAATGGACAGCAAGCACTCTCACAACCGAGAGTCTAATTCTACCAGCTGTGGACATTGGGGGCATGTACACATAAAAGTTGGGCCAGATCAGAGAATGAGCTACCCCTAGTGTACCCACAACAATTACAAAGACATATCTAGAAGTCTTAAAGTGTCTCCTGGGGAGGTAGAGGTCGGCTGTGCTTTACCATGGGGGCAAGGACACTGATAGCAGTGGTTCCAGGGAAATAGTTTTGTTTATTTTGGTTTGTTTTGTTTCTGAAATTTTAATTTTTTAACTTTTAAACATTTTAAATTATATTAGTTATTAACATTTAAACACATTTTTGATTTGCAATTCTTTTGATCTTTCTGTTTTTGTTATTTTATTTCATTTTTCTAGTTTTAATTTTTGGCTTGGTTGTAATTTTTGGTGTTATTTTCACTTGTTTTTTTATTGTTGTTTTGTTTTGTATTTTGTTTTTGAGGGTTTTTTTGGTTTTTCTTTTTTGTTTTCTTTGTATTTTTTTGTTTGTTTTGGGGGTTTTGGTTTGATTTTGTTTTTATTGTTCATCTTGGTTTTTCTGTGTTTTCTTTCTATTTTTTGTTTTGGTTTTATTTTGTTGTCATTTTTGTGTAGTCAATTTTTTCTTTGATTTTCTTGCTGCTTTTGTTTATTTTTTGTATTTTTCAGTTTCTTTTTTTTTTTTTAGTTCTTTGCTTTTTGAGGGGGAGTTATAGTTTCTTTGGTTGTTTTCTTATTTTATGTTTTCTTTTCATTATGTTTTCTTGTTTATTCTTATTGTTTGACATTTTGGCCACTCTATATGGCTGCTGAGGTCTTGGTTTCCCAGTTGGAGGTCAAGACTGAGCCACTGTGATGGAAAACCCAATTCCTGGCCACTAAACCACCAGAGAATTCCCAGCCCCTCTGACTATTGACCAATATGAATTCTTCCAAAAGGCTCCTGTGGATCTCAAGACCAGTTCCACTCAATACCCTGCAAGCTCCAGTATTGAATACGTCAGCCTGAATAACCAGTAAGACAGGAACAGAAACCCACTCATCAGCAGACAGCCTGCTTAAAATTGTATTAAGCTCACAGACACACCAAAAGACACCTCATGAGACTGCCTGGTCCACTAGAAGAACAAGACCCAACTCCATCCACCAGAACACAGGTACTAGAAATACAAATGGATATACGTAACTAAATGTCAATAAAATGGACAGCATAGAAGAAATGGACAAATTCTTAGGAAGATAAATCCTTTCAAGACTGAAGCAGGATGAAGAAGAAAGTAAGAACTGACAACTCAAAAATACTGAAATTGAAACTGAATTAAAAATCTTCCAACAAACAAAAGTTCAGGACCAGATGGCTTCATGGGCAAATTCTATCAAATATTCAGAGACGTATTGACATCTACCCTTCCAAAACTCTATCAAAAAAATGGAGAGAAAACAATATACCCAAGCTCATTCTATGAGGCCAACATCACCATGATACCAAAAGTAGAAAAAGATATCACACACAAAAAAGAAATTTACAGGGCAATGCTACTGGTGAATATAAATGCAAAAATCCTTAAAATAGTAGCAAACCAAATTCAGAACAGATTAAAAGGATCATACATGTGGATCAAATGGGATTTATCCCAGGGATGCAAAGATTCTTCAATACATGGAAATTAATCAATGTGATGCACCATATTAACAGCCAGCTTGAAGAAGAAAATCATGATCATCTTAATAGATGCAGAAGCTTTTGACAAAATTCAATACCCATTTATAGTAAAACAAACAAACAAACAAAAAACTCCAGAAAGGGAGCAAAGAAAGTATCTAGTTCAATATAACAAAAGTTACACACAGCAAACCTACAGCTAACATTGTTCTTAATGATGAAAAGCTGAAAGCATTTCCTCTAAGATCAGAAATTAGACAAGGGTATCCACTCTAGCCACTTTTATTCAACACAATTTAAGAAATCCTACTCATTGCTACAGAAAATTAAAAGAAATGAAAGAAATTCAAGATGGAAAAATACAATAAAATCATCACTGTTTGCTGACTACATGTTACTATACATAGAAAATCCTAAAAAGGCTACAAGATAACTACTAGAATTTATCAACAATCTTTGTAAATTTGCAGGATAGAAAATTAGTCCACACAAATCCTGCATTCCTATACAATAACAATGACAGATCTGAAGGAGAAATTACGAAAAAAATCCGGTTCACCATTGCATCAAAAAGAATAAAATACCTAGGAATAAAACTATTAAAGAAGCAAAAAATTTGTATTCAGAAAAAATACAAGATACTGATGAAAGAAATAAAAGATAACACATAGATTGATAGATAAACCATGTTCTTAGATTGGAAAAATCAATATTGTGAATATAATTATACTAACAAAAACACTGACAGATTTAATTCAATCTCCAGCAAACTACTAATGGCATATTTTTTATAGAAGTAAAACAGTCATCTTTTCAATTTGTATGGAAACACGAAAGACTATGAATAGCCAATTGAAATATGAGAGGAAAAAAAAGAAAAAAGAAAAGAAGCTGGAGTAATCAGGCTCCCTGAGTTCACACTATACATAGCTACAGTCATGAAAACAGTAGGCTATGGTATAAAGTATAAATACAGATGAAACAGGATAGAAAGTCCAGAGATAAACCCATGCACTTAAGGTCAACTGACCTATGATGAAGGAGGCAAGAATATATGATGGAGAATAGACAATCACTTCAATAAGTGGTGCTGGATAAACTGGACAGCTACATGTAAAAGAATGAAATTAGAACACAATGTAACACTATTGTATTTATACTATAAATCAGAATAAACTCTAAATCTATTAAATAGCTAAATGTAAGTCCAGATACTATAAAACTTTTAACAGAAAAATATAGGGAGAACACTCTAACATAAATCACAGCAAGATCTTTTTGAATCCACCTCTAGAACAATTAAAATAAAATAAACAAGTGGGACCTCATTAAACTTAAAAACTTTCACACAACAAAGGAAACCAAAAAGAAAACTTTCCAAACGTTAGAAAATATTTGAAACTGAAGTTACTGATTAATCTCCAAAAGACACAAACATCTCATACTGCTCACTACCAAAAAACAAAAACCACAACTGAGTCAAAAAATAAATGAAAGATCTAAATAAACACCTCTCCAAAGAGGACCAACAGATGAACAAGAAGCATTTTAAAAGGTGCTCGCCTCACAAATTATTAGAGAAATGCAAATCAAAACTACAATGAGGTATCACATTATACCAGTCAGAAGTGTCATCATTAAAATTTCTGAGAAAACCATAATTTGAAAAGATACATTCACTCCAATGTTTATTGCAGCACTACACGTCCAAGGTAAGGTAAACCCAAGTAAGACAGTAGGTGTTGTGAGAGGGCATCAGAGGGCAGACACACTAAAACCATAATCACAGAAAACTAGCCAATCTGATAACAGGACCACAGTCTTGTCTAACTCAATGAAATTAAGCCATGCCATGTGGGGCCAACCAAAATGGTCGGGTGACGGTGGAGAGGTCTGACAGAATGTGGTCCACTGGAGAAGGGAATGGCAAACCACTTCAGTATTCTTGCCTTGAGAACCCCACGAACAGTATGAGAAGGCAAAATGATAGGATACTGAAAGAGGAACTTCCCAGGTCAGTAGGTGCCCAATATGCTACTGGAGATCAGTGGAGAAATAACTCCAGAAAGAATTAAGGGATGCAGCCAAAGAAAAAACAATACCCAGTTGTGGATGGGACTGGTGATAGAAGCAGGGTCCGATGCTGTAAAGAGCAATATTGCAAAGGAACCCGGAATGTTAAGTCCATGAATCAAGGCAAATTGGAAGTGGTCAAACAGGAGATGACAAGAGTGAATGTCGACCTTCTAGGAATCAGGGAACTAAAATGGACTGGCATGTGTGAATTTAACTCAGGTGACCATTATATCTACTACTGTGGGCAGGAATCCCTTAGAAGAAATGGAGTAGCCATCATGGTCAACAAAAGAGTCCAAAATGCAGCACTTGGATGCAATCTCAAAAATGACAGAATGATCTTTGTTCGTTTCCAAGGCAAACCATTCAATATCACGGTAATCCAAGCATATGCTCCAACCAGTAACATTGAAGAAGCTGAAGTTGAACGGTTTTATGAAGACCTACAGGAACTTCTAGAAGTAACACTCAAAATAGATGTCCTTTTCATTATAGGGGACTGGAATGTAAAAGTAGGAAGTCAAGAAACACCTGGAGTAACAGGCAAATTTGGCCTTGGAGTACGGAATGAAGCAGGGCAAAGGCTGACAGAGTTTTGCCAAGAGAACGCACTGGTCATAGAAAACACCCTCTTCCAACAACACAAGAGAAGACTCTACACATGGACATCACCAGATGGTCAACACCGAAATCAGATTGATTATTTTGTTTGCAGCCAAAGATGGAGAAGCTCTATACAGTCAGCAAAAACAAGACCAGGAGCTGATTGTGGCTCAGATCATGGACTCCTTATTGCCAAATTCAGACTTAAACTGAAGAAAGTAGGGAAAACCACTAGACCATTCAGGTGTGACCTAAATCAAATCCCTTATGACTGTACAGTGAAAGTGAGAAATAGATTTAAGGGACTATTTCTGATAGACAGAGCGCCTGATGAACTATGGATGCAGGTTCGTGACATTGTACAGGAGACAGGGATCAAGACCATCCCCATTGAAAAGAAATGCAAAAAGGCAAAATGGTTGTCTGAGGAGGCCTTACAAATAGCTGTGAAGAGAAGAGCAGTGAAAACCAAAGGAGAAAAGAAAAGATATACCCATTTGAATGCAGAGTTCCAAAGAATAGCCAGGAGAGATAAGAAAGCAATTGATTCCTCAGCGATCAATGCAAAGAAATAGAGGAAAACAACAGAATGGGAAAGACTAGAGAGCTCTTCAAGAAAATTAGAGATATCAAGGGGATATTTCACGTGAAGATGGGTTCAATAAAGGACAGAAATAGTATGGACCTAACAGAAGCAAAAGATATCAAGAAGAGGTGGCAAGAATACACAGAACTGTACAAAAAAGATCTTCATGACCCAGATAATCACAATGGTGTGATCACTCACCTAGAGGCAGACATCCTGGAATGTGAAGTCAAGTGTGCCTTAGAAAGCATCACTACAAACAAAGCTAGTGGATGTGATGGAATTCCACTTGAGCTATTTCAAATCCTGAAAGATGATGCTTTGAAAGTGCTACACTCAATATGCCAGCAAATTTTTAAATCTCAGCAGTGGCCACAGGACTGGAAAAGGTCCATTTTCATTCCAATCCCTGAGAAAGGCAACCCCAAAGAATGCTCAAACTACCACAAATTGCACTCATCTCACATGCTAGTAAAGTAATGCTCAAAAATCTCCAAGACAGGCTTCAGCAATACATGAACCGTGAATTTCCAGATGTTCAAGCTGGTTTTAGAAAAGGCAGAGGAACCAGAGATCAAATTGCCAATATCCTCTGAATCATTGAAAAAACAAGAGAGTTCCAGAAAAACATCTATTTCTGCTTTATTGAGTACGCCAAAGCCTTCGACTCTGTGGATCACAATAAACTGTGGAAAATTTTGAAAGAGATGGGAATACCAGACCACCTTACCTTCCTCTTGAGAAACCTGTATGCAGGTTGGGAAGCAACAGTTAGAACTGGACATGGAACAACAGACTGGTTCCAAATCGGGAAAGGAGTACATCAAGGCTGTATATTGTCACCCTGCTTATTTAACTTCTGTGCAGAGTACATCATGAGAAACGTTGGGCTGGAAGAAGCACAAGCTGGAATCAAGATTTCCGGAAGAATTATCAATGACCTCAGATATGCAGATGACTCCACCGTTATGGCAGAAAGTGAAGAATTAAAGAGCTTCTTGATGAAAGTGAAAGAGGAGAGTGAAAAAGTTGGCTTAAATCTTAACTTTCAGAAAACTAAGATCATGGCATCTGGTCCCATCATTTCATGGGAAATAGATGGGGAGATAGTGGAAACAGTGTCAGACTTTATTTTGGGGGGCTCCAAAATCACTGCAGATGGTGATTGCAGCCAAGCAAATAAAAGACACTTACTCCTTGGAAGGAAAGTTATGACCAACCTAGATAGCATACTAAAAAGCAGAGACATCACTTTGCCAACAAAGTCCCATCTAGTCAAGGCTATGGTTTTTCCATTGGTCATGTATGGATGTGAGATTTGGACTGTAAAGAAAGCTGAGGGCCAAAAAAATTGATGCTTTTGAACTATGGTGTTGGAGAAGGCTCTTGAGAGTCCCCTGGACTGCAAGGAGATCCAACCAGTCCATTCTAAAGGAGAACAGTCCTGGGTGTTCATTGGAAGGACTGATGCTGAAGCTGAAACTCCAGTAATTTGGCCACCTCATGCGATAAGTTGAGTCATTGGAAAAAGCCCTGATGCTGGGAGGAATTGGGGGCAGGAGGAGAAGGGGGCGACAGAGGATGAGATGGTTGGATGACATGACCAACTCGATGGACAGGGGTTTGAGTAAACTCCAGGAGTTGGTGATGGACAGGGAGGCCTGGTGTGCTGCAATTGATGGGGTCGCAATGAGTCGGACATGACTGAGCGACTGAACTGAACTGAACTGTACTGAACTCACAGTAGGCAGAATATGGAAGCAACCTAAGTCATCCATCATGAGAGGAATGAATAAACAAGATGTGGCACCAATATACAATAGAATATCATTCAACAATAAAAAATAACCAAATAATGCCATTTGCAGGAAAATACATGAGCTTAAGGATTTTCATATTGAGGGAATAAGTCAAAGACAAATATCATATGATATAACTTATATGTAGAATCAAAAAAAAAAAAAAAAGGCTAGAGATGAGCTTATCTATGAAAGCTAAATGGTATTCTCAGGTTACACTAGTGGTAAATACCTTCCTGCCAATGCAGGAGAAGTAAGAAATGTGGATTACCTCCCTGGGTCAGGAAGATCTCCTGAAGGCAGGCATGGCAACCCACTCCAGTATTCCTGCCTGGCGAATCCCATGGACAGAGTAGCCCGGGAGGCTACAGTCCATAGGTTGCACAGTCGGACACTATTGAAGCAACTTAGCACACATGATTGCATAAAACCTAAATAGAGCCACATATGTAGGAAATGGTACAGGGTTGAAGGATATTTTGGAATACTGTGATTGATACACACTGGTGAGGCAGATTTGTTACCATCTGGGCCACCAGAGAAGCCTCAGAAGCTATAGTACAGCAGAAGGAACTCTATTCAATACTCTGTAAAGGCCTATATGGGAAAGAATTTTAAAAAGAGTGAATATATGTATCTGTATAACAGATTCACCTTGGTGTACACCTGAAACTAGCAAAACATTGTAAATCAATTATACACTTTCTTTTTAATTGAAAAAAGAAATTTCTAATTTCTTTTTCAGTTTGTCTTATATTTTTAGAATTTTCTATTTGAACTTATTTTCAGTTAAAACCCTTATGGGTAGGTTAGTTGATAAGCCTCATAACAATCTTTCAATATGTAGGTTACCATTCCATCTTTCTTTTTTTCTTACAATTAACTTTTTTAAAAAATATGTGATATTTGTCCTTATAATAGGGGAACACATGTAAATTCACTGAAATCTGGGTTTTGCTAAAGTTTTCTTCATGGAATTTTTAAACATGTCTTTCTGTCCCATGGATTTCCTGAACTTGGTTTTTTTTTCACTTTTTAAAAATTTTTTTTTCATTTATTTTTATTAGTTGGAGGCTAATTACTTTACAATACTGTAGTGGTTTTTGTCATACATTGACATGAATCAGCCATGAATTTACATGTGTTCCCCATCCCGACCCCCCCTCCCACCTCCCTCTCTACCCGATCCCTCTGGGTCTTCCCCAGTGTACCAGGACCAAGCACTTGTCTCATGCATCCAACCTGGGCTGGTGATCTGTTTCACCCTAGATAATATACATGTTTCGATGCTGTTCTCTTGAAACATCCCACCCTCGCCTTCTCCCACAGAGTCAAAAGTCTGTTCTGTACATCTGTGTCTCTTTTTCTGTTTTGCATATAAGGTTATCATTACCATCTTTCTAAATCCCATATATATGTGTTAGTATGCTATATCTTTCTTTACTTCACTCTGTATAATGGGCTCCAGTTTCATCCATCTCATTAGAACTGATTCAAATGAATTCTTTTTAATGGCTGAGTAATATTCCATGGTGTATATGTACCACAGCTTCCTTATCCATTCGTCTGCTGATGGGCATCTAGGTTGCTTCCATGTCCTGGCTATTATAAACAGTGCTGCGATGAACATTGGGGTGCACGTGTCTCTTTCAGATCTGGTTTCCTCAGTGTGTATGCCCAGAAGTGGGATTGCTGGGTCATATGGCAGTTTTATTTCCAGTTTTTTAAGAAATCTCCACACTGTTTTCCATAGCGGCTGTACTAGTTTGCATTCCCACCAACAGTGTAAGAGGGTTCCCTTTTCTCCACACCCTCTCCAGCATTTATTGCTTGTAGACTTTTGGATAGCAGCCATCCTGACTGGCGTGTAATGGTACCTCATTGTGGACTTGTTAATTAAATGTGTACTGTGCTGTACTGTGCTCAGTCATTTCAGTTGTGTCTAACTCTGAGATGCCATGGACTGTAGCCTGCCAGGCTCCTCTGTTCGTGGGATTCTCCAGGCAAGAATATTGGAGTTGGTTGCTGTGCCCTCCTCCAGGTGATCGACCCAGAAATAGAACCCATATCTCTGGCATCTCCTGCATTGAAGGCAGGTTCTTTACCCCTGAGTCACCTGGGAAGGTTTGAACTAGGGTTTCGCAAATTACAGATAATGATTTAATTCACACTACAGCTTTTCTTTTTTTAAGCAATGATTCATTGAAACAGCCACAACTATTTATTTGTAGTACTATATATGGTTTTCATCACTTAAAAAGTCAGAGTTGAGTAGTCATAATGGAGACCTCATGGCCCACCAAAACTTAAATATTTTATCTGACTCTACAGAAAATGTTTTCTGTTCCCTAATTTTGTATATTGAGGTTGCATCTGATTGTTTTTGTTTTGTACATTTCATATTTGTATTTTATACCTCTTAGGAAGTAAAAAGTGCCAACTGACATCATATGGAAAACAGTGTGGAGATTTCTTAAAAAACTGGAAATAGAACTGCCATATGACCCAGCAATCCCACTTCTGGGCATACACACTGAGGAAACCAGATCTGAAAGAGACACGTGCACCCCAATGTTCATCACAGCACTGTTTATAATAGCCAGGACATGGAAGCAACCTAGATGCCTATCAGCAGATGAATGGATAAGGAAGCTGTGGTACATATACACCATGGAATATTACTCAGCCATTAAAAAGAATTCATTTGAACCAGTCTTAATGAGATGGATGAAGCTGGAGCCCATTATACAGAGTGAAGTAAGCCAGAAAGATAAAGAACATTACAGCATACTAACACATATATATGGAATTTAGAAAGATGGTAACGATAACCCTATATGCAAAACAGAAAAAGAGACACAGAAATACAGAACAGACTTTTGAACTCTGTGGGAGAAGGTGAGGGTGGGATGTTTCAAAAGAACAGCATGTATACTATCTATGGTGAAACAGATCACCAGCCCAGGTGGGATGCATGAGACAAGTGCTCCGGCCTGGTGCACTGGGAAGACCCAGAGGAATCGGGTGGAGAGGGAGGTGGGAGGGGGGATCGGGATGGGGAATACGTGTAAATCTATGGCTGATTCATATCAATGTATGACCAAAAAAAATAAATAAATAAAAAAAACAAAAAAAAAAACAAAATCATTGATGAGCACTTCTATGATCTATTAAATTTTTGAAAAAGCTTAAAGAGATGTAAACTGATTCCTTCAGTGTCATGACCTAAAACTATTTCCTTGAAATTTGATTATTATGAATAAGTATAACTCATTGCATTATTTTATAAGGAATTTGCAAAATATTGAAAATATGAACTGATAAAAAATGTCAGATTGAATCATGGCCTCAGAAATGAAACTTGTTAATATATTTGAGAATAAATTTTCTAACCTGTAAAATAGAAATACTATAACTTACTTGACAGAAGTATGATGAATGCTATCACACATGCAATTTTAGATATTATATATAGAATTATATATAACTATATATAGAAGCTATATATCATTGTTATAATAAATTACATATGTATGATTAGCCATTTATAGCATCACTTTTAATGAGACAGTACATTTTTTCACATTTTCAAAAACCCTGAATTTGAACTATATCATGGATGGATCTTAGAGCTTGTGAGATAGTAGCAATATTTATATGATAACTATTTCATGTTTAAATGTAACATTTTATATTATTACTAGAGTGTCAAACAATAACTACAAGGAGTAGAAATTTTATTGAGTGAAAATTCTGTTAAGAATTTCTATTGGGAATCAGTTATTCAAAATTTAATGGAAGTTCTCTACATTCTGGATTTCAGGTTTCCATTTAATGTGTCTTGATTAGTTTAACAAAGATGAATTTTCAGAAATATTTGAAACTTTAAGGTTATTATAAGAAATCTAAGACACAAGATAAAAGCAGAATTTAGAAAGTGAGTTGCCATTTTCCCATTTTATATTTTTCATTTATATATATATAACATAGATATGTATATGTATTAAATACATATATACTATGGAATGTTACATCAAAGAAGATCAGTGTTTCATCCAAATCATGACTAGCATAAAATGTTTTACCACCATGATATATATATTCTAAAATGAATATCAGGAACTCTTAATGTTTCAGTTTCTTTCATTATCCTAAATCAATCACATTTTTCAGTACTCATTGCCTAGTCTTCTCACATATAAAAATACATTTTATAATCTTAAACATGCATTTTCATTATAAATTTTTATACATTCATTAAATATTAGAAAAAATAAAACATTATTCATAAGGCCATGATACAAATTAAATGCCATTGTTTTTTACGTGTTCTTTCACCTTATTTTTCTTAATTTCTCTGTAATTAGTCATAATATATATGTCATCTGATACACCATAGTATCTTTCTACATTTTCCTGTCATTTTAATCATTAAATATTCGTGTGAGTGCATGATAAGTCACTTCAGTGGTATCCAACTCTTTATGACCCCATGGACTGCATCACCAGACTCCTCTGTCTAAGGGTATCTCCAGACAAAAATACTGCAGTGGATTGCCATGCCCTCCTCCAGGAGATCTTCCTGACTCAGGGATTAAATTTGCATCTGTTATGTCTCCACCACTGGCAAGCTGATTCTTAACCACAGGGAATGGGGGATTAAATGTTAGTAGTTAATATTAAAATATTTCATTTGGTAGTTAGAAAAAAATCCAAGTTACTATTATTCTATGTTGAATATTTTCCCCATGATTTTTGGTTAAAATACTTTTCATTAAGCGTAGTAAACCCCCCTAATTCTTTACTTCTTTTGGATCACAGTTCTTGTCTTTATCTTCATCTCTAGTTCAGTTCAGTCACTCAGTCGTGTCTGAATTTTTGCTACCCTATTGACTGCAGCATGCCAGGCTTCCCTGTCCATCACCAACTCCTCGAGCTTGCTCAAACTCCATAGAATAGGTGATGCTATCCAACCATCTCATCCACTGTCCTCCCCTTCTCCTCCTGCTTTCAATCTTTCCCAGCATCAGAGTCTTTTCAAATAAGTCAGTTCTTTGCATCAGGTGGCCAAAGTATTGGAGTTTCAGCTTCAGCATCAGTCCTTACAAGGGATATTCAGGACTAATTTCCTTTAGGATTGACTGGTTTGATCCCCTTGCTGTCCAAGGGATTCTCATGGAATCTCCAACTCATACTGGGTAATAGGTAAGTTTCTTTCTTTTGACTGATTTTTTTAAAATTTTATATCAGTTACATCTTCACATGCCCAACAATGTTTTACTCATGCAGGTGGAGAAAAATAGAGTTTAAGTACATTGTATGTGTGTGCGTGTGTGTGTGTTTTACACATGTATTCTCTCACCAACATCCAAGGTAACATTCTTCTGTGAGAAACTAGAGTTAAAGATTGGTCACTCTGACACAATCAAAATTTAGTTGTTTAGAAATTTGGCTGTAATTCTTACCTTCCCTGGCAGCTCAGATGTTAAAGAATCTGCCTGCAATGCAGGAGACCTGCGTTTAATCCCTGAGTTGGGAAGATCCCCTGGAAAAGGGAACGGCTATCCACTCCAGTATTCTGTCCTGAAGAATTCCATGGACTGTATAGTCCATGGGGTTGAAAGAACTTTATATTAATATTTATGTGTTATTTATTTCAGTTAAACTTGTTATAAAATAGATAGAAACTGCAGCTATATAAAAATGAAAAAAAATCATAAAATGAGAATTATAATTATTTATAGTCCCCCAAAATCTGTTACTGTATTTTTATACGTGCTTGCATTTTGCATCCCAGTAATATGTGTGTAAATATAAAAATATTAAAGAACCAAAAATTTTAATGAGATTTCTTTAAACTATTTCTCTGTGTCATCTGTCATTTTATCATCTTGCATTTACTATGCAGCAGAAACAGCTGTTTTAACATATTTTAGGCATTGTTTTAGGAGTGGAACGGTTTAAATCTCTGAATAAACTGGTAATGACAAATTTATTTTTAAAAACATATATATTCTCTTCCCTTAATGAAGAATAAGCATTTGAATTGTTTTTGGTTTTCATCAACTCTAATATATACTAATCACTTTCTGCCCATCACCTCATTGTAGTTTATCATTTTTGCTAAGTAATTACTTGTATTTATTGAATGATTGAAATAATATTCAGATCTAAGTAAGAAACTTTAATATTTTTCAATTTCATTTTTAATTGAGGGATAATTATTACAGTATTGTGTTGGTTTCTGCCACACACCACATCAATCAGTCATAGATACACAAACATCCCTTCCCTCTTGAACCTCCCTCCCACCTCTCACTGCTTCCTATCATTCTAGTTTGTTACAGAGCTCCAGTTTGAGTTCTGAGTCATAGAGCAAATTCCCATTGGTAATCTATTTTACATATTATAGTGTATACATTTCCATGCTACAATCTCCATTCATCTCACTCTCTCCATAATACCCTCCTCCTGTATCCATAAATCTGTCCTCTATGTTCATCTCTACTCCTGCCTACAGATAGGTACATCAGTACCATCTTTCTAGATCCACATATATGCATTAATATACAATATTTGTTTTTCTCTTTTGGACTTACTTCACTCTCTATAATAGGCTGTTTGTTCATCAACCTCATTAGAACTGGCTCGAATGCACTCATTTTTATGGCTAAGTAATATTCCATTGTGTTTATGTACCACAGCTTTTTATCCATTCTTTTGTTGATGAATCTAGGTTGCTTCTATGACTTGGCTATTGTAAATAGTGCCACAATGAATATTGGGTAACATGTATCTTTCTCAGTTTTGGTTTCCTCAGAGTATAGGCCTAGCAGTGGGATTGCTATGTCATATAATAGTTTTGTTCCTAGCTTTTTAAGATATATCCACACTGTCTTCCATAGTGGCTGTATCAGTTTATATTCCTACCAAGAGTGCAAGAGGGTTCCTGTTTCTACAACCTCCTCTAGCATTTATTGCTTGTGGATTTTTTGATGATGGCCATTCTCATAGCATTCTGGTGTAAGGTGATATCTCATTATAGTTTTGATTTGCATTTCTCTAATAATGAGCATATCTGAGGTTATTGATATTTCCCCTGGCATTCTTAATTCCAGTTTGTGCTTCTTCCAGCCCAGCATTTCTCATGATGTACTCTGCATAGAAGTTAAATAAGCAGGGTGACAATATACAGCCTTGACTTACTCCTTTTCCTATTTGGAACCAGTCTGTTGTTCCATGTCCAGTTCTAACTGTTGTTTCCTGACCTGCATACAGGTTTCTCAAGAGGCAGGTCAGGTGGTCTGATATTCCCATCTCCTTCAGAATTTTCCAAATAGATGGGGAGACAGTGGAAACAGTGTCAGACTTTATTTTTGGGGGCTCCAAAATCACTGCAGATGGTGACTGCGGCCATGAAATTAAAAGATGCTTACTCCTTGGAAGGGAAGTTATGACCAACCTAGATAGCATATTAAAAAGCAGAGACATTTCCTTGCCAACAAAGGTCGTTCTGGTCAAGGCTATGGTTTTTGCAGTGGTCATGTATGGATGTGAGAGTTGGACTGTGAAGAAAACTGAGCACCGAAAAATTGATGTTTTTCAACTGTGATGTTGGAGATGACTCTTGAGAGTCCTTGGAATGCAAGGAGATCCAACCAGTCCATCCTGAAGGACATAAGTCTTGGATGTTCATTGGAAGGACTGATGCTGAAGCTGAAATTCCAATACTTTGGCCACCTCATGCGAAGAGCTGGCTCATTGGAAAAGACCCTGATGCTGGAAGGGATTGGGGGCAAGAGGAAAAGGGGACGACAGAGGATGAGATGGCTGGATGGCATCACCGACTCGATGGGCATGAGTTTGAGTAATCTCTGGGAGTTTGTGATGGACAGGGAGGCCTGGAGTGCTGTGATTCATGGGGTCACAAAGAGTCAGATACGACTGAGTGATTGAACTGAATAATGAGCAATGTTGAGCATCTTTTCATGTTTATTAACCGTCTGTATGTCTTCTTTGGAAAAATGTCTATTTAGGTCTTTGGTCATTTTTTTTTTTTTTATTGGGTTTTTGTTTTTCTTGTATTGAGGTGTATGAATTGCTTGTATATATTTTGGAAAGTAATCATTTGTCAGTTGTTCCATTTGCTATCATTTCTCCCATTCTGGGGGTTGTCTTTTCACCTTGTTTATAGTTTTATTTGCTGTGCAAAAGCTTTAAGTTTAATTAAGCCCCATTTGTTTATTTTTGTTTTTATTTCTTTTACTCTAGGAGGTGGTTTATAGAGGATCTTGCCGTAAGTTATGACATTCGGTGTTCTGCCTGTTTTCCTCTACGAGTTTTATAGTTTCTGGTCTTATATTTAGGTCTTTAATCCATTTTGAGTTTATCTTTGTTTATGGTGTTAAGAAGTGTTCTAATTTCATTCTTTTTCATGTAGTTGTCCAGTTCTCCAGCACCACTTATTGAAGAGAATATCTTTTCCCCATTTTATATTCTTGCCTTGTTTGTTGAAGATAAAGTGCCTGTAGGTACATGGTCTTTCTATCTTATTACACTGGCCTATATTTCTCCTTTTGTGCCAGTACCATGTTGTCTTCATGACTGTAGCTATGCAGTGTAGTCTGAAGTCAGGGAGGTTGATTCCTCCAACTCCATTCTCATTTTCAAGATTGCTTTGGCTATTTGGAGTCTGCATTTCCATAGGAAATGTGAATTTTTTGTTCTAGTTCTATGAAAAATGCCATTGCAATTTGATAGGGATTGCACTGAATCTAGGTTGTATTTGGTAATACAGTCATTTTCACAATATTGATTCTTCCAACCCACAAGCATGGAATCTCTCTCCATCTGTATACATCATATTTGATTTCTTTCATCAGTGTATTATAGTTTTCTGTTACAGTTTTTTTGTCTCCTTAGGTAAGTTTATTCCTAGGTATTTTATTTTTTTGTTGTTGTTGCAATGGTAAATATAATTTATTCCTTAATTTCTCTTTCTGATTTTTCATTGTTACTGTATAGGAATGCATCATTTCTGTGTATTGATTTTGCATCTTTTGACTTTACTAAATTCACTGATTAGCTCTAGTAATTTTGTGAGTGTATATTTAGGATTGTCTATGTATAGTATCATGTTATCTACAAACAGTGAGAGTTTTACTTCTTTTCCAATGTGGATTATTTTTATTTATTTTTTCTTCCTTGATTGCTATAACTAGGACTTCCAAAACTATGTTGAATAATAGTGGTAAGAATGGGCAACTTTGTCTTATTCCTGATGTTAGAGGGAATGTTTTCAGATTTTCACTGTTGAGAATAAGGTTTTCTGTGTATTTCTTGTATATGACCTTTATTATGTTGAGGTACAATCCTTTCGTGCCCATTTTTGTGAAAATCTTTCTTTTTTTTTTCATAAATGGGTGTGGAATTTTATCAAAAGCTTTTTCTTCATTTTTGAGATTATCATATGGTTTTTGCCTTTCAATTTGTTAGTATGGTATATTACATGGATTGATTTGTATATATTGAAAAGTTCTTACATCCCTGGGATAAACCTGACTTGATCATGGTGTATGATCTTTTTAATGTGTTGTTAAATTCTGTTTCCTAGAATTTTGTTGAGGATTTTAGCATGTATGCTCACTGGTGATATTGGCTTGCAATTTTCTTTTCTTTTCTTTCTTTCTTTCTTTTTTTTTTTTTTTTTTTGTGATGTCTTTATCTCGTTTTGATATCAGGATGATGGATGCCTCATAGAATGAGTTTGGAGGTGTTCCTTCCTCTGCAATGTTTTTGAAAAATGTTCAGAAGAATAGGTATTAGCTCATCTCTAATGTTTGATAGAATTCACCCATGAAGCCATCTGACCTTGGACTTTTTTTTATGGGAGAGTTTTCATTACAGTTTAGATTTCAGTGTTTGTAATTATCTTGTTCATAATGTCTATTTCTTCCCCTTTCAGTCTGGGAAGGTTGAACATTTCTAAGAATATGTCCATTTCCTCTAGGTTGTCCATTTCATTGGCATATCAGTTCAGTTCAGTCGCTCAGTCCTGTCCGACTCTTTGCGACCCCATGAATCGCAGCACGCCAGGCCTCCTTGTCCATCACCAACTCCCAGAGTTTACTCAAACTCATGTCCACCGAGTCAGTGATGCCATCCAGCCATCTCATCCTCTGTCGTCCCCTTCTCCTCCTGCCCCCAATCCCTCCCAGCATCAGGGTCTTTTCCAATGAGTCTTCACATGAGGTGGCCAAAGTATTGGAATTTCAGCTTCAGCATCAGTCCTTCCAATGAACACCCAGGACTGATCTCCTTTAGGATGGACTGGTTGGATCTCCTTGCAGTTGTTCACAATAGACTCATGATCCTTTGTATTTCTTTGTTGTCTCTTGTAACCTCTCCTTTTTCATTTCTAATTTTGATTTGATTCTTCTCAGTTTTTTCCTTGAAGAGCCTGGCTAATAGTTTGTCAATTTTATCTTAACTAGCCATCTTTTCATTTTATTAACCTTTGCTATTGTTTCCTTAATTTCTTATTCATTTATTTCTACTATGATCTTTATAATTTTTTTTTCTTTTATTAACTCTGGGTTTTTGTTATCGCTGCTCTTCTTCTTTTTCCAGGTGTTTTAAGTGTAAACTTTGCTTGTCTATTCAATATTTTTCTTGTTTCCTGCTGTAGAGTTGTATTTGCTATAAAATTTCCTCTTAGAATTGCTTTTGCTGCATCCTATAGATTTTTAGTTCATTGCGTTTTTGTTGTCATTTTTTAGGAACTTTTTTGATTTCCACTTTGATTTCTTCAGTAACCTATTTGTTATTTAGAAATATATTATTTAATCTTCATGTGTTTGCGTGTTTTAGTTTTCTTTTTTTAGTCTTATAGTGTTGTAGTCAGAAAAAATGCTTGATAAGATTTCACTTTTCTTAAATTTACTGGGGTTTGATTCAAGGAATGCTCTATTATGGAGAATGTTCTGTGTCCACTTTAACATAAAGTGTATTGTTTTTATTTGGATGAGAATCTTCTGAAATATCAATTAGGCCATCTGGTCTAATGTGTCATTTAAGGTTTGTGTTTCCTTATTAACATTCTGTTTTGATGACCTGTTCTTTGGTGTAAATGGGGTGTTAATGTCCTCTCTTATAGTGACTGGAAAGTTTGATGTGTTGCAGTCCTTGGGTCACAAAGAGTCAGACACGACTGAGTGACTGAACTGAATTGAACTGATTGTTGTGTTACAGTCAATTTCCCTTTATATGTCTCTTACGGTTTACCTTATATATTTAGGTCCTCTCATGTTGGGTGCATAAAGTTTTGCAATCTTTATGTCTTCTTAGATTGATCCCTTGAACATTATGTGGTGTCATTCTTTATCTCTTGTATTATTCTTTAATTTAAGGTTTATTTTGTCTGATATGAGAATTGCCACTCTGGCTTTGTTTTGATTTCTGTTTGTATAGAATGTCTTTTTCCATCCTTTCACTTTCAGCCTGTATGTCTGTAGGTCTGAATTGGGTCTCTTGTAGACATATATGGGTCTTGTTTTTGTATCCATTTAGCTACTCCATGTATTTTTGTTGAAACATTTAATCCATTTACATTTAATGTAACTATTTATATACATTCCTAGTGACATTTTCTTAATTGTCCCCTCCCCACCATAGATCTTTACCTTCTCTTGTGTTTTCTGCCTACACCAGTCCCTTTAACATTTGTTGTAAAGATTGTTTGGTAGTGATAAATTATCTTAACTTTTGCTTCTCTGTAAAACTTTTGATTTCTCAATCAATTTTCAATAAGATTCTTGCTAGATAGAGTAATCTTGGTGTAGATTTTTTTTTTTTTCCTTTCAGTACTTTAAATATATCCTGCCATTCCCTTTTGGCTTGAAGAGTTTATGTTGAGAGATCAGCTGTTAATTGTATGGGGCTTCCCTTGTATGTTACTTATCACCTTTCCCTTGTTAGTTTTAACATTCTTTCTTTGTGTTAAATATTTGTAAGTTTGGTTAATATGTGTTTCAGCATGTTTTCTGTTTGGTTTACTCTGATTGGAACTCTCTGAGCTTCTTGGACTAGATTGATTCTTTCCTTTCCTGTGTTGGAGGAGTTTTTGACTATATTCCCTTCAAAAATTTTCTCAGACCCTTTCTTTTCTCCTCTTCTTGGACTGCTATAATTCAAATGTTAGTGAATCTAATGTTGCCCCAGAAGTTCTGAGACTATCCTCAATATTTTCATTCTTTTCCCTTTATTCTGTTTTTCAGCAGTTATATCCACCATTCTATCTTCTAGTTCACTTATCCATTCTTCTGCCTCAGTTATTTTGCTATTGATGCCTTCTAAAATATATTTTAATTTCACTAACTGTGTCATTCGTCTCTGTTTATTCTTTATTTCCTCTAGGTCCTTGTTAGATGTATTAAATCATTCTTGCATTTTCTCCATTCTATTTTTTAGATTGTGGATCATTTTTAATATCATTAGTATGACTTATTTGTAATGGGCTTGCCTATTTTCTCTTCATTTATTTTGTCTTGTGAGTTTCTAACTTGTTCATTCACATAGTATTTCTCAGTCTTTTCATTTATTTTCTAATTTGCTGTGTTTGAGGTCTCCATTTCACAGGCTTTAGGGTCATATTTTTTTCTACCTTCTGGTTTCTGCCCTCAGTGGGTAAGTTCAGTCCAGTGGTTTGTGAAGGCTTTTTGTTGGGGGTCACTTGTGCCTGCCTTCTGGTGGGACAAATTTTTATTTTTCCCTCTGCTGGGCAGAGCTATGTGAGGTGGTATGTTTTGGAGTGTCTGTGGGAATCCTGTCTGTGGATTATTGAGTTTGTGTTTCTCTCTTGCTTGTTGTTCGGGTGAGGCATCCTTCACTGGATGTTGCTGTCAGTTGGGTGATGTCAGTTCTTATATACAAGTGGATGCCTTTATGTGAGTTCTCACTAGTTAATACTCTCCAGAATTAGGAGTTCTCTAGCGGTCTAGAGTCCTGGACTCAGAGCTCCCACTCCAAAGGCTCAGAAATGATCTCTGGCCAGGGGACTGAGAATCCACAAGTTGTTTTTTATGGCATCAGAGGGTATTGAAACACACATACACACAAAAGAAAGAAAAAAAAAAGCATAACGAGAAACAAAAGGCAAACTGAGAGAAATGGTAAATATGAAATCAGACAAATAATAACAGAAACAATGCAATGGAACATGAACACACATAAAAAAAAACTAAAACTGCCCAGAGAAAAGTGCAAGAAAGTGACCTGATGAGAAAAGGAAACCAAAAATGATATTGGCCAATTAAAAACAAAAATAATTAAAACATAAACTGGAAAACAAAATCAAATCAAAGTTTCAACTGGGGAATAAAGCAAAGAAAACTAAAACTAAAAAACATGGTGAAAAAGAGAATATAAAGATCATATTGAAATAGTTTGTACCTTATTTAGCAATCTCCTTTTGTTGCATAGTTTCTCAGATTTCATTATAAATATTGACAAACTTTTAACATATTGTGAAAAATGTGAATCCTATATTTTTCCAGTTACAAAATCTTCAATTCTTACTTATCCACATTTTCAATTTTCTTCTGCTGTACCCTTAACTTAGTCTTAAAGTTAATTAAATTTATTTTTAAGGACTTAAGTATGCATAAGACTAATTTATTTTCAGAACGTAAACAAAATGGTAGAGTAGGCAGCTCTAAATACTTGCCCCTTCGCCCCACGGAAACATAAAAAACAAGCAAAAACTACCAGAACTAACTTTATTAGAACTCTAAAAGAGTCAAAGGTTTACAGCAACCAAGTAAAACCTGAATTAAGGAAAAGGCAACTAAATGATGATAGGAAAACTGCAGCAGTTTTGTCTGTGCCCCAACCCTTTTCCAGTGAAGTGTGCTCTTGAAGACGGAAGTCTGCGTTCCCAATGTCGGACTGTGGCTCATGGTTTCAGAGAGCATTGAGAACATACATTTTATTTCCAAAGTTTTGTGACTATCTGCTCTAATCTGTCAGGGGACTATCTGAAGGATTTAGTGCTTGGCCCTGTTTTGACGAACATGGATCTCAAACAGGAAATGGCACGTTGCTTTAACATACTGCAAGCAAAAATAAGGACTCACAAGTAATCTGGCATTTAAAATTACAATGGAAGCATACAACTGACCACCTGGGAGAAAAATACCGTGAGGCTTGTTTTGGGAATTCAAGACATTCAAATGTATATAAGAGAATTTAGAAGGTCACAAATATGCCCAAGAAAAGACCCGAGAAAACCCTAAGCTTTTACCTGGAACTGATTCCTAGGCTTGACGCAAGCCAAAGAATCAAATGATTGCCCCAAAAAATCAAATTGACTGCAAAAATTGGGCAGGGTGTTTCTTGTGCAAAGAATGCACAAGAAAGCAACCAGAACATTAAAAAAAAAAAAAATCATAACTACAGGGTGCAAAGTCAATGCATTGCAATCAGTTGTGTTCTGTGTATGAGCAATTAACAATCTGAAAAAGAGAAAGCAGTACCACTTACAATATATGTAAAAGAATAACGTATCAATAGCTAGAAATAAATTAGGTGAATTAAATTCACCTTGCAAGGTGAAAGATGTAAAGAAATGTAAAGATAGCCTAAATTCGTGGATAAAAACACTTGATATTTTATTCTACCTGAAACAACTCAGATTCAGTGCAGTTCATTTTAACACTTGTTTTGCTACAGTGGAAAAGCCAAAAATCAAATTCACATGGAGTTCCAAGGGGCTCAAAATAATCTTTAAAAATCAGAATAATGTTGAAAGACTTATTTCCTGATTTTAAAATGCAATATAATGCTACAGTAATCAAAACTGTTTCACTGACATAAGAATAAACATATGCACTAATGAAATATAATTGAAATATGTCATTAAAGCCATGAACAACAAAAGAAAAAACAGGCAAATTTTTATTTCATGAAAATTAAAGACTTGTGAGTATAAAAGGACATCATCAAAAAAAGACACAATAAAAAGTTGTAGAAAATATTTGTCATTACCATATCTGATATTCAGAATATATAAAGATCTTTTACAATGCAACAAAAAAGGCAAACAGCTCAATTAAAAGTCAGCAATGGACTAGAATAGACAAAGGGTATATAAGTGGCCAATAAGCACATGAAAAGATTCTTATAATTATTAGTCATTAAGAAAATGCAAATCCAAACCACGAGATAATGTATCATGCCTACTAGTATGGTTATTTAGAAAAAAAAAAGAAAATGAAAAACAGAAAATAGCAAGTGTTGAAAAGGGTATGAATAATTTGGAACACTTGTACATCATTGATGGGGATGTAAAATGTTGCATATAGTAGATGCTGTGGAAAACAATTTAGTGTTCCTCAAAAAAAATTCATCATGAAATTACCATGTGTCCCAGCAATTTCATTTTTAGGTATATACTTCAAGAATTGAAAACAGGGACTCAGTCAGATATTCATATCCCAATATCCATTGCAGCATTATTCTCATTACTGAAAGATGAAAATATCCCAAGTGTCCATTCACAGATGAATGGATAAATAAAATGTGATATATACATACCATGGAATATTACTGAACTATAAAAAGAAATGAAGTTTTGATATATGATATGACATAGATGAACCTTGAAAACACTTTATTAAGTGAAATAAACCAGACACATGAAGAAGTACTGAGTATTCCTTTTTGTATGAAATATCTAGAATTGAGGAAAAGTGAAAAATAAGTAAATTACTGATTACCAGGGATTGGAAATAGAGGAGATAGGTGTTATTACTTAATGATAACAGAATTTTTGTTTAGAGTGAGAAAAACATCTGGAAATAAATAGTGGTGATAGATTGCATGTAACTGTTCATGTAATTAGTGTTACTGATTTATACCATTAAAAGTGGCTGAAATGGAAGAGATATTGTGTGTTCATACTTATATATATTACCACACTCACATCTTTTTATTTCAAAAATTATGTCCAAATTTCTTTAAGCGGAATATGATAGAATTGCATTTTAAATTGCTATGGAATGCATGTCTGTATGTGCTTATGTGATATCCAAGTATATACTGAAGAAAATACAGTTTGTCACTTACATGTATAAGCTCAAGAGTCAGATGCTAATGCCATGCTCAAATCTTGGAACTATGTCTTACTAGGTGGACATACTTAGGCAGGTTATTTATATTGCTCTTTTCTCAGTTTCTTCATCTGTAAACTAAAGCTTAAGTTTTTCCATGTAAAATTCTTTTGAGGTGAATATATGCAAAATACTTAAGAGAGCATATAGTAAGCCCAAAAATGTTAGTGATTATTTTATTCCCAGAATTTACACTTAAAGTGAAAGTGAAAGTCGCTCAATAGTTTCCGACTCTTTGGACCGTATGGACTATACAGTCCATGGAATTCTCCAGGTCAGAATACTGGAGTGAGTAGCCTTTCCCTTCTCCAGGGGATCTTCCCAAACCAGGGATTGAACCCAAATCTCCCACATTGCAGGCGAATTCTTTACCATCTGAGCCATAAGGGAAGCCCAAATTTGCACTTAAAATGTTGTCAAAATAGTTGGGATTACAAACCTACACTGACTTTCAAGTGAAGAAATTTCTATTGATATGTCTATACATAACAAGCTAAAAAAATAGAAAGTAATCTCATAACTGTCAATCAATATCACAATTATGATTTTTCAACTATATGAAGAATATGGGGCTAAGCAAAAATAAAAAATAAACATTAAATATAGTCATAAGCCAATGAATTTATAGTGTGTTTGAATAATGTCTCATAAATGTCAATGTAGGCTTTTACATTTTGAAATAAATACCCATTAATGATGATTACACCTCAAGATAGCAGAAGTTTGAAAAACAAATATTGGTAGGTTCTTTTTAAAGCAGTTTCATGTATATTTTCTAGCAAGCTACCTCATCTGAACAAATGGCAGGGCTATCTCTGACAGGTGAGCATCTTAACAACATGCTGTGTCACAGATGCACAAATCCTAATCCATACAGAATATCATCTTGCCAAACACAGAGACTCACTGTAAATTACTTTTTCTCCTGTAAGTTATATTTACAATTTTTCACAGGTTCTTAAATAAGAAGGTTTACCCACAGGATATTATGTCAGTTTATTTTTTATAATATATTTTAGGTGTGCTATTTCAGTTTTTTAAAAAATAATATTTTACGGAAAATCAGTAGTTGCTGACTAGTGTATAATGTAGGTAATGTACTGGGGTTCCTTTTATAATTTCTAAGAAATGTACATGTTCTGTGCAGCTACAGACATAACATTAACTGTAATTTTGATGTACTACTGATAAAAGTGGAGAAGGAAATGGCAACCCACTCCAGTATTCTTGCCTAGAGAATCCCATGGACGGAGGAGCCTGGTGGGCTACAGTCCACAGGGTCGCAAACAGTCGGACACGACTGAGCGATTTCACTTAACTCAATTTTACTGATAAAAAAAAGGTTTCCCTGGTGGATCAGACAGTAAAGCATCTGCCTGTAATGTGGGAGACCTGGGTTTGATCCCTGGGTGAGGACAATCCCCTGGAGAAGGAAATGGCAACACACTTCAATACTCTTGTTTGGAAAATTCCATGGATGAAGGAGCCTGGTAGGCTATATTCCATGAGATCGCAAAGAGTCAGACACAATTGAGCAATTTCACTGGTACACTGATAAAAAGACTTAAAAATAAGTGGTATAGCAGTTTAGCATTTACAAATCACTTTTCACATTCACAAATTATAATAGCACTCATTGTCAGTAGCACAAAAATGACAGCCTATGAGACTTGCTAAAAGAATGCATGAGAGGTCAGCATTATATAAACATAATTAGTTCTAAAAATAGACATTTTAAAGTAGTTAAAATTATTCATAATTTCACAGTAGAATGGTTAAAAAGATATGACTATGATTTTATCTGGAAAATGCATCTAAAATAATATAAATATTTAAAACAATTCTATTTACCTTATAAGGTACAATAGGATAAGGTTATTTTAATAACATTGTTTTTTGAATCCTTCAAGAATGCATTAAGCTAACTTTTGTTTCTGTATTGTATGAGTTTGTAATTTTGCTAAAACTTAATAGCATGTTACACTATGTTTCAGGTTTCCCAGGTTGTCCTAGTGGTAAAGAGTCTGCCTGCCAATGCAGGAGACATAAGAGATGCAGGTTCGATTCCAGGGTGAGGAGGATCCCCTGGAGGAGCATATGGCAACCCACTCCAGTATTTCTTGCCTAGAGAATCCCATGGACAGAGGAACCTGGCAGGTTATAGTCCATACAGTTGCACAGAGTCGGACATGACTAAAGCAACTTAGCATGCATGCACACACATTGTTTCAGAGAACAATCACAAATAATGTGGTTTTGCCAAAATATTTTAGGGCTTCATCAATTTTCCCAAGGACTCTCTCAATTCTTTGGTAGTCAAAGTTAGAATATGTGCTTCAAAAGAGAAGCACATATTCTATTATGATTCTTGTTAATATTTTTCTTCAATTTTTAACCAGTCTAACTCTGCTACACCATCATTTGTCAAAGGCTTTTTTTACTTGTAACTCCGGTAATTCTAACATTGGCTTCATGAAGTCAAGTAGTTCTTGTAAGATTGCAATTTCACTTTGCATTATACTACATGGGTTTGTCAGATCTCTACAATAACTTGAAACCACAAGGAAAATAACTGAAAAAGATGTTGCTAAGCGTATTGTGATAAATATTGTTGGGGAGTAGAAGAGAATTTGAAATGTGAAGTTTTAATTAGTGTTATTAATGTGTACCAGTGTTACTAGTAAATAATGTCATGCTATGATGACTTTTAGGGCTTCCCAGATGACTCAGGTGGTAAAGAATCTGCCAGCAATGCAGGAAAAGCAGGAGATGCAGGTTCTTTCCCTGGATCAGGGAGGTCCCTTAGAGACGGAAATGGCAATTCACTCCAGCATTTTTGCCTGGAAAATTCCATGGACAGAGGAGTCTGGTGGTCTACAGTCCACAGGGTTGCAAAAAGTCAGACACAACTCAGTGACTAACATGCATACAATGATAACTTTTATTTTCTAACAATGTTGTAGATAATGCCTACTTGGACACCGAAGAATTCCCATACACCTAGAAATTTGAGTAGAATTTTTGTATTGAAGTTTGCTTTATCATTTATTATTTCCTAAAGTGATAAAATTGCCAGTTATATTTAAAAGACTTTCAGCTATGTCTTACAATGGCTAGTGAGTAAGGCATCTTTGCTTATCATGGAAATTTTAGTGACATACTTGCAGTATAATTGTTGAAACACTAATTGAAAAAATGTATAATAGTTTTGAAAAGGGGTTAACCATCATTTATTTGAATAGTAATCTTCAAGTGCAGTTTATTATTCCATCACATTAGCCCATTTTAAATTTAACCTTTCTCATTGTCATAAAATACATCCTCACATTTGCTCTATATTTGAAAGCAGACTCTCAAAACACAACCTTTTGTTGAGTCTACTTAAAAATTCTGCACCTATGCAGACCAAGGCATATTTCCATTTCATAAAACAATATTATATAAATATGCAATTTGATATGCTGCTTTAAGTGTTGTTTCTTCCAGGCAAAAGTTCTCTAGTTCTTTGTATCATTCCACATGACATCTTTATGCCCCATTGTTACAATGCCTGGATTCAATTTGTTTGTAGATGTCCATCTTAAAATGAGGTATCCAGAACTAATCAAGTCCTTTAAGAGACATCCCTCAAGGGTATAAAAGGCTTTGACTATTTTTGTGATAGTTCTCTCAAAGAATAAAACATTCTTATTTCCTAAAGTTCCTGCTTGTGCTGAAACTGACAAGTGGTGATCTATTACAACTCTTTCGTAAGGTGACTTATGCCTCATGTCATTTCTCTTACCTCAAATCCTACTTGTGAAAAACAGAGTGTCTTAAAAAAAAAAAAACACCTGCATCTTATCTCTGCTGCTGTGCTGTCTCCTTTTAATCAGTATGTGTCTGTAAAATACTGATGTACTTTACACATATCTATTATGCATGCATACTTATGAAAAATTCCAAAATGTCTTGTAATAAAATAATGCTTATGCTCCCTATAAATTTAATATATAAGATTACAACTTTAAAACTACATGCTTTATATACCCTATACCTTCTCCTTCATTCATAAGAGCAGATCACATTTTTTTTTTTAATTTCCTACCATTTATACTAATTCAAACAATTTAAATATATTTTCTGGAAAAGATCAAGAATTATAATACACACAGATTCTGTTAACTTCTGAGTTATTAGATTTTTTACCTTTATTTTAAAAGTTCACATAAACATCATGTTCCCAAATAATGAGTATAGTGTTGTAATTACAAAAGTATTCTGTTAACTGAAATAAGCCTATCTGCAAGCTCAATATCAATACTTATAACAAAACAGAATATACATGTTCAAAGAATTTATCCTCTATAGGGGGAAAAAAACAGATGAGTAAAAATTGTAAGTTGTAATAAATATTATAGCAGATGTGAAACATAAAAATAAAAATCTTGTAATTTTTTTTTCAAAAGAAGGTCAGAAATTTGCTGACTAGGCAATAACTCTGCTGAAATAAATATAATCAGCTAGTTCATGAAAGAAGCAGCACTCATATTCCAGAAATAAGAATTTTTAAACATTGATTCTTCACCAATGTAAGTCTGCCATTAGAAGACATTGGAATATCTTCAAATTTTTGTAGAGAAGAAATCCAACATAATGAAATGCTCAACATATAAAAGTTGTTATTCAAGTGTAGGGACAAATGAAAAATATATTTCAGTGTGACAAATGGGAAGGTTTACCATTCAAAGACTTTGGAGTTAATTATTGCATTGTCCTCAAGAGTAAGATGAGAGAGTAAATATACAAAAGGAGGATGGCCAGACCATTTACAAGAATGGATATCTCACTCTAGAACCATGCAGTAATCATTCCAGAAAGTCAAACAATGAATTCTGGAGAAATTTGGACAGGAATGGCCAAAACCTGGTCACCAGCTACAAACTTCCTTATAATTTGCCTGTATTTCTCTAACATAGTACAAAACAGATAAAACCAAATATGCTTTCCCAAGTAATTATGTAAGAAACCCCACTTCTACTTAGTCTTCCCATAGCTTCCCCATGCCAACAACATCCAGGCAGAACACACCTGAAGTCTTTAAAACTTTGAGTCTCTGCCAAAGCAAATGGTAGTGGTTGCCTCACTTGCTATAGTAATTGTGGAAGGAATAGTCTGCTTATTCCTAGTTGT
The DNA here is from genome assembly GCF_019320065.1 of Cervus canadensis. Lineage (NCBI taxonomy): Eukaryota > Metazoa > Chordata > Mammalia > Artiodactyla > Cervidae > Cervus > Cervus canadensis. Next base: position 47,537,863 of record NC_057394.1, on the reverse strand, counting down.
ATGATTTAACTTTATTTTCCAAAGGGAAATAAGAAATTTAACAGACTGACTAGGATGGATGAAAGAAGAAAAGGTGAACAGAGACTAGTAAAATATAGGTAAATCAGAATAAACATTGTTAGTAGAAATAATTTGAATAATTGTATTAACAAAGGAAGTTTAGAAAAAAGGAAGAATTAAAATAGAAGAGGGAAATAATATAAATGGCATGATGAGGTAACTCACCCAAATGTCTTCATCTTATTCTGGTTCAGTTCAGTTCAGATCAGTCGCTCAGTCATGTCTGACTCTTTGTGATCCCATGGACTGCAGCATGACAAGCTTCCCTGTCCATCACCAACACCCAGAGCTTACTCAAACTCATGTCCATTGAGTTGATGAGTCCATCCAACCATTTCATTTTCTGTCGTCCCCTTCTCCTCCTGCCTTCAATCTTTCCCAGCATCAGGGTCTTTTCCAATGAGTCAGTTGCCAAAGTACTGGGGCTTCAGCTTCAGCATCAGTCCTTCTAATGAATATCCAGGACTGATTTCCTTTATGATTGACTGGTTGGATCTCCTTGCAGTCCAAGAACTCTCAACAGTCTTCTCCAACACCATAGTTCAAAAGCATCAATTCTTTGGTGCTCAGCTTTCTTAATAGTCCATCTTTCAAATCTATACATGACTCCTGGAAAAACTATAGCTTTGACTAGACAGACCTCTGTTGGCAAAGTAATGTCTTTGCTTTTTAATATGCTGTCTGGGTTGGTCATAGCTTTTCTTCCAAGGATCAAGAGTCTTTTAATTTCATGACTGCAGTCACCATCCACAGTGATTTTGGAGCCACCAAAAATAAACTCTCTCACTGATTCCAGTTTTCCCATCTATTTTCCATGAAGTGATGGGACCAGATGCCATGATCATAGTTTTCTGAATGTTGAGCTTTAAGCCAACTTTTTCACTCTCCTCTTTCACTTTCATCAAGAGGCTCTTTAGTTCTTCACTTTCTGCCATAAGGGTGGTGTCATATGCATATCTGAGGTTATTGATATTTCTCCCAGAAATCTGGATTCCAGCTTGTGCTTCACCCAGCCCAGCATTTTGCATGATGTACTCTTCATATAGGTTAAATGAACAGAGTGACAATATGCAGCCTTGATTTACTCTTTTCCCAATTTGGAATCAGACTGTTGTTCTATGTCCAGTTCTAACTGTTGCTTCTTGACCTGCATGCAGATTTCTCAGGATGCAGGTAAGGTGTTCTGATATTCCCATCTCTTGAAGAATTTTCCACAGTTTGTTGTGATCCACACAGTCAAAGTCTTAGGCATAGTCAATAAACAGAAGTAGATGTTTTTCTGGAACTCTCTTGCTTTTTCTATGATCCAATGGATGTTGGTAATTTGATCTCTGGTTCCTCTGCTTTTTCTAAATCCAGCTTGATCATCAGTAATTTTGTGGTTTACATACTATTGAAGCCTGACTTGGAGAATTTTAACCATGGCTTTGTTAGCGTGTGAGATGATTGCAATTGTGTAGTAGTTTGATCATTCTTTGACATTGCCTTTCTTTGGGTTTGGAATGAAAAATGATCTTTTCCAGTCCTTTGGCCACTGCTGAGTTTTCCAAATTCGCTGGCATATTGACTGCAGCATTTTAACAGCATCATCTTTTAGGATTTGAAATAATTCAACTGGAATTTCATCACCTCCACTAGCTTTGTTCGTAGTGATGCTTCCTAAGATTCACTTGACTTCACACTGGCTCTAGGTGAGTGATCATACCATCGTGATTATCTTGGTCATGAAGATCTTTTTTGTATAGTTCTTCTGTGTATTCTTGCCACCTCTTCTTAATATCATCTGCTTCTGTTAGGTCCATACCATTTCTGTCCTTTATTGTGCCCATCTTTGCATGGAATGTTCCCTTGGTATCTCTAATTTTCTTGAAAAGATCTCTAGTCTTTCCCATTCTATTATTTTCCTCTATTTCTTTGCATTGATCACTGATGTTTGTCTTTGTTAAATCAAGTGTTTTCATGAGCAATTTAAGAATAAATATACAGTAGCTTAAATAACAAAGAGAATAAAATGACAAAATCAAGAAAACTTAAACAATTCTTTAGATAGCAGAAAAACTATAGATGTAGATTCAGCAGAACCCTAGAAAATGCTAGAAAAGGCAAAAAGCTAAGGCTGTTATAAGATTCTTACTTTTCTTTCATATATTTAGTTTTAAAAGCTTTTTTGTCCTGTCTATCTAAACATCTGTCACTGTTGCTATGAAATTTACTCCTCTTCCTTTTCAACATCTATTGCCATGTCAGTTTCTTCACAGAACAACAAACCCTTCATTCACAAGTAGTTTTCATTTGAGCTTGACATGTCCATGTCAAAGAGAACAAATATTATTATGCTCATCACATGGATGACAGTACTAAGCTACACACAGTTTATTCAAATCCTGTAAGCAATTTAAGTAGACTATATGGTAGACTAACTACCAGTCTTCAGGTGGAACTTACACTATCTAATGCATTCTAGTATATCTGGTGTATTCTTTTCAGCATTCTAGTAACCTCTAGATTGTCAATGAATCATATGCATTATTCTCCAAATAAATGAGGTTAAGAGTAACATATATTCAGCTTATTAGAAACCCAAAGAACAGTCTCTGTATTGGATAGAAAGTGACATTTTAACATTATTATTCAATTTAAAACTTCCCATTAGCATTATGAAAGTCATTCAAAAGTAATACCAGTAACATCTACCAAAACGTTAATCAGATGTGATTTGATTGTCCTAAGCAGTTCTTGCTCTGTTGAACTTAACATTTTTGCCAAGGTTTAAAAGACAAATAAATACACAAAAGAATGCTGAAATAAACACCAAAAACCTTGCAAACTGCAAAGTAGATAGTTTAATCTTAAGACAATCTCTCAAAGTAGTACTTCTTTAACATACAAGTGAAGAGAGTATTTCCACAGTTAAGACATGTTTTAAAATATTCTTTCCTGCACTTTTATTTTTTGAACTTTATATTATTTTTTACCACAAATATGTCTTTTGCTTTGTTTTTAAGAGAATTCAAAATATATGTATTTCACTATAAGTCATCTATTTCTACCTATATATATTTTATAGAGATGCTCGTGTAACTTAAAATCTTATATCTGAAATAATTCCATTAGTTTTTTAAAAATATTTACTTTTATGCCTTTAAAACTACTTCAAAACTTAAGTTTCCAAAATCAGAGTCCAGGCTGACAATTTTATTATTATTTTCTAGCTTCCAGGAATATTTGAGCATCAGAGTTCTAACCAGGAAGACACTTTAAGCATCACAAAATTAAGTTATAACTAGATTATGGCTACCAGCTAATATTTATTTGTATAAACTGAAATAGCGTAGTATATTACTATAGATTACTTTTGAAAATGTGGCTACTGAAGATAAAAGAGAATGTTAATAATGTTAAATAGTTAAGTCTAAAGCACAGACATCCCTAATTTATATTTGATAAGAAGGTTAACCTAAAAAATCTAAACATATAACTGCTTTAATTTAATGTATACCTTTGAAAGAAATTCAAATATAGTCTAACTAATTTTAGATAATATATATATATTTTCCAATTGAAATTAAATAGAGAAAGCTATTTTATTTAATAGTTGTGAAAGATAATTATGTTGAGACTGCAAGTTCATTTACTTCTGAAATTTCTAAGATATGGGAAAGACTAAAACAGTTTTTGACTTGCTGATCATATTTTAAGCCCTTGAGTTCTAGTTTTTCTTCTATTACAATCTCAAATTTTATTAATGTATTCACCCTGTATGTACTTATTGATTAGTTATTATATGTCAGGGGCATACTAAGCAGTAATGAAGAAGACAGACTGTACCATAATGGTTTCATTAAGATTTCAAAAATATCTAAAGCATCATCATTTTTTATTACTTTAAAAGATTGAAATATAAAATAAAATTCAGCCATCTCATTCACTGAACATGAGAGACAAATATATATCTACTTTTTGAATACCCAGCTATTACATATAATATATTAAAATATAGCTTGTCTAAAATGTATGAATAAAGCACACTTTTGCTTTCTATTTTTAAAAAGTTAATACAGTATCAGATTGATACACAACTATCTAGATAATTAATTTCTCTATATAAATTGCTAATGTTATTTTATTTTTATAAAGCAATTAAGGTAAGGGAAAGACAAGCAAATTATTCTTCCATTATGCTATGGCAGATGATTTTCTCCTCAAGTTTCCAAAATATATCAGTTCACAATTAAAGCATCAGAAATATATATTTGAGCATTTGCATTAATTTTTTACTAATAGTGTAGCATGTAATATTAAATTATATTAATATTGAATAATGAATATATGAAATTTTTATATATTAGCTTTCCATTGGTTAATAATCCATCATAACTCTCCAATTTTATTATGTATTTTGCAAAAAAAAATACTTCAAAGCTCAGAAATGTATAATTAAATTTACAAATGTAAATCTGTAAAACTTTCACCAAACAGGAATTTGTTAGAAGAAGCAACAGGCAAAAACAAATTACCTTTATTCTAGTTTAGTTGTGATAAACATGCAGCTTCCATTTCATTTTAAAATGTTATCTATCCCATGGATACTTGCAAGCCTATCAAACTCAAATATGTCTATGGGCTTGGAGCTAACAGTAGTGACTATTTGGTGCAGTCACTCTATAGCCCACATTGCAATTATATAAAGCAAAGAAACTTTCACTACACATCTTAACTTTATATTTTAAAAATGAATAAAATATCTATGGTTGATTTATGTTGAGGTTTGACAGAAAACAACAGAATTCTGTAAAGCAATTATCCTTCAATCAAAAATTAATTTAAAAAATGAATAAAATAGGTATACTCACAATGATAAATGAATATGATTTCACAGTAAGCAAAATCTTTGAAATATGACATGAGCTGATGGGTTATCATTTTTTTCTTTTAAGACTGTGCCTTTAGGATATTAAATATATTGATGAGGGTAATGTAAATGACCTAGCATCTTCCAGAGGTTTAAGGGGCCACTTGCTTTTTGTTGAAATGCCTTTTAGGTGAAACAGTGATCATTTCTTAATTAAAATAAATTTGGAAGATAAAGGACTTTGTTAACAAAGCTCTCTTCCTTTCAAAACTTTTAATTGGTTTCAAAGACACCTTTAAAATTTATTAGCCAATGGCTTAAAAAAGAAAAACTTAATAGCATCTTTTCCCTCTATTGTTTTTCTATTGTTTACTTTAGACTCCTTCCACAAAGAAAACTCTAATTACGCTATTTAAAAACAAGAGAAAAAGAGGGAGGGACTATTTCCCCAAAAACATGCCTAAGAAACATCAACTTCTTTCATTTATTATCTATTACTTTCTTATAGATAAAGCCCCTGGGGCTTCCTTGGTGGCTCATTGGCAAAGAATCTGCCTGCCAATGCAGGAGACAAGATGCAGATTCAAATCCCTGTGTCTCAAAGTTCCCCTGGAAAAGGAAATGGCAACCAATTCCAATTTTCCTGCCTGGGAAAACCCAAGGACAGAGGAGCCTGGCAGACTGCAATCCAGGGGGATCACAAAAGAGTCAGGCATGACTTAAAAGAGTAAACAGCAACAAAACTGTTTCTATTAAAGAATAAAGACCAATATTCCTGTAATAGTGTGAGTGTATCTGACGTTTACTAGATGTGAACATATAGGACATTATTTTCTTCCCTATAGGTTCTTAAGTCTTGCCATATTCTGGTGGTTTCCTGGCAAGCTTCAGCATTTCTTGGCTTGTAGCTGCATAATCCCACTCTCTTGCTTGCTTCCCTATTATTAACACATGGAACTTTCCTTGTGTGCCTTAAACTTCATATGTTGGTTTTGTTATAAGAGTACTAGTCATATTGGATTAAGGGTCCATTCTACTCAAGTACAATGTCATCTTAAATAATTGCTTCTGGCCTATTTCAAATAAAGTCATATTCTGTGGTAATGGGGGCTAAGACTTCAGTATTTACTTATTGGAAAGATAAAATTCAACCTATAACATACAGAGTTTACCTAACATGGGTAAGGGGTGGATTATGTCAGATAGAAAGAATAATGTTAATAATAAATTTAAAAATGGTTAGCTAAGGCTAATAACCAGACTAGGTCAAAAATAAGAAAGGGCCAAGTAGCAAAACTGTCTTAATGTAGGGCTACTGGATTTCTTCTGAAGAGAAATACAATCTGTGAAAAAGCTTAAAAAATTGCAACTGTGGTGCTTGAAATGTTTAAAAGGTAAGAATCAGGTAATATAAACATAAAGAGGAGAACAGCACAGATCCAGCTTCACAAGATTTGTAGTGGTGAAATTTGAAAAAAGACACAAGAAAATAATGCATCTGATAGTAAAAACAGAAAAATATAATATGCCACCAGAAATGACCTTAAAGATTAAAAAGGTAAGATAGTATACTCCATCAATTTGTATCATTATTCAAGAAATTGGGCATGCTTTCTAGAGCCTGGTTATTCCAATTTTTGTCAGTAATCAAACTACAGAAGCCTTTAGTGGGAGCTTGCTGCAACCCTGATCAACTTTTTAAGAAAATCTCATTGGGATCTATATGTACATTCAATTTTCAGAAGCACTGCTCTACTGGTTTAAGAGAATAACATATAAGAATCCCAATGTCTACATTGCTACAGGTTTGTCATTTTAATTGGAATATAGGTTTCTGGATCTACAAAAGGAGAATTTGAACTCATTCTTTTTGAGATATTCAAACTTTGTGATTCTATGCATAACATATTTGCCTCTAAGTTTTCCAATTTATTAAGACTTAAAAATGTTGCCCTGTCCCAAACATATAACATATAGGTAATTTTCAGCTAATAAGAACAAGAAATGGAGAAGGAAATGGCAACCCACTCCAGTACTCTTGCCTGGAAAATCCCATGGATGGAAGAGCCTGGTAGGTTACAGTCCGTGGGTTGCAAAGAGTTGGACACGATTGAGCGACTTCACCTTCACCAGGTTGCTAGCAGACTTATCAAGTAAATAAGAAAGTCCACCTCCTGACAGTTGTAGGAATCTGAAGACACTTTGGAACGCTGAGAAGAGAGAAATTAATCCAGATCTATAGGTATCACAGGTGGGATCTGATGGCATGCCCTTGGGATGACTTTTCTCGCCATGAGAAAGAAGCCTTTTAAAAATTCAATCTGAGATTCTTAATAAAAAGTACCACCTAAAAAAAAAAAGAATAAGAAAATATTTTCCATGAAAATAGGGAAGTTTAAAAAAAATCCTTTTTTTTTTTCCATTTATTTTTATTAGTTGGAGGCTAATTACTTTACAATATTGTAGTGGGTTTTGTCATACATTGACATGAATCAGCCATGGATTTACATGTATTCCCCATCCCGATCCCCCCTCCCACCTCCCTCTCTACCTGATCCCTCTGGGTTTTCCCAGTGCACCAGGCCCGAGCACTTGTCTCATGCACCCAACCTGGGCTGGTGATCTGTTTCACTATAGATAATATACATGTTTCGATGCTGTTCTCTTGAATTGGAGGATAATTGTTTCACTACATTGTGTTGGTTTCTACTATACATTAACATGAATCAGCCCTAGGTATATGGCTGAGCTTCCCTCCCACCTTTCACCTCATCTCATCTCTCTAGGTTGTTACAGAGCACCAGGTTTGAGCTCCCTGCATCATACAGCAAATTTCCAACGGCTATCTAATTTTGCATATAGAAACATATATGTTTCAATGCTACTCTCAATTCATCCCACCCTCTCCTTCCTCCACTGTGTCCACGTCTTTTCAGCCCCTTATACACAGTGAAGTAAGTCAGAAAGAGAAAACCAAATTATATTAGTGCATATGTATGGAATCTAGAAAGATGCTACTGATGAACCTTTCTGCAGGGCAGCAATGAAAAATATAGACATAGAGAATAGAAAAGGCAGAAATTTTAAATTTTGCTTTTTCCTTTGGTTTGTCATTGAATTAGAAAAATACAAAAGTTTGTATAGAATTTTCACTAAATAGAATATGTGAGCCAGAATATTTCAGAGTGATGACTTATTATTATGAATAGTATGAATAGTTATCCACTATCTCTTATTGTCTGGAGTGACAGAATTTCAATATATATAGTTAAGTTTAATCAGCAGCAGTTAAATGAGTGAGAATAAGCTGATGATTTCATTTAAAGCAGTGCTGTGAATATTCTATAGGTCAGTAAAAAATGCAAAGTTTAGACTTAAATCCAAAATCAAACTAACATTCAATTATTTGAAAAAAAAAAAAAGTGAATAAGGCTGGCCAAAAGCCAAGATATGTTGCCCATTTAACATGATACAACAAATAAAAATACACACAGGTTAGTTTCTATCTATTTACTTAATCTTTCTCAGTCTGATCTCTAACTGCAAACAAACCAGCTCTTCCCCAGCGTCATCTAAAAAATCCCCTGTGCCTCAACATTAATTGTGTTAGGAGAGTAATTCTCCAAGTGAGTCTCCAAGTAATTCTCCACATCAACAAACAATGTGTTTTATGTCCACATTCTAAACACATATTTTGTGCTGAGTATTTGCAAGAGGCCTGCCCAGTCATAGTTTTGTAAGGTTTACCAATGACTGACCCTAAATAACTTGCACAGAAATTAGAAACTGAGAGTAAATATTAGGACAGTAAAATTCTTGGTACTTCACTTCAGAAATAATGGAAAAGTAATGGCTGATATGTTTACAAGGATGAAAAAAGTACTATCTTAAAATGATTATACATTGATTATGAAATAAATTCCATTTACTTTAATGAGCTAGGAAATTTTGACTTAACTATATGTAGAACTAGTCACTTCCTTGTATCAGAGCCAGGTAGCAGATCAGATAAACTATTTAGTTTAATTATAAGCTTGCTTGTCATAATCTTCAAACTACAGTTTGGCACTTAATACACAGATTTTATAAGCACTGTTTCTATTGTTCAAATTTTCATTTCCTCGTCAGTTTCTCACAATTCAGAAACTTCTTTAGATACAGAGTCTCCCCCATTGCTCATATACTTTGCTGACACAGTAAATATACTGCCAAAAATAAATGGGTGGAAGAAGTGTTATAAATATTACAGAACTTCAAAAGTTCTGTGTGTAGGAAAAATAGGTGTGTGTATGTGTGTGTATACTTTTTCATGTAAATTCTGGTTCAATTTTTTCTATCTTACTGAAACTTTTTTATCTTTATATATATATATATAATATATATATATATTTAAGTCTTACTCCAAAGTAATTTTTTCTGCAATTGATTTTGTTCCTTTGAAAATCGTGTTTTTCAAGCTTCAAGCTACTTACCTATAACCTGGGATAAGCTCTGTATTCTGGGTTTCTATTAAGCTTTCAGGTAATGCCAATGCTGCTGGTCCACATGCCATGTTTAATCCACATTTTATGTGGGATAAACAGATAGAAGCAAAGAATAAAGTGCTATGTGGTGAGGAAAAAATATTTTTTATTAGACAAATTTGATTATGTTTCAACATTGACTTGGAGAAGAAAATGGCAACCCACTCCCATTCTTACCTAGAGAATCCCATGGACAGAGGAGCCTGGCAGGCCATGTTCCATAAGGTTGCAGAGAATCGGGCACAATTGAAGTGACTAAGCACGCATGCACACACAACATTGACTTCATGTGACATTAAAACTCTTTAATAATTTTTTCCATGTAGATTGGGATTGCTATTTCACATAGAAGTTCCTCAAAAAATGAAAAATAGAACCATCATATGATTTAGGAAGCCCACTTTTGGATATATATCCAAAGGAAATAAAAATAAGATATCAAAGAAATGTCTTCACATCTGTGTTGATAGCAGCATTTTTCACAATAGCCAAGATCTGGAAACAACTTAAATACCTGTCAACAGATGAATGGATAAAGAAGATGTGGTGCTAATATAAAACAAAATATTATTCAGCCATGAGAAGAAAATCCTGCCCATTTGTGACATGGATAAAGGCATTATACCAAAAAAGACAATTCAAATGAAGAAAACACTATATAGTATTACTTACAGTGAAGTATAAAAAGGTGAACTTATAGAAGCAGAAAGTAGAATGAGGGTCCCAGGGAAGGAAGGGTGGGAAATGGGACAATGTTAAAGGCTACAAACTTACAATTAGAAAATGAGTAAGTCCTGGACCTGTAATGCACAGTACTGTAATTATAGTTAATAATAATGTATTATACATTTAAAAGTTGTTGAAAGATTAGATCTTGTGTTCTCATGGGAAAAAAGTTATAGTTATGTGACCTGATGGAGATGGTAGCTAATGCTACAGTGGCAATCATATTTCAATACATAAATGTATCAACTCGACACATTGGGCACTTTAAACTTACACAATGTCATGTGTCAGTTATATTTCAATCAAAAACATGGTTCTAAGATTCAAATAAAATGATATACATGAAAGTGCTTTTTATATGATAAAGCACTATATCTGCATATTATATTGTTTTGTATGCATTTCTGTTAGGTACTTTCTGCCCCTCCCCCAATAAACATTGTTGCCAGTTTGTATCCTTCTTTTCTTAGCTGTAAAAACTGTTCAACAAGAAAAACATTCAACAGCAGCAAAGGCTGCCAGCACTAAACCAATTTGATAGAAGGATCCATGAGGGGTGAGGACTGGAGATTTTCTTTCCTCTGTAGTTCTAGTTATAAAGCCCAGATAGAGAAGGAGAAAATCATTCTAGTACGGCATATAAATTTTAAGATGCTTTCACTGAGTTCATTTATATTCTAGATTGGTGTCCTGAAGAATTTTGCCTTAGTAAATATATATACATACATATATACATATATATGTGAATATATATTTTGTCTTTTAAAAATATTAAAGGGAATATGTCATCTGCACAAAAATGGGTTATTATAGTCATTGATCATGTAAGAACATAGATAAGATCCTGGACTTATTTGCAGCTAGCTACAAACCAACCAGCGACTTCATATTTGATATATAGATGAAGTGAAATTGCTTTAAAACTAATGCAGAATTTATTTGTAGTGCACAATTTATTAGTATGCATGAAGATGAATTAGAACCTGCAAGCTATATTAAATTTAATGCATAAGAAAGGGAAGTAATGAATTACTTGAAAATCATTTTAAAGTGTCACTGCTAATGTAGCTGCTAAACCACAATAGTACTAACTATAGAAACAAATATTAAACCTGCCAGAGTCCACAAACTATGTTTTACACAGTTCCTTAAAGCAAGGCATTTAAATCCTAGCTACATGTATAAATGCAGTATGAAAGTATATGCACCAAATCTCAAAAAAAATAAATAAATAAATAAAATAAACTCAGTAATTTGATTCCCATACAAGGAATTTTATTGTAATTGATTAAAACAAAACCTGCTTTAATTGTTAGAGAGATGGAACATGAGATTTATTAACTTCATATTTCTGATGGTTGAAAGAAAATGCAATAAATGAAGAGATGAGTCTGAAATTGCACTTGAGTGGCTTTATTTAGCATCCCGGCTCAGTTAGCTGACTTCACTATCTGGAACTCTACTGGCTAAGACTTTTAGCGTGCACTAAATTTTAGCTGCATAAAAGTGAAGCTGAAGAGTATTTACAGGTCTTTTTCATACAAAGTGGTAACCAGCATTCCATTTTTAATCCTATAATAACACTTTGTAATCTGCATACCAATGCAGTGCAAATAGCATATTTACTTTAGAAATGAGCATAATTAGATTATATAGATCATAGTTGAATTAGACTGAGTGACCTTTTGCTAGCTTTCTCTGATAACTCAAGAAAATTTTATTACTTGGCTGCTTTTCCTCTTTCAATCAAAATTCTCAGTTTTTGGTGTGAGTCTCTAAAATCTTCGGAATCTTTCACAGTTTGGTTTATATAAAGATTTTTTTTTCCCCAATCAGGAAGGAGTTGTACTGTTGAACACAGAGCTACAGTGTTGAACACATCCAGATAAGGAGGAGAAATACAAATTACAAAATAAAGGATGATGTAAGAATTTTATAATTAGGTTTAGTATGATTTTTGCAATTATGTGTTTAATTAGCATCTTTGATGATATGCTTTATTTTTACACAAAATTTAAATCAAATTGATATTATACATGACATAGTTGGAACTTCCCTGCTCAGACTGTAAAGATTCTGCCTGCAATGCAGGAGATCCAGGTTTGAACCCTGGGTCAGGAAGATCCCCTGCAGAAGGGCATAGCAACCCACTCCAGTATCCTTGCCTGAAGAATTCCATGGACAGAGGAGGCTGGTAGGCTACAGTCCATGGGGTTATGAAGAGTCAGACACAACTGAGTGACTAGCACTTTCATTTTTTATTTTCATTACATAGTTCAAACCTACCTTTTCTACTTAACAATGCATCAGAAATGTGCATCAGAAAATTCAAAGTCTTCTAGTCATTTATTCACTAAAGTAGTTTTGTATATCTACTATGCTTCTCATACATGTGGTTAAGTGGTGACAACTGCATGTTTGTTTCAAAGAATTTTCCTCCTAGAACACAAATTATAAAGATAAGGAAGTGGTGATAGATATGGTGATAACAATAATGTAAGCCAATTGTTCACAAAGTAAAGCTCAGCTCCTCTGATTAAGGAAATGCAAGTGTATTAGGAGCTATTTGTAACCTTAACACATTTTTACTCTTCTAGGTCCTCCCAATAAACACAAATCCATATAAAGTAGGCATGCATTTCTACACACACATCAGTGAAAATAACTCTTGTAATCTCAAGATAATGAAGGGTTAAATCCACAGCACACATCCATCCATTTCTTTATTCTTCAACCAGGGAAATTTTAAAACTTGGGTAAAATAACACAAGGACAGTTGGGAGACTATCCCCAGGAATATTTGTTGTTAGCATGGCCATAAAACTTGTTTCCAGGTTGTTTCTGTTCAGAAAAAGATCTCATGAGAGTAAAAGTGCCTCATTTGGTTGAGTGCAGCAGACTATATTTACAGGGTGGCTATGAAATATCACAAGTTGGTAATAAACATGAACATTTACTTAATTTATAAAGCAAGCAAAATATGGGCTTCTTCAGAGTACTATCTCACAAAATATGTAATAAATGTGGGTGATTGTGTGGGTATCTAACTGTCAAATGTTTTTTAAATTTATAAAGATACATAATTGTGATTCACTTTCCTGTATTTTATATTGTACCTAATAAACAAACCACAGCATTCTCATAGTTAGTTTGTGTCCTTTTCCTCACCCAGATGTGATCCCTGATGCCCATTCACCTTAAAGATGTATTGTGAATATTTGCTCACATCATTTTAGTCCAAGCCTCCTTGAGAGCTCCTAGAAACCTCTTCTAACTGATCTCTTGCTTTCATTCTTATAATATTTGATTAACTCTCTATGCTTTAACTCTCTATGCAGAGTGATGTTTTAATAAAATAATGTCATCTTTTTATTTAAACTGATCAGTGTACTTCCATTGACCTCAAATGAAAATGTAGTATTTAATCACAGCTATACAGCTGAATGTACTATGGCTGTTTCTCACTTCTGCAAACACAACCTAAACTATTTTATTTCCTACACACTACTCTCATTTAGACATACTGGTCTCTTTTGGGTTTTCTATACATAAACTCTTCACTTCCTCTTGGCCTTGACACGATTTACATTTAGTAACTATAAAGATAGTTCTTCAAAGGCTGCTTTTTGAGGTGCTCCAGTAAAAATGTCACCTTGTGGGTGCCATTTAAAGTGACCTTTACCAGTTCAGTTTTTATCCCACCATTGGGACTTTTGTTATTCCTTCATAACACATTTTCCTGCCTCTGAAAGTAGTATGTGTTTTATTTGTTTATTGTCAATTTCTTACAAAAGTTCAAGCAGAGGAGTAGAGGCCTTAATTTCCAAATTTGCCTTCTTATTTTTGTACTTGGCATAATTCCCGATGTCTAGTAGTCACACAGCTAAATACCAAGTGAATGTGTTTTATACTCTGGTGGCAAAAGGAGGGATGTATGTTCCCATCACGGGGTGCTTATGGATCCAAGTGGTCTCTGCTTAAGATTATAATTATATATGCACAGTCATCTTCAGAATGTGATAGTTTTATATCATCTGGCTGCAGTAAAATTGCATAAAATAGTCGTGTACCTTAGATTTATCTAACATTTAAGTTTTAAATATTTGCATAAATAATTTTGTCCACAGTAACAGCATCCCTTCATATTTCTAATTCTTTGAATGCTCTTCTGGAGCACTCCCTTTTCCTCAGTTGGTTCTCTTGATTCTAACTCATCTCTTAAGTCCTATATCTTTCATTCTTACCTTTCAATTTTGCTAATGTCAGTAAGTTTACCAATGCTCATTACTCCATCTACTACATTTACATTGAAAACCACTTGTACAATATTGATCATTTATATGCAGGACCATAACCTAACACGTTGAAATTTGGCATGATTTAGATAACAGACTTTTATTTCAGTCCTGCCAGGTTAAAAACAACCCAGAGGGTTTTTATTTTTCAATTATGCAAACTTGGTAAACACTAAAATAAATGGAAATCTGAAGGTTCAATGTCTGAAGAATATAATAGATAAATCAGAACTTCCCAGCTAAGTTGTAACAGTTTTTGCCTGGCCTGCAAAGGAATATGTGTTATCTTGATGGAAGATTCAGTTAGGTTCAGTTCAGTTGCTCAGTCGTGTCAAACTCTGCCCCCCATGGACCACAGCATGCCAGGCTTCCCTGTCCATCATCAATTCCCAGAGCTTGCTCAAACTCATGACCATTGGGTCAGTGATGTTATCCAACCATCTCATCCTCTGTTGTCCCATTCTCCTCCTGCTTTAAATCATTCCTAGAATCAGGGTCTTTTCCAAGGTGTCAGTTCTTCACATCAGGTAGTCAAAGTATTGGAGGCTTCGGCTTCAGTATCAGTCCTTCCAAAGAATATTCAGGACTGTTTTCCTTTAGGATTGACTGATTTCATTTCCTTGCAGTCAAGAGACTCTCAAGAGTCTTCTCCAACACCACAGTTCAAGTGCATCAATTCTTTGGTGCTCAGCTTTCTTTATGGTCTAACTCTCACATGCATACATTATTACTGGAAAAACCACAGCTTTGACTAGACAGACTTTTGTCACAAAGTAATGTCTCTGCTTTTTAATATGCTGTCTAGGTTGGTCATAGCTTTTCTTCCAAGCAGAAAGAGTCTTTTAATTTTGAAACTGCAGTCACAATCTGCAGTAATGTTGGAGCCCAAGGAAAAAAATCTGTCTTTGCTTCCAGTTTCCCCACCTATTTGCTATAAAGTGATGGAACCAGGTGCCATGAGTTAGTTTTTTGAATGTTGAGTTCTAAGCTAGCTTTTTCATTCTCCTATTTCACTTTTATCAAGAGGCTCTTACATTCATCTTTGATTTCTGCCATGAGGGTAGTGTCATCTGTATGTCTGAGATTATTGATATTTCTTCTGACATTCTTGATTTCAGCTTGTGCTTCATCCACCAAGACATTATTCATGATGCATTCTGCATAGCAGTTACATAAGCAGGGTGACAATAGACAGCCTTGATGTATTCCTTTCCCTATTTGGAACTAGTCCATTGTTCCAGCTCCAGTTCTACCTGTTGCTTCTTGACCTGCATACAGATTTCTCAGGAGGCAGGTAAGGTGGTCTGGTATTGCCATTTCTTGAATTGTGATCCACACACTCAAGGCTTTAGTCAATGAAACTGAAGTAGATATATTTTCTGGAATTCTCTTGCATTTTATATAATCTAACGTATGTTGGGAATTTGATCTCTGGATCCTCTGCCTTTTCTAAATCTATCTTGAACTCGTGGAACTTCTTAGTCCATGTACTGCTGAAGCATAGCTTGGAGAATTTTGCGCATTGCTTTACTAGCGTGTGAGATAAGTGCAACTGTGTGGTAGTTTGAACATTCTTTGACATTATCTTTCTTTGGGATTGGAATGAAAACTGACCTTTTCCAGTCCTGTAGCTACTGCTGAGTTTTCTAAACATGCTGACATATTGAGTGCAACACTTTCACAGCATCATCTTTCAGGATTTCGAATAGCTCAGCTGAAATTACATCACCTCCACTAGCTTTGTTTTTAGTGATGCTTCCTAAGTCCCACTTGACTTCACACTCCAGGATGTCTGGTTCTAGGTAAGTGATCACACCATCTTGTTTATCTGGGCCATTAAGAATTTTTTTTTTTTTTTTTTTGGTAGCATTTTTCTGTGTATTCTTGCCACCTCTTCTTAATATCTTCTGCTTCTGTTAGATTCATACCATTTCTGTCCTTTATTTTGCCCATCTTTGCATGAAATATTCCCTTGGTATCTCTAATTTTCTTGAAGAGATCTCTAGTCTTTTCAAGTCTATTGTATTCCTCTATTTCTTTGCATTGAACACCTAGGAAGGCTTTCTTATCTCTCCTTGCTATTCTTTGGAACGCTGCATTCAAATGGATATATCTTTCCTTTTCTCCCTTGCTTTTCACTTCTTTTCTTTTCTCAGCTATTTTCAAGACCTTGTCAGACTGCCGTTTTGCCTCTTTGCATTTCTTTTTTCTTGGGGATGGTTTTGATCATCACCTCCTGTACAATGTTAGAAACCTCCGTCCATTGTTCTTCAGGCACTCTGTCTATCAGACCTAATCCCTTGAATCTCTTTATCACTTCCACTGTATAATTGTAAGGGATTTGATTTAGTTCATACCTGAGTGGCCTAGTTGTTTTCCCTATTTTCTTCTATTTTAATCTGCATTTTTCAGTACACACTTCATGATCTGAGCCACAGTCAGCTCCCAGTCTTGTTTTTGCTGACTTTATAGAGCTTCTCCATCTTCAGCTGCAAAGAAAATAATCAATTTGATTTCAATATTGACCATCTGTGATGTCCATATGTAGTCTCGTCTCTGTTTCATTGGAAGAGTGTGTTTGCTATGATCAGAGAGCTCTCAGCAAAACTCTGTTAGCTTTTGACCTGCTTCGTTTTGTACTCTAGGGCCAATTTGATGGCAGTTTATGGATTTGCTATTGTTTAATCCTGGACAATTTTGTTCAATGCTGCTTTCATTTGTTGAAATGCTGCTTTCACTTGTTGAAAATAATCATTTGGTTTTCAGGAAGGATCTCATATTAAAGGACTCCCTTCCAGTACCATCATATATACATCATCACCTTCTTTGGATGAAGATCAGACTTTACTGTGGTTGGTGTGATTTATTTCACTTGCACCTTGATCTCTTTAGTTACACCTTATTGCACAGTGTCCACTTTTCTTCACTCATCACAATTTGTTTTAAAAATGGAACATTTTTGTTAGTTTAAGTAGAGAATGATATTTGGAAATACAGTGAAAAAGTTTTTTTTTTTTTTTTCCTCTCTTGCCTTATGTCAAATCCAAATATCAATCAAAGTGATTAATATAACCAAACTGGTGCAAATGATTTTCAGTGTTTGATTTGGATATTTGAGTATGCCAGCTATCTCCTGCAGGTTGTAAAATTGACTGTTCTCATTTGTTTTATATATTTAATCTCTATCAACTTCAATTGATCTACTTGACCATGGAACATTGTCCAGATAGAAATGTCTAGCAGAAAACTTCACAAACCACTTTTGTCACATTAGACCAGTCACAGCACCTTCTCCAAAAAGTGCACAAGTCCTTTTGTGTGTTTTGGTTGTGTCTTTTCCTTTCTTGAAATAATAAAGCATAGTAAGCCAAAAATATTACTTTTTTATCTTCAATAATAAAATGGCTACACAAAAATCACCAGTTTTGATGTTCTTCTTTAAATACGTGCTTATACAATCTAAAAACATTGTTTTGAATGAAATTGAAAACAATGCCACAAGAGCCATCTTTTGGAAAAACACAGTGACACTTTTAGGCCAACCCAGTATAAACTTCGTGCAGTAGAAGAAGCTATCTTTTGTAATTTAATCATGGTCATTGAGAAAGTATGATTTTAAATATTGTCAAAGATTAAAGTTGCAAAATATTTATAAATCAGAATGTAGGCAATAAGAGTTAAATTTATAAAAATACTAATATGCAAATAAGTACTTGTACAATCAATACATGTAACAGTTCTTATATACCTACATTAATATAAATTTCTTCAAGTAAAAAATGATGTATTTTTAAAAGCACCTTGAGAAAATATTACTCATACTTTTACATGAAGAAATGCTTAAAATTTCCTGAAGTGCCAAAAAAATGATATAATGAATACATTTTAAAATGTCCTTACACTTTAGAATCCACTATCTTTATATATTTTTAAAGCCCAAAGTCCCAAATGTTTTATAATCTTTCTTAGAAGTGTAATATAATCATATTAACACATTTAAATTGGTGGGAAAATGAAGACTATCAATAAACTCTATAGTTCTATACTAAATTTATCTTATACCTAAGAATAATTCTTTGAATCTGCAAAACAATTTTGAAATGTTTCATTTTTGTAAAGCTGCTCAAGACAGCAGAGACAAATAGGTTATAAAATGTTCATAGTTAGGAATGCTGCTTTCTCTTCATTTTGACACATCTGGGCCATGCAATTATTCACAGAGGTCACTTTCCAAAGAAGAAAAAGAACAATGACCAAAGGCACTATTTATGTTTCAAATAGACTATGACAATTTAATCAATGACAAACTCCCAAAGTCAAGTACCATCTTATTTCTAGGTAGACAGAGAATGACATCTCATCACAACTAAGTACAATTGCAAACATTAAAATCTAGCCAAAAGGAAAAAAACAAAATAATATGGACTCTTATAGTAAGATTTAGAGAAAAGAGAGAGAAGTATTATACAAAGTTATTCTAAGTTTAGAAGTGAATACAACTTTATTTTCTTGACCAGCATTTTCAAAAATGTCTTATTGTGAATCAAGTAATCTTAAGGATACATGAAATGCAAAGCGCGGCAGAGAGAATATACCTTACCACTTTCCCCCTTCCATACCCTAGCAAACATACTTTTCAAATTTGTATTGTAATTAATTGACTGAAAAATATAATATAGTAAAATTGCTCTTTCACCTATTTTTTTCAAAATCAAAGAGATGTCCTAAATTATGTATGGAGTACATTTTAAATTACTATATGTAGTAATGTAACTTACTTTAAATGTAGCTTAAAAATACCTTTCTTGAAATATTCTGTTATGACAACTTTTTATATTTGTTTTTTAAAATAACATTGCTCAGTATTTTTAATCAGTATCAATAACAGTTTAACCTAGGTATACCTCATCTATAATTGTTATTATTGTTTACCTGGGAGAGTCCTATTCTTAAACATATTTTAATTCTCTGATACACAATTTCTATTCTTTAAAATAAATATAGCAATACTTTAATACACATGAATCTTTGAGATGGTTCAGCAACACAGTATATGCAAACCCTAGCAATGTATTAAACATATATTTTCCAACAATTTTTAATGAGATACTTTCTGTGCTTACTTCATATTCCTCAAAATGTGTATCTTCTTTTCTGCAAGATTCTCTTGGTTCTTTTTGTGAAAAACCGTAAAAGAGAATGGTATTCTGATAAGATATTCACAAAACCTTTGTTCAAAGATGTGCAAAATTGTACTTTAGGAGAGAAGGAAAATATGACAATTCAGTCTGATTTCCAGTGGAAATAGCTGATTCAACCATGATGTGATAGCTGATGGGTGCTAGTTGCAAGGATCATGAGATTCCTGAAATATGTAGAATACTATTAGAATATGAAATGTTGTAGAATGGGAATAGTTGCACTCTAGTATATTTTTACAAGCTGAAGTGCCTGGATAACTTTACTAAATCATAAAATTTCCATTTAATATTAAGAAAGCATAAACTGTAGCTGGGAAAACAGAATACTTTCTTTCCCCAGATTACCATTACAAGATATGCCTACATATTAAAGTTTACATAATTAAGACAGGAGGGTGAATATAGTGTGAGACTTATAGATTATAGAACTAAGAAAGTTTTAACTGCAACGTTTTCAAATATCCTAGAAAGAGAAAAGTAGCAGTAGAAAGGAAATTTTTCTATAAATAGAAGAGTTGCTAATTGTTAACAGGAAAAGAAAAAAGAGAGAGCATGGAAGCAACTGGAAAAATAGAGTGTGTATAATAATAATCGAACCTCAAAGATTCTTTAAGAGTCTGTTATACTGTAAATTTTAAAATTTTACTTTGCTTACACATTCTTCAAAAAGCTAAATGGCCAAAATGTTTTCATTTCACCTACACAGCTGATCACCTTAAACTTTTCCTGTTGATTGTTTTTTCTCACACTCTATAGCCATGATATTAAAAGATGCTTGCTCCTTGGAAGAAAGACTATGATCAACCTACACAGTGTATTAACAAACAGAGACATCACTTTGCCAACAACGGTCCATATAGTCAAATTTATGGCTTTTCCACTAGTCACACATGGTTGTGACAGGTGGACTACAGAGACAGCTGAGCGCTGAAGAACTGATGCTTTCAATCTGTGGTGCCAAAGAAGACTCTTGAGCGTCCCTTGGACAACAAAGGAGATCAAACCAGTCCATCTTAAAGGAAATCAATTCTGAATATTCATTGGGAAGACTGATGTTGAGGTTGAAGCTCCAATACTTTGGGCACATGATACAAAGAGCCAAATTATTAGAAAAGACTCTGATGCAGGGAATGATTGAGGGCAAGAGGAGAAAGGGGAAACAGAGGATGAGATGGTTGGATGTCATGGCTGACTCAATGGACATGAGTTTGAGCAAACTCAGAGAGATGGTGAAGAACAGGGAAGCCTGGTGTGCTGCAGTTCATGGGATCTCAGAGTCAGACACGACTTAGCGACTGAATAACAACAACAGAATCTTGTTTTACTTTAAAGTATCTGAGATTGCTGAGTATGAAACTTATAGTGACTACTTTATGTTTTAGAAAAAAGTGTGTAAAAAGATAATATCTCCCTAATAAACTTCAAACTCTACAATACTTATAAATGTTTATTGTAGGGTTGTGATTCTGTGGGTAGAAATTATGTGATAAAACCCATGAATCTTATGTACAGTCCCTTAGAAATACTGAGAGAGGTTTATTTCTAAATTCTTGATTATAAAGTGACTTTGTTATTGTTGTTCAATCACTAAGTCAGGTCTGACTTTTTGCAACCCCATGGACTGCAGCATGCCAGGTTCCTTTGGCCCGCACTGTCTCCCCAGAGTTTGCTCAAATTCATTTCCCTTGATTTGGTGAAGTTATCCAACCATCTCATTTTCTGCTGCCTGCTTCTCCGTTTGCTTCAATCTTGACTTGACTGCACACTCCAGGATGTCTGGTTCTAGGTGAGTGACCACATCATCATGGTAATCCAAGTCATTAGGACCTTTTTTATATAGTTCTTTTGTGTATTCTTGCCACCTTTTCTTAATCTCTTCTACTTTTCTGAGGTCTTTATTTCTTCTGTCCATTATTGTGCCCGTCCTTGCATGAAAGATTCCCTTGATATCTCCAATTTTCTTGAAGAGCTCCCTAGTCTTTCCCATTTTATTATTTTCCTGTATTCCTTTGCCTTGTTAATTTAAGAAGGCCTTATCTCTCTTTGCTATTCTCTGAACCTCGGCATTTAAATGGGTATGTCTTACACTTTCTTGCTTGCCTTTCACTTATCTTCTTTCACAGCTATTTGTAAAGTATCCTCAGGCAACCATATCACCTTCTTGCGTTTCTTTTTCTTAAAGATGCTTTTGGTCACCACCTCCTGTACAATTTTAGGAACCTCTGTCCATAGTTCTTCAGGCAGTCTGTCTACCAGAGCTCATCTCTTGAATCTATCCATCGCTTCCACTATATAGTCATAAGGGATGTGATTTAGGTCATATCTGAACACCTAGTGGTTTTATCTAGTTTCTTCAATTTAAGTCTGAATTTTGCAAAAGGAACTCATGATCTGAGCCACAGTCATCTCCCTGTCTTGTTTTTGCTGACTGTAAAGAGCTTTTCCATCTTTGGTGCAAAGAACATCATCAGTCTGATTTCAATATTGACCATCTGGTGATATTCATGTGTAGACTTGTCTTTTGGATTGTTGGAATAGTTTGTTATGACCAGCACATTCTCTTGACAAGCTCTGTTAGCCTTTGCCTTGCTTCATTTTATACTCCAAGACCAATATTGTCTGTTACAACAGTATCTCTTGACCTCCTACTTTTGCATTCAATTCTCTATGATGAAAACTACATGTTCTTGGTATTAGCTCTAGAAGGTCTTGGAGATCTTCATACACCGACTCAACTTCTGTTCCTTCATTAACGGCTGAGGCATAGACTTGGATTATTGTGATATTGGATGATTTGCTTGGAAACAAACCAAGATCTGTCATTTTTGAGACTGCACCCACATACTGCATTCCAGACTCTCATTGGCTTTGAGGGCAAAGCCATTTCTTATTAGAGATTCTTTTCCACAGTAATAGATATAATGGCCATCTGAATTAAATTTGCCCATGCCCATCCATGGGCATGGTTCACTGTTTTAGTTCACTGTTTCTAAGATGTTGATGTTCACTCTTTTTGCCTTTTCATACTGTTTCTGATGTGAATACTGGAGTGGTTTGCCATTCCATCCTCCAGTGGACCATGTTTTTTCAGAACTCTTCACTGTGACCCATCTTTCTTCTGTGGCTCTGTACCTATCTGTCTTGTGTGGACCTGCATGGTGTAACTCATAGTTTCATTGAGATTCAACTTCTTCTTCTTCTTCTTTTTTTTTTTTTTTAATTTTCTAACAAGACTTGCAAAACAGTTTATAAAAACTTAAAGTATAATCATTGGAATCTTAATTAAATGTTAAAATCTATTTAAAGTAAGTCTCTTTTAGATTTTACAAAATATAACTAACATTGCTAACATGCATTTTTTCATCTCTAACTCTTCATGTGTACACATAAAATCCTGTTATATTTATGCACTATAAAAAGATTGAAAATGTTTACTGGTACATTTACAAAATCCTACCAATATAACCAGAGTTTCTAAATGCTGCATACATAAAAGATAAGATCTTCCATTGTATACAACTACCTTACACTATTAAAATAATAGGTTGCTACTTTTTTTTTTTTTTCTTAGTAGTAACAGAACAAACTGTTAGTCACTTAGTTGTGTCCAACTCTTTGTGACCCCAGGGACCATTGCTCACCAGGCTCCTCTGTCCATGGAATTCTCCTGGCAAGAATACTGGAGTGGGTTGCCATGTCCTTTTCTAGGTGATTTTCCCAACCCAGAGATCTAACCTGGGTCTCCGTCATTGCAGGCAGATTGTTTACAGTCTGAGCCATCACAGAACAAACCAAAGAATATCCTTAAGGTTCAATATCCTAGGTCATGTTTATGCACAGAAAAATAAACAATGTTTATTCAGAAAAACCCCAAAGTGGTTTTATTTTTGAGAATAATCCATTTATCCTTAGGCTTTGACCCCTATTGAAATTTAAAAACCCTCTTGGAAGAAGAAGGGACACTATCAACTATAAACCATTACATATATATATAAAGTCTGATCTAAATGACAAAGGAGACATGGGGATATGGTAATGGTAGAAATAATTTTTAAAATGTGAAGCATGAGAAAAAGTTTTCATTTTTTTTGCAGGGTGGGGCCATTTCCCAGGTGGCACAGTTGCTTAAGAATCTGCATGTCAATGCAGAGATGCAAGAGACCTGTGTTTGATTCCTGCATCAGGAAGATCTCACTGCAGTAATGGCAACCCACTGCAGTATTCTTGCCTGGAAAATTCCATGAACAGAGGAGTCTGGTGGCCTACAGTACATGGGGTCGCAAAGTGTCAGACACAACTGAGCAAGCACACACGTGTATTCATGCAGAACAATAAGCATGATGATCTTTGAAACAGAGATAGCTATTCTAGTCCTCAACATTTTTGCCATTGTGTTAAATTATGTACAACTGAATCATTTCAACACCCTCCTGTGTATAAATGGTAATACTATAACATCTTTTGATGCTTCTTTCCTGAGGTTCCTCTTTTCACCTTTGGCACTATTAGACCAGAAGATGGAAGATAGTGAAAATGAAGCAAGCAATGATATTCATGTATATGCATTAGTAGAATCCATAATATGGCTTAGAAGATGTGTTGGTCCTTTAATGGACCAGAACCGGTGGTCCGGAGTCGACGATAAGAAAGTAAGAGAGAGAAAGAGGCTAATATCCCCTGGTTTACGCGGAAAGCCAATAGAGTCCTGTTCTTAGAGTTCGCGCTGCTGCAGGTAGGCACCAGGCGTCCTCTCGAGTGGGTGAAGGCACAGTGTGCCTTCTCGAGAGGGTCTTAGAAGCCCAGGCAAGAAAGCGGGCTCAGCGGGTCTCCGCGCTCCAAGGAATTAGCCAGAAATAGAGAGAGAGAGAGAGAGAGAGAGAGCAAGAGAGAGAGGGAAGGAATACAAAGAGAGAAAGAAAGACATGGGGACCAAAGCTCTGATGGAGCAAAGGTGTTTTAATCAACATGGCATGGGCATATATACTGTCTTACAAGGTGGTTATTCTCAGCAAAGATAAAGATTAAAATTCCAGACTTACAAAACATAAGATGATCTCTATCAAAGAGAGAGTTGCAAACAATCACCTTTTACCATATGGTTCATAAGAAGGAAGAGGGTACTTATCACCGTAATGAGAAATGCCTGGATTCCTCAGCCCCGGGAAAGGTGTGCCTCTCCTCTTAATTCCTGAATATTCAGGAATTAATAAGGGCCAGAGGGTTACTGACTGATCCAAAACAACACACAGGAAGCCTCTTGTTAAATGCTTCCTGACAAAGATGCACTCAATATTAATTTGTACACTGATTATGTTAGTTCACTGCTAGACTCTAGGGATACAGTTAATCCTTAGTGACTAGTTACAGCCACAGTTTAGATTCTAGTGTTAATATGAATGCTTGTTCATTTTGGCCTAAACTGAAGGAGTCTTTCATTTGCCCTTTTTTTTTTTTTTTTTTTCCAAATTGAGGTGTAGTTGATTTTCAATATTGTGTTAGTTCCAAATGTACAAACAATTCAATACTTTTTTAGAATATACTCCACACAATTGTGAAATATTGACTGCATTCCCTGTGCTTATTTATTTTACACCTAGTAGACACCATCTTTTATTTCCTTTCACTTATCTTGCCACTACCTCTTCCTTTCTCCTGAATGGAAATAACTAGTTTGTTCTCTATACCTGTGAAACTCTTTCTGTTTTGTTACATATGTTTGTTTATTTATTTTTAGATTCCATATGTAACTTACAACACAGTATTTGTCTTTCTCTGACTTATTTCACTAAGCTTAATACTCCCTGGGTTTATCCATTTTCTGCAAATGGCAAGATTTCATTTTAATGGTTGTGTAGTATTCCATTATATATATATATATATAAATACATATTATATGTATTATGATAATACATATTTTATATATTATAATAACATTACATATATATATGTATATATATAAATATCACATTTTCTTTTCTTCTGTTATTGACACTTAACATTTCTTCCATATATTGACTACTGGGAATAATGCTGCTATAAAGATTAAGGTGTCTCTGTGTGTGTTACTTGCTCCATCATCTATCCAACTCTTTGAAACCCATAGACTGTAGCCTGCCAGCCTTTTCCATCCGTGGGATTTTCCAGGCAAGAATACTGGAATGTGTGGCCATTCCCTTTTCCAGGGGATCTTCCCAACTCAGGGATCGAACCCAGGTCTCCTGCATTACAGGGAGATTCTTTACTGACTGAGCCACCAGGGAAGTCAAAGAATACTGGGGAAGATGTTCCTGAGTTAGGGATCAAACCCTAAATATACATCTTCCTTGTCGGCTCAGACACTGAAGAAGCTGCCTGCAACGCCGGAGACCTGGGTTTGATCCCTGAGTCGGGAAGATCCCCTGGAGAAGGGAATGGAAACCCATTCTAGTATTCTTGCTTGGAGAATCCCCATGGACAGAGGAGCCTGGTGGACTACAGTCCATAGGCTAGCAAAGGGTTGTACATGACTGAGTGACTAAGTGCACACACACACACACACACATCTTCTCAGGTGGTGCAGTGGTAAATAATCAGCCTGCCAATCCCCGGGTCCAGAAGATTCCCTAGAATAGGTAATGGCAACCTACTCCAGTATTCTTGCCTGGACAATCCCATGGACAGATGAACCTGGAGAATTGCAGTCCATGGGGTTGCAAAGAGTTGGACATCACTGAGTGACAGAAGATGCATGCTCATATTATGATGTCATCTGCACATAGTGACAGTCTTCTTCCCTTCCAATTTTGATGCCTTTTATTTTATTTCTTTATCTGTCTGGTTGCAGTGGTTAGGACTCCCAATACTATGTTAAATACAAGTGGTGAGAGTGGGCATTCTTGTCTTGTTCCTGATTTTAGAGAAGTTTTTCAATTTTTCATTTTTGAATATGATATTAGCTGTGGGTTTGGCATGGCTTTATTATGTTGACATATGTTTCCTCTATACTCATGTTGATGAGTTTTTATCATGAATAGATTTTGAATTTTGCCAAATGACTTTCTGCTTCTATTGAGATGATTGTGTTATTTTATAATTCCTTTGTTAATATGGCATATCACATTGACTGATTTGCAGATATTGAACCATCCTTTTATCCTTGGAATAAATCTCACTTGATTGTGTTATATGATCCTTTTAATAAAATTTTGAATTTCATTTTGCAACATTTTGTTGAGGATTTTTGGATCTCTATTAATTAGAGGTATTGGCCTGTAATTTTCTTTTTTTTAGTGTCTTTGTTTGGTTTTAGTATCAGGGTAGTGGTGACCTTGAATGAATTTGGGAATGTTCAATCTTCCATTTTATTTTATTTATTTATTTATTTTTTGACTAGTTTGAGAAGTATAGATATTAGTTTTTCTCTTTTCTTCTGGGACCCTTATATGTGAATGTTGGTAAGCTTGATATTACCCCAAGATCACTTAAACTGTTCTCATTTTTTAAATTTGTTTTTTATTTTGCTTTTCAGACTAGACAATTTCCATGATACTTCTTGATCACATAGGCATTCTTCTGTTTCTCCTAGTCTGCTATTTATTTCTTCTAGTATGTTTTTCATTTCAGTTACTGTAGTCCTCAGGTCTGACTCATACTATTTTATATGTTCTAGTTCTTTGTTAGAGTTCTAACTGTGTTCATCTATTCTTTTCCCTAATTCAATCAGTATTCTTACTACTAAT
Organism: Cervus canadensis; assembly: GCF_019320065.1. Taxonomy (NCBI): domain Eukaryota; kingdom Metazoa; phylum Chordata; class Mammalia; order Artiodactyla; family Cervidae; genus Cervus; species Cervus canadensis. The sequence goes on along the minus strand of NC_057394.1, from coordinate 47,510,488 downwards.
GTTTTGAGTCATTTATCTGATAAGTTGTCTGTTTCTGTTTCACTTGTTTTTCCAGGGGTTTTCTCTTGGTCTTTCAATTGATATAAATTCTTTTGTCTTCTCTTTTGTTTAACCATTTCTGTCTCTGTGAAATTATGTGATACACTTATCTATTGCATTCTTAAAGGGGTGTACTTGTTCGTGATTGTCCCTACATAGTCAAAGTGCCCATTAGCTTTGTGGGAGACCTGGACAGATGTGAACACAAGTCACATCTTTTCCCAGTGTATTCTGACATCTCTTACCTTGATGGATGGTGGGAATGAAGCTGTGATGCTTAGAGCCAGAACCAAATGTTAGCTGGGGCTTTCTGTCTTTTCAGTGGCCATCACTGCCCTATCAAGAGGGGGGGGTCTGATCTCTAGTTCCAGGAGTAGAAGCTCTGAGGGTCAAATCTGAGCTGGCTTCCTTCCCTTTAAGCATGCCCTCTCCCGTCTCTCAGCACTGGCATTCTCATCTTCGGGGGGAGGAGTGCTAAAACAAGTGGGGCTGATGCTGGCGCTCAGCGTGTGTCAGGAAACAGGCTGCAGTGGTTTGCCTAGGGTGCAAGACTCAGACTGGCTTCCCAGCTGACTCTGTAGTAAAGAATCTTCCTGCCAATGCAAGAGCTGCAGGTTCGATCCCTGGGTTGGAAAGTTCCCATAGGGGAGGGACAACCCACTACAGTATTCTTGCTGGGATAATCCCATGGACAGAAGAGCCTGGTGGATTATAGTCCATGGGTTCACCAAGAGTTGGACATGACTAAGCAGCTAAGCACAAAATCCAGACTGATTTTGACACATGTATATGTGTCACATATGTCACACATAACTGTGTATACAAGGACCAGTAATGCTACCCAAACACTGCCCAGATGTCACTTCAGGTCTGAGTTACCTCTCTGTCTTACAGCTGGGACTGAGCTGCTTTTGTGCCTCACAGCCAAGCCTTCTTTCCAGTGTAGAGCTGCTTCACAAATCAAGCAGTGTTGGTATAACTGTTGGAGTTGGGCTGGGGCATGTGCTGGAGCAGTCAAGGGAAACTGACCAGCCACTGGTGCTGTTTTCAATTCACTTTCTCCTCCCTGCCTCAGGAGTAAGCATGTGCATGCACACTTCTCACAAGCAGAGTCCAGGCTTCCCATAGACTTCCTGTTAGTTCTACCAGCACCCCCAACCAGCTCATGGGGCTATTCTTCACCGTGGTGGACCACAGGGCTGGGACATCCAACACATAGTTTGGATTACTCACTCTCTAGGGAGGATCTCTGTCTATCTAACTCCGTTTTCCGCTGAGAGTCCCCTCCCAGTGGCACAGGTTCCAACTTTTCTTCCATTCATACCTGATTTTGTATGAATTTTCCTTACAGCCTTGGTTGTATGGGAGTCGTTCTGCCAGTTGCCAGTTAGTATTTTACTGATAATTGCTCCCCATGTAGATATATTTTTGATGTATTCACAGGGAAGGTCAGTTCCATATGCTACTACTCCATCATCTTGGTGTCCTCTTTCATTTGTGATTTTAATCAAGATATTCCATTGGCAGATAGAAATACATATTATTACTATCTAATTAGATAATGTAACTCAAAGCCTATGTATTGAGTTCCAGTTTTCTGATAAAATGTTGATTGTTGAACAGGAAAAATAATGTACTAATGATTAATATCAGTTTAATCATTTTGAAATATTGAATATACCACATCCTTTAGGGGCAACACACCATTTTCCCCAATTTCTGCATTTCAAATATTCAACTACATTCAAAAATCAAGTTCCTATGACTGAACAGGAACTTGAAGAGATACGTAAAAGCAATATCTTGAGCATTTTACATTTGAGCAAATTAATATTTGCAAAAGTAAGTAAACTAATGAATATTTTGGTTTTTATTCACAGCAGCATTGGGATTAAATACATTATGATATATTTACCATTAATTAAAACTACATAATTCAATTAAAATAAGAAGTTCATCAAGTGACATCAATGTCTGATTTTTATATGACTTGAGGTTTATGAAAAAATCTTTCCATACTTTATTGTTCCATTTTATTCTTACAAGAAATAAGGGTTTGTAGCAAGTTGCTTTTGTTGTTCAGTCACAAAGCATCAAAACAGAATGCAAATCTTGCAATCCCATGTTACACTTTCCAGAGAAATTGAGGGCTACCCATAGGAAATCTCAACTCTTTGTATTTCTATGGATTGCAGCATGCAAGGCTTCCCTGTCCTTCACCGTCTCCCAGAGACAGTGCAAACTCATGTCCATTGAGTCGGTGATGCCAACCAACCATCTCATTCTCTGTCACTCCCTTCTCCTCCTGCCCTAAATTTTTCCCAGCCTCAAAGTCTTTTCCAATGAGTCGGCTCTTCATGTCAGATGGTCAAATTATTGGTGCTTCAACTTCAGTGTCAGTCTTTCCAATGAATATTCAGGGTTAATTTATTTTATGACTGAATGGTTTGATCTCCTTGCTGTCCAAGGGACTCTCAAGAGTCTTCTCGAACACCACAGTTTGAAAGCATCATTTATTCAGCACTCATTCTTTCTTATGGTCCAACATTCACATTCATACAAGACAAGTGGAAAAATGATAACTGCTATATGAAACTTTATCAGCAAAGTGATGTCTGTCTTTTTTAATACACTGTCTAGGTCTGTCATGGCTTTTCTTCTAAGGAGCAAGCGTCTTTTAATTTTGTGGTTGTAGTTATAGTCCACAGTGATTTTGGAGCCCAAGAAAATAAAATATGCCACTGTTTACCTTTTTTATCCATCTATTTGCCATGAAGTCATGGGACCAGATGCCAAGATCTTAGTTTTTTGAATGCTGAGTTTCAAGCCAGGTTTTTCACTCTCTTCTTTCACCTTCAACAAGAGGCTTTTTCGTTCCTTTTTGCTTTCTGCCATTAGAGTGGTATCATCTGCATAACTGGGGTTGTTGATATTTCTCATGGCAACCTTGATTCCAGCTTGTGATTTATGCAGCCTGTTTTTTGCAAGATGTACTCTACATATAAGTTCATTAAGCAGGGTGGCAATATACAGCCTTGTCATGTTCCTTTCTTAATTTTGAATCAGTCTGTTGTTGTTTGTCCAGCTCTAATTGTTGCTTCTTGACCTGCATACAGGTTTCTAAGGGGCAGGTAAGATGGTCTGGTATTCCCATCTCTTTAAGGATCATCCACAGTTGTTGTGATCCACACAAACAAAGACTTACACATAGTTAATGAAGCAGAAGTAGGTGCTTTTCTGGTATTCCCTTGCTTTTTCTATAATACAAAGGATATTAACAATTTAATCTCTGGTTCCTCTTCCTTTTCTAAATTCAGTTTGTACATCTGGAATTTCTCAGTTCATGTACTGTTGAAGTCTCGCTTGAAGAATTTTGAGCAAGATGCTCAAGCTGGATTTAGAAAAGGCAGAGGAACCAGAAACCAAATTGACAACTTCTGTTAGATCATTGAAAAAGCAAGAGAGTTCCAGAAAAACACCTACTTCTTCTTCATTGACTATGGCAAAGTCTTTGACAGTGTGGACCACAACAAGCTGTGGAAAATTCTTAAAGAGATGGGAATACCAGACCACCTGACCTGCCTCTTGAGAAATCTGCATGCGGGTAAAGAAGCAACAGTTAGAACTGGACATGGAACAACAGACTGGTTCCAAATAGGGGAAGGAGTATGTCAAGGTTGTATATTGTTCCCCTGCTTATTTAACTTATATGCAGAGTACACCATGAGAAACACTGGGTTGGATAAATAACAAGCTGGAATCAAGATTTCTGGGAGAAATATCACTAACCTCAGGTATGCAGATGACACCACTCTTATGGCAAAAAGCAAAAAAGAACTAAAGAGACACTTGGTGAACAAGAATAGTGAAAAAGTTGGCTTAAAACTCAACATTCAGAAAACGAACATCATGGCATCTGGTCCCATCACTTCATGGCAGATAGACAGAGCAACTGTAGAAACAGTGACAGGCTTTATTTTGGGGGGCTCCAAAATCACTGCAGATGGTGACTGCAGCTATGAAATTAAAAGACGCTTGCTCTTTGGAAGAAAAGTTATGACCAACCTAGACAGCATATTAAAAAGCAGAGACATTGCTTTGCCAACAAACGGCTGCCTAGTCAAAACTATGGTTTTTCCAATAGTCATGTATGACTGTGGGGGTTGGACTCTAAAGAAAGCTGAGCACTGAAGAATAGTTGCTTTTGAACTGTGGTGTTGGAGGAGACTCTTGAGAGAATTCCTTGGACTACAAAGAGATTCAACCAGTCCATCCTAAAGGAAATCAATCTTGAATATTCATTGGAAGAACTGATGCTGAAGTTGAAATTCCAATACTTTGGCCACCTGATGTGAAGAACTGACTCATTTTCCATGACCCTGATGCTGAGAAAGATAGAAGGTGAGAAGAGAAGGGGACAACAGATGATGAGATAGTTGGATGGCATCACCGACTCAATGGATATGAGTATGAGTAAACTCTGGGAGTTGGTGATGAATAGGAAGGCCTGGCCTGCTGCAGTCTATGGGGTCACGAAGAGTTGGACATGACTGAGCGACTGAACTGAACTGATACTAACCTGTGAAATGAGTGCACTTCTATGGTAGTTTGAACATTCTTTGGCATTGCCTTCCTTGGAATGTCAGCAAGTTGTTTCTCTACTTTGAAAGCTTTTAATAAATATTCAACTGTAAATAAATATGGATACTTGTTGCTAAAGTCAGAGCAAAAACTAGTGTTTGTTTCCATGTATTGCTTCTGAATTACTAGTCTAATATAGATAACCCATTTTATTCTATCCAGCGTTTAGCACAATTCAGTCGCTCAGTCATGTCTGACTCTTTGTGACCCCATGAACTGCAGCACACCGGGCTCCCCTGTCCATCACCAACTCCTAGAGTTTACTCAAACTCATGTCCATTGAGTCGGTGATGCCATCCAACCATCTCATCCTCTGTCGTCCCCTTCTCCTCCTGCCTTCAATCTTTCCCAGCACCAGGGTCTTTTCAAATGAGTCAGCTCTTCACATCAGGTGGCCAAAATACTGGAGTTTCAACTTCAGCATCAGCCCTTCCAATGAATATTCAGGACTGATTTCCTTGCAGTCCAAGGGACTCTCAAGAGTCTTCTCCAACACCACAGTTCAAAAGCATCAGTTCTTCAGCACTCAGCTTTCTTCACAGTCCAACTCTCACATCCATACATGACCCCTGGAAAAACCGTAGCTTTGACCAGATGGACCTTTGTTGGCAAAACAGTATCTCTGCTTTCTAATATGCTGTCTAAGTTGGTCATAGCTTTTCTTCCAGGGACCAATTGTCTTTTAATTTCATGGCTGCAATCCCTATCTGCAGTGATTTTGGAGCCCCCAAATATAAAGTTTGCCACTGCTTCCACTGTTTCCACATCTATTTGCCATGAAGTGATGGGACCAGATGCCATGATCTTAGCTTTCTGAATGTTGAGTTTTAAGCAATGTTTTTACTCTCCTCCTTCACTTTCATCAAGAGGTTCTTTAGCTCAACTGGAATTCCATTACCTGTACTAACTTTTTTCGTAGTGATGCTTCCTAAGGCCACTTTACTTTGCATTCCAGGATGTCTGGCTCTAGGTGAGTGATACACCATAGTGCTTATCTGGGTCATGAAGATCTCTTTTGTATCGTTCTTCTGTGTATTCTTGCCACGTCTTCTTTATATCTTCTGCTTCTGTTAGTTCCATACCATTTCTCTCCTTTATTGTGCCCATCTTTGCATGAAACGTTCCCTTAGTATCTCTAATTTTCTTGAAGATATCTCTAGTGTACCTAAGGTCAAAACTTTCTATCTAGTGTATGAATGGTCAAACCTTTTATCAGTGGAGTTGAGACTAACAGAAGAGCCATAGAAGTTTGTTTTGTTATATCAATATATTGGTGATGAAACTTTGCAATATGGAATAAATTAAAATTAAAAGATTTGAAATGGAGAAGATTCATCTATGAAAGTACAGGATAAAGCCAAAATTTTTAAAGAAAAAGGCTAAAATAGTACATGAAATTTATGCCTTTCAGTAAATTTATAAGCATCAAAGTATGAGTCACTCAGTCGTGTCTGACTCTGTTACCACATGGTCTGTAGCCCTTCAGGCTCTTCTGTCCATGGGATTTCCCAGGCAAGAATACTGGAGTGGGTTGCCATTTCCTACTCCAGGAGATCTTCCCAATCCAGGGATTGAACCCTGATCTCCTGCATTGCAGGCAGATTCTTTAGTGTCTGAGCCACCAGGGAAGGTCTTACAAGCATCAAAACAGAACCTAAGCCATAGAATCCCCCTCTTATACTTTCTAGTGAAATTGAGGGCTTCCAAAAAGAAATATTTTGTTAAAAGACAAAATGGATTTGACTTTTTACAGAGGCTTTTCTTATGAAATGACTTCTAAATTTTCTAAAGCAGGAATTGTTTCAGAAAAGGTTTATAAATAATATGTGAGTGATGATCATTCTTTCTCCTATATCTTTCTCCCATTCATTGATGCCTAAACTTTTATACAGTAATAAATATTTCAACATTCAATTAGAGAAATCATTTTTTAAATTAATATTCCTGCTTGGGAAAAGTTATAGTTTGACTGAAATAGGTACACAAAAGTATGAATATAAAGCTTTGGAATCTTTGAAAGAATCTGAAAAAGAGGTACCATAATTTTGAAAGTAAAGCATTGAAAATACATGATTTCCTTTCTCATTTGGATGATTTTTAGTAAACAAAGGAGGTATGGATAAAGAAGGAAAAAATATGAAGTAAAACAGAACTATAATTAAAGCTGAATATTATGAAAAAGATACTGATGCCACTATGTTCAACTTACACAGTGATTTCTTACATTTAAAGTTTACCTGACTCACATATCAGTCTTTTCCAAATAATCAGTTTGAAAGACTGGTATGTGAGTCAGGTAAACTTTAAAGGAAAGAAAGTTCCATGTGACATCATCATCATCATCATCTCCATTGATGATGGAGTGACACTTTTTTTATTTTGGGGTGACACTGTGTTAGATATTTCCTCAATGCTTATATTTTTTCTTCCTTTTTATGGAGTGTAATATTTTATATATATATATATATATATGTATATATATATATATATATAAAATCACAGAAATTGTGAATTTATATCAAGTACAGTATAAAATTTCTCAAGTACTGCTTTATCTGCATCTCACAAATTTTGATATGCTTTTATCATCTAGTTCAAATGTTTAAAAATTTTTTCCTGACTTCTTTAATCATGAACTCTTTACAAAAATAGCATTTTATTTCCAAAAATTTGTAATTATTTAGATATAGTATTGCTATTTATTTCTAATTTAATATCATTTTTATCAAAGAGCACATTCTGGATTGTTTCAATCATTTGAAATGTATTGGTACTTTTTTCATGGATGTTTTATATGCAAGTGAAAATACACATGCACTCAGTGGTTACTACAATATTCTGCAGTTGTCACTTAGCTCAAATTTTTAATATTGTTGTTCAACTATTTTATTTTCTTGTTTTTTTTTTCTTTTTAATCAAACAGTGAAAGAAGATTCTTCTAGTCACATACTATTACTGTGAATTTTTCCTATAGTCTGTCAGTTTTATTGCTCTAAAATTCTGATATTAACTGTGGACAAATTTCAGCTTACTAAAATTTGTTGATGAATTCCCTGTTTTATACTATGAAATGTCCCTTTTTATCTGGCTGTAATGAATATTTCTATATAATATAGCTACATCAACTTTCTAGTATTTAATGTGTTTGCAATGATGTATTTTCTTTCACTTTTATTTCCATCTGTTCTGTTCTCAATATTTAAAATGTTTTTAACAACATATTTAAAATTTTTGAACCTCTTCCTTTAATAAGCATATTTAGTCTATTTACATTTATTGAAAGTGAAAAATGTTCATCACTCAGTCGTGTCTGACTCTTTGTGACCTCGTAGACTGTAGTCTCCTCCTCTTCCATGCCAGGCTCCTCTGTCCATAGAATTCTCCAGGCAGAAATACTACAGTGTGTAGCCATTCTCTTCTCCACGGGATCTTCCCAATCCATGGATTGAGATTGGGTTGAAATCTACCTTCTTTTTATTTCTTTCTGTTGATCTGTGTTTCTGTTCCTAATTATCATTTTTTCTTTTAAGTGTAACAAGTATTTTTTAGTATCTTACTTCATCTGCTGCTGCTGCTGCTGCTAAGTCGCTTCAGTCGTGTCTGATTCTGAGCGACCCCATAGACTGCAGCCCACCAGGCTCCCCCGTCCCTGGGATTCTCCAGGCAAGAACACTGGAGTGGGTTGCCATTTCCTTCTCCAATGCATGAAAGTGAAAAGTGAAAGTGAAGTTGTTCAGTCGTGTCCAACTCTTAGCAACCCCATTGACTGCAGCCTACCAGGCTCCTCTGTCCATGGGATTTTCCAGGCAAGAGCACTGGAGTGGGGTGCCATTGCCTTCTCTGTTACTTCATCTGGCTTGTTGATTTTTTATATCTATTTATCTTTTATATGTTAGTTGCTGTTCTAGATAATAGAGCAAGTACCTTTAAGTCACTAAGTTAGTCCAGAAATAATCAACGTCCTGAATAATGTAAGAAGCTTACTTCAGTTTAATTCCATTTATTCCCTTTCTGCATCTTCTGTTCTCATTCTCATATATTTTATTTCTACAGTGCAATAATTCCTTAGCAATGTTTTTTAACAATGTAAGCATATCTACTTATGAATAAAAGTTTTATGAAAAGGCTTAGATATTTACTCATATATTTATCTTTTTTATTGTCTATTTATTTGGGGCTTCCCTGGTGGCTCAGAGGGTAAAGCATCTGCCTGCAATGTGGGAGATTCTGGTTCAACCCCTGGGTCAGGAAGATCCCCTGGAAAAGGAAATGGCAACCCATTCCAGTATTCTTGCCTGGAGAATCCCATGGACAGAGGAGCCTGGTAGGCTACAGTCCACGGGGTTTTTTAATTGTCTTTTTATACTTCTCATTTGCATATACACATTTTCATACAAACAGTTCAAAGGCCACCACACTGTAAAACTCCACGGTAACAAGTTATTGTTGCAATTTTTATGAATGGCAGCTTTTAGAGATGTTTCTTGGACATCTTGTATGGACTTCTTATATAGTATGACTAACTAATGTATACTTTAAAATTACTTCTTTGATTATTTTTAAAATCATTACCTTAAACTTATTTTTGCCTCAGTATGTCTCTCATTTTATATTGTCTTTGCCAATATACATTTGGGCTTTGGAGAACTTTTGTAGTATGTACACAGAAAAATGAAAATTATATTAATATCTGAAGATATAATTTTTCCAAGTCATATTTCTATCTCTAAAAATGATAAAAAGACCTAGGACTAGTGTCATATATAATTATAAATGAATAAATTAGCAGTGTTTTAACCTTATTAGATACAGTTGGAAAGAATTTCAGTAGTGAGAGCAAGGTTGAAAATGTTTCAAAGTTACAGTTATGAAAGGAGTATAACTGGAAGATAAATTACTTCAGGAAATAAAATTTTAGATGGGATACATAAAGAGTCTTCAATGGTAAACAATATATTTTGTGCAAATTCATACATGCATAGTTTTGAATCACCTTCCAGTCTATGCAAATTGAAATTTATCAGTATGTATTCTTTATGTGCATTATCTTACAGGCAAACCATTGGTTGCTTTAAAAAAAAAAAAAAGAAGAAAAAAGTATACAAACATAGTGCTGGAGTCATAGGTTAATCTGAAGTTCAAATCTAAATCTATGTTGAAGGCAAGCTACTCAGTAGCTATAGCAAAAGCTGCACTCACATAAGAAAAGGGGTATTTTGCTATTCACACCTTTGCCAGCTTTGCAACTATTTCAATTCTTTGTTTTTCAGAAAATGTAAATATAAGGTCAAACAAATTCATGGGTATATTAAATTTTACCAAAAAATTAAATTATTACTTACAGGTTTAAAATGAATTAGACATTTCTTTTTTCAAAATTGCCTTTTCTTAACTTTATTTCTTGTCATGTCATTAACATACTTTCTTTTAACTTGGAAAAATGTAGACTATTAAATAAATGAAGAAAATATTATTACATTTACAAGTATTAACAAGAACATCATTATTCAAAATCAAAGTGTACTTCAATGAATTTACTTAAAATAACTAACTTGTTTATGCTTTTATTTAAAATAAACATTTAGTCATCCTTTCTTTGTATCATTCACATTCAATATGTACAAGTAACTTGAAAATATGAACAAATATTCTTTTGTAAGTCCTAATGATAATTGTTAAGATCATTTTAAAATTTGATAACATCTCTTGTTGAAAAGCTTCCCAGGTGGAACAGTGGTAAAGAATTCACCTGCCAATGCAGGAGATTCAAGAGATGTGGGTTTGATCCCTGGATCAGAAAGATCCCCTGGAGAATGAAATGGCTACCCAGTCTAGTAGTCTTACAAGGAGATTCCCCTGGACAAAGGAGCCTGGTGAACTACAATAGATGGGGTCACACAGAGTCGGACTCACCCACACCTATTGAAAAAGAGTAAGTAATGGGATTCAATGTTAATATAACAAGTATAGGCTACTAAATTGGATATACTAATTGAATTAGTGTATAATTATATATCATCTATTTGAATTGTCTGCTGGTTGAGATTATTGATATTTATTCCCCTTATATTTGAATTTTGAAAAAGAAAGATATTTGGCATGAAAACCTCACTTCAAACTGTTGTTGCTATTTAATTAAAGGATAAAAGACTATATCAGTTTTTCACATCCAAGTAATGTTTAATTAATTGTTTAAGCCTCATGTACTATTAATCAGTATGTTGTTCCTTTTTTCATTTTCTTTTACCGTATTTGCATTCTATACTTCTTGGGTAAATCATGTGATTACTTGCAATCTGAAAATTACTAACATTTTAGGCAATGGAATATACAGACAGGATCTATCATTAAACTGGTACTGTATTTTAGTCAGTGTCTTCCCTTCAATTTTTTGACCTAAGAAACTTTATTTTAAATAGAATTTAAACTCTCTAATTTTATTTCTTCTTGCTTGTGTGTGTATGTGTGTGTGTGTGTTAGGGAGGAGCACAGGGTATGTGTGTGTGTTTATATGATTGTGTACATGCACATATGAGTAAAGCTTAAGGAATTAACTACTGATTTTACTTGCTAATTTGGTCTGCAATTAGGTGTCAAATATGATCCCAAATATTTTCCTGTATTTTAGAGTTATTTTAGCAATAAGTACAATGTTATATTGGAGAAAGCAATGGCAACCCACTCCAGCATTCTTACCTATCGAATCCTGTGGACTGAGGAGCACGGTGGGCTGCTGTCCACAGGGTCGCACAGAGTCGGACACTACTGAAATGACTTAGCATGCATGCATGTATTGGAGAAGGAAATGGCAACCCACTCCAGTGTTCTTGCCTGGAGAATCCCAGGGACGGAGGAGCCTGGTAGGCTGCAGTCTATGGGGTCGTACAAAGTTGGACATGACTGATGCGACTTAGCAGCAGCAGCACAATGTTATATACAAAGTCACACATAATATTACTTCTTCAAGGTGGATTCAAGAGGCTGGTTGTAGTCAACATCTGCACTGACCTATACAAAAATGACAAGTTAAGTAAAAACAAATGATCTACCAGTCACATGTGAAAATGTGTGATTTAACAGTACGAATTTACTTACTTAGATTAAGAGGTTTTGGAGTTAGTATTGCCTCAAGTTAATAACAGGCTTCCCTGGTAGCTCAGTTGGTAAAGAATCCCGTTGCCATGTGGGAGACCTGGGTTCGATCCCTGTGTTGAGAAGATCACCTGGAGGAGGGCATGGCAAACTACTCCAGTACTCTTTCCTGGAGAATCCCCAAGGACAGAGGAGCCTGGGGGGCTGCAGTCCATGGGGTCACACAGAGCTGGACGTGACTGAGTGACTAAGCACAGCACAGAGCAAGTTAGCAACAGTTCTCTGAATCAATGAGTTACTTCAATGGAGTTATTTACCTATTGTTGTGACAAACCACTCGGGTATCTTGGAATGATTGCCACCATTTCATTTCTTTTTCTCTCTAGAGTGAAGACTTTTTGAAGGAAAAACGATCTGAATAACTCTATACCCCAGCTGTCTTTCTCCATCTGCTTTCTTGATTTTTTTTTTTTAATATGCAGGAATTAAATGTTAAACACTGTATCTTTTCTTGCTGAAAGTAAAATAAAATGACTAAGCTCAATTTATTCCCTATTATACTTAATATTAACTTCAAATAAATTTATCTCAAACTAGCATATATTAGATCGCTTGAGACAACGTCAAAATTCAAATAAAAATAAACTATCCCATAATCATAATATAAAACTACAGTGTACCATACAACCTATGACCATAATAAAACATTTTACATTCCTGTTTTCTGATAGATATTAATTCACTGCCATGAAATAGTTGAAGACATTTTCCTAATCAGTTTTCCAAAACTTGCAAAACTTGTACGTATTTTAAAAAAATGAGATACCTTTAATATAGTGTCCAGTAGTTTAAGGTCAATAATGTCAAGAGCCATAAATGGAAATGTATATAATTCATAGTCTGTAACTTTTAAAGATATCTCCCTTAAAACACCAAATACATTACATTTTTAATAGATATATTTATGGAATGCATATAGCATGATATATCCTCAAAATACTTTATAATCTGTACAATATCATGGGGAAACCACCAGTATTATTGCCCCCTTGATCTTGATGAGGCACCTGAAATATATAGATTTTGTACTTGTTATAGACTTCTTTTGGAAATCAGTAAAATGCAATAACAATGTAGTAATCTTTTCTGTAAGACTCTAAATCATTGTATTAGGGCATGGATTTTTATTTTTCTAAATTAAATAAAAATATAATTATTATAAGCTTCTACTTAATTTTTAAAATCTTAACTATATTAGAATTCTTAAGATCATTAAATATATGACTTACTCTGAAGAATAGGCTACAGAAGCAAGAATCTGAGTTGTTGAATGATTGTTTCTCTTGTTAATGTTACTGTAAAATGAAAACTCAGTACAAGGATCACACCCTAACTTTGTATTCAACCACTTTAGCTGGAGATGAGCATATGGTTTCAGTTTCATTTTGACAAAGTACTGTCTCAAAACAAGGATTCTTGAAAAGGCCATTACGCTATCATTTGAATTAGGACTATATGCATATTTCTAAAGGTGGCAGTCCCTGACAAAATAGGGAGGAGAACAACTCTACAGGTTCTATTCACACACTCTTTAGAAATTAAAAAAAAAAAAAAAAAGAAACTTTCTTTGGAATGAAATAATTTGTGGCGCCCCAGTATTGCTCTCCAGATGTTCAAAATTCAATCCATGTCTACTCCATTATTACAATGAGCTAAACTACAGCACTTCTTTTGCTATTTATATGTAGCAATTTTTAAGAAAAGACAGATTTCTCATCACTGTGACTTTCATAATGTTATTATGGCAAGGAATAGTTAACAACTATGTGCATATTACTGTTAGATTTTATAACAATCATACAGAATAAAGAATGTTATAATAATATAAAATGTTCAAATTAGATTCAATAATAATATTTTATGAAAATGAAAAATATCATTCATAAAAAGAAAAATCATTTAGAAAAAGCATATAACCTGATTGCCTGTTATGTGTGTGCATGTTTGTGCATGTACTTTTCCCTGGCAGTAACATAGAAAATTAGCAAAGTATATCCAAGGCCTAAAGTGAGAATCTGATTTATAATAGAACTGGTATTCTATGCTGAAAAAATCTAATATTCAAAAATACATTTTTGTTTCTCTATGGGAGAATATTTTTATAAACTTGCAACAGTAAAGCATTTCATAAGGAAGGCAAAAAAAAAAAAATCCATTCTATGCATGGTAAGAATAATGAGTTCAAATATATTGCAATTATATTCACTAAAATACATCCAAAAAAACTAAAAAGTTTAAGCCTCACACTGAAAATAAACATTTGCAACATATATAGCACAGCAGGTTCATATGAAGAATGTAAATGACAGCTAAAAATCAGTAACACCATTAACTCAGGAGAACAACAGCTAAAATCATCCACAGACACTTCCCAGTAAATAAAAGATACAAACAGTACATGATCATGTAAAAAAGGTGGTCAACTTCATTTTAGAAATCAGAAAAGTTCAAGTAAAAGTTTTGAAAGATAACCCTTTAGATTTTGTAAATCAAGGGGATTTCTCAAGCAGTGCCAGTAGGATATAAATTGATATGGGCTTCCCTGGTATATAACAACTTTGAAAAACAATTTGCCATTATCATGCATGTATTTTATGACCTAAAATTCTATTCTAGGTTATGTACACACAGCATATATCTATATCTTTACGTATATCTATACATCTCTAATGCCTGGGAAATCCCATGGACAGAGGAGCCTGGTAGGCTACAGTTCATGGGGTAGCGAAGAGTCAGACATGACTGAGCAGCTTCACTTTCACTTTTCACTTTCATGCACTGGAGAAGGAAATGGCAACCCACTCCAGTGTTCTTGCCTGGAGAATCCCAGGGATGGGAGCCTGGTGGGCTGCCGTCTATGGGGTCACACGGAGTCGGACAGGACTGACGTGATTTAGCAGCAGCAGCAGCAGCATACATCTCTAAACATAGAGATAAGATATATATCTTAACAAATGTCACGAGGAGCTATGAACGTGAAGCTGTATTGTTTATCATAGAAACAATTTGGAAATAACCCAAATATCCATCAGTGGTGGAATGACTAAATAACTTAGGGCATTTTTGCAAAATGGATTATTACAGTGCGAAGATGAATAAAGTGATGCAACACATATCAATATTGAAACATTTTGAAGTTACAATATGAAGAAAAACCCACACAACAATGCATATAATATAAAATAATTTATATAAAATACAAAAATATGTACATGTAAAATTTTAAAAATATGTAAAATGCAGAAAACGTTTTGTTTTTTGAGGAATGTTGAGTGACACAGTTGTGGAGGATCACACAAGCAGCTTTGAATTTCTTGGTGATTTTGCATATGGCAAAATAGGTAATGAGTAAGTAGGTGTTTCTTGTTTATTTTCTAGACTGCACAAAACTACTACGTAGACTTTTTACTGTGTGCAATATACAGTAAAAATGTCTAAGTATAAATAGGATAAACTACATTAAAAGCAATAAGTATAAATCGCTGGTAGTAGATATTCTGATTGGTTTGGCTTAGGAAAGAGACTTGGTCACATTCAGATGTTGGCAAAGTAGGAATAAGAAAATTGTGTCCATGTGTGTTCAGTCATGTCCCACTCTTAGGAACCCCATGGACTGCAGCCTGCCAGGCTCCTTGGTCCATGGGATTTTCCAGGCAAGAATACTGGAGTGAGTTGCCATTTCCTCCTCCAGGTCATCTTTCAAATCCAGGGATCCAAACTGCCTTTCCTGTGTTTCCTAAATTGTCAGGAGGATTCTTTATAACTGCAGCCACCTGGGAAGGCCGGGATTTCAAAATAAAGGAAATGAAGGAGAGCAAGTTCTATGAGGAAGCTAAAGGCAATTAGCACACACTTGGATCTGAAAACCTCAAGTAAGAGGAGAAACATTTTCCCAATTCTACAGGAGGGAAGGAAATAAGACAGTGGGTATAAATACATCTTTCTGTGAGGAAGGGGCATATAGATCAGTAAAGTTATTCTTATCTTGCTCTATATTTCCATACAGAACAGAATTTACTAATGTCAAAATAGTAAAGGCAGAATAGGGAAAAAGGGCACTGGTGAAAATGTGGAATTACTGCAGGAAAGAAATGGAGAAGAAACAGATAATGGAAATAATAATGTTCAGGCATTACTGAGAATAAAGATAAAGACTAGTATATATATATTATCACTAGCCTGCCAGGCTCCTCTGTCCATGGGATTTTCCTGGCAAGAATACTGGAGTGGGTTGCCAGTTCCTTCTCCAGGGATCTTCCCAAACCAGGGATCGAACCCGGGGCTCCTGCACAGCAGGGAGATTCTTTACTGAATGAGCCACCAGGAAAGTCCTACTCTACACAACTAGATGCTATTTATCATCAATCTCAGATGCGGGTTACAGAAATGACAAATACATTAATAGGTGAAGAACTGTTTTCTTCACATAGAAGATGGAGCAGAGGGTTTCCAGGTCATTGAGAAGAAAATGATGAAAGTAAAAGAATCTTGATTTCCAGGTGAAGAAATAAGGCTATAGACACAGAAGCCACAGAAAAATTAGAAGAGAATTCAGGATCAGAATACAGTTCAAACTCATAGTTATACCTGCAGCAAGGAATAGAATGTAGTCTGAGCCTGAGATACTGAAGAAAGTCATTTCAAGGATTAAGATACAGATGATGGTAAAATCCAGGGCAGGGCCTTGAGTCCAAATAAAGAAAAGTATGTCCCTGGATTGTAGTGAAAAAAATGACTAAATCTATTATGACAAATTACATTGCTTCAGGGATTAGTGACTATTGGTTAGCAGAGGAATCACCAGGAAAAATGCTTCACGCTATGATCCAAAGCGCTGAGGTGTTTATACATTAAAATTCACATGTCATCATCTATCTAATCTCTACCCATCATATTCATTAGTTATTAGGGAAAAACACTAGGATTTGTAGTATTCCTTTTTCCTTTCACAAATATCTCATTCTGCATTTTGACGTTTTATTCTAATTTTTTAACCATCTTTTACTTTTTTAGCATTATTGCTAATATCAATTTTAATGATTGTATGTGTATGTATTTTAAATGTTGAATCTTCATCAAAAGTGCTAGGGGGAAAAATCTACAATATAATTGGCTATAAGACTTGGAAGAAACTGTTTACATATTTAACTATGCAACAAACTTACTGTATGAGATTAAATCACTATTCTCCCTAGACCACACATTTATTCATTAGTTGGCATGGCAGTTCTGTATCTCCTTCCACAATAAATTTGAAAAGAATCAAACAAGATCATGCATCTCAGAATAAAATGAAAATGAAAGATATACATCTTATGATTCTGTAACTAAGCATTGAACTTTGAGAAGCTTATCAAGTAAGATTAAGAGAACTAAACACAAAATGAGATTCTCTATAAATATGAATGTGAGTTGACATATTAACTTTTATCTATATTGCATTATTCAGAGATTTGGTTTATACAGAACTGTTGTAGTGTTAGAATATTATACATTTGATATAAATAATTGGGTAAATTTAATTTTAAATAATTGAAATCATTTATGTTCTATTTATAAAAATTTTATTTGATGAAAATACTAAAAGATCTTTTAAGTGTTATCTATTTTTTTCATAAAGTATCATTTTCTCTCTGACCTTGTGGAGCTTTCATGGAGCTTTCCAAGAAATGTAAATTAGCTTCAAATGAAAATAAGAAAAATTTGATTAAGATTTTCATAAGTGGAGTTCTTACATCATGAAATAAATTACAGATGATAATACATCACACATCATTTCATCTTTTTATTTTCAAAAGGAAATTAGTATAGGTATATTACAAAAATATGTTTTTTATAGATTAAAGTTTATAAATCTCCAAGAATTAGAAATTGAAAGATACTACTTTCTCCTTACAATGTATTTTCTATGAGTGACAAACGTTCCATTAGAGATATTAAATACTCAAAGCAATTTTATTTAAAATGTATGTGCACATTTCAAATTAATATAATTTAGCACGTAAGAATTTTTTTTTATTCTGCTCATCTCTTTTAAAAATTCACAAGATTATATGAGTTTGTCTCAATAAAATGGATTGTTTCTTAGATATTCAGTACTTTTCCTTGAAATTTAAAATATTATCTTAGTTATCTAACTCATTTCTTTTTAAAAATTTAATTTTTGAAATTTGGCACTTGTAAATTAATTATGTTACTAAGGTTTGTAAACAATGTATAAAATTAGAAAGTAATTATGTGAATATTGTATATGTTATATGCATAAACATACTGTATTACTATCATTTGCTAGAGGAGGAAATGGCAATCCACTTCAGTATTCTTGCCTGAAAAATCCCATGGACAGAGGAGCTTGGAGGGCTGCTGTCCAAAGTGTCACAGAGTCTGACTGAGCAACTGAGCACACACACTATTTGAATAATAATTATATAATTTATGTAATATTAATATATACTCTCACTTTGTCCAAAATATTGTTTAAAGATTCTCTCATGTTTGTGTACCCACTTTTTGTCTTGTCTGTGATAAGCCTGTGAACAATCATCTCTCTAAATGCATAGTATAGGATAAAGCTAAAATGTTTCTTTCAGATATACATTAAAGTTTACCTAAAAGAATTTGAAATAAAATTCTGATATGATAAAAGAATGCCACTTCAGAGTATTTAGTCAAAAGAATTAAAGTCAGGATCTTGAAGAGCTATATGCACCCCCAAGTATATTGTAGCATTATTCAGACTAGCCAAAATGTAGAAATAATCTAAATGCTCATTGACAGACGAATGGAAAAACAGATGTGAGATATATATATATGTATATATATATATATATGATATATTTTTGTATATATATATATACAAAGATATAATATTTAACCATAAAAAGGAGACCCTGCCATGCCAGACATCTTGGATGAATTCTGAGAATATTATGTTAAGTGAAAAAAGATGTGTGACATAGACAAATGCTGCATGGTTCCACTTATATGAGATAACTTAGTAGTAGGGTCATTACTAGGCCTGTGGAGAGTGGGAAGTGGAGTTGCTGCTTAATGGGTAAAAAGTTTCAGTTGAGCTAAATGAATAAAGTCTAGAAATCTGACCAACATTCTGCCTTTAGTTAACAACACTATATTGTGTGCTTAAAATTTTTTGAGAGGGTAGATCTCATTATCTGTTCTTATCACAATTGAAGAAAAATGGTAAAATTTTTAAAATTTTACCTTATAAAATGTGTATAATATTGATTTGCTCAGGAAGATACAGTAGACTTGCATATCATAGTTCTAAATCTATTTCCTCAAAGGATAATGAATACCTCAATCTGATTTTCTTTATTTCAAAGTCATTTACCTGTCACCTGCTGCAGAGGGCACATGGTCACATGCAAGAAGATAATTACAGCTACGGTGACATTCTTTGGACAATGCGAAAGATCCTTTGCTATTTATCTTCATTGTTCCACAACAGTAGCAGAATAATTTTAAATAAAGTTAGAGTTGCAATTATTTATTGTTATCTTTTGGATTACTTTTTACCTGGGTAACACAGAAGAATAAACATAATCAGTTCCAGCTGGAAACACTTCTGTACTGTGTCAAGGACAATAAGTTCACAAATTGACTTCACCTGCTATTCATGTGGTACACAAAAAGAATTGGGCAAAGGGGAATTTAATTAGTGTGTTTCATAGTAGGAATAATAATAGAAAAAAGGCTACTGATTGCATTGGGAATGAATAACATGTTTAGCTATAAACAATTGAGCAGAGGTAGTTTGCTAACATTTCTTTGGCAACAGAAATTTTGATTTTATTAGACTACCTCAAGTGGAATCTAACTTGCACATGATTTCAGGTATAAATAGTAGAATGAAATTTTATTATACTTACAAATATAGAGACTTTTTATCAAAAATGATACAGTGGCAAGGATTTACAGTGAAAAATTAAGAGATTATACTATTTATTGAAGACTTTATAAATATGAAGAAGAAAGAAGAGACTATTAATTTATATATATATATACACACATATATAAAATCTCTTTCTCTAAAACTAGAATAACAAAGCAACAGATATCGCTGATTGAATGAAGAGCATTTTCAAAGATATTTTTATCATATATGTGTAATTATCATCTAGTTTTATAAAAATGGGAAATCATTTGAAAAAATAAAAATCAAGGGCTTTATTAAGTACCAGTTGTGTTCTAATAGTTATTAGTGGTAAACTATGCAGTGATCTTGCCTGGAGAATCCCAGGGATGGCAGAGCCTGGTAGGCTGCCGTCTATGGGGTCACACAGAGTCAGACACGACTGAAGCGACGTAGCAGCAGCATGTAATGGGCACACATAATAATTTTCACAGTAGCAAGAGGAACATATAAATTGCCTTAACATTCACATAAAAAAAGAGCAAATACACATACACATTAACAGTTATTTTTTAATGACAAATTAATTTGTATCTTTTCACATCACATTCTATTCCTGATGTTTAAGATCTAATCTAACCTCCGTTTTTACTTATCTATTGCCTTTAAATTAGCAGATAGCCTGGTGGATCAGGTGGTAAAGAATCTGCCTACAATGCTAGAGAGCTGGGTTTGACCCCTCGGTCGGGAAGATCCTCTAGAGAAGGAAATGGCTTTCTACTCCAGTATTCTTGCCTGGAGAATTCCATGGACAGAGAAGCCTGGTAGGCTGCAGTCCATGGGGTCACAAAGGGTTGGACATGACTGAGTGACTAAGACGCATTAGTTCTTGAGTTATGCAAAATAGCTCTTGCTTTCTTCTTGTTTTGCACTGTGTGAGGAATCCAAATAAAATCATTTCATACATTTATACACTTATTTTAAAAAACTCGAGTGTCCAGTGGTTGGAATCCTATTGAAAAATGTATCTTTACAAAAGAAAAATCAAAACCTATGGAGAAATATATTGGACTCTAAGAGTGCCGAAGAATTGAAGCTTTTGAACTGTGGTGTTGGAGAAGACTCTTGAGAGTCCCTTGGACTGCAAGGAGATCCAACCAGTCCATCCTAAAGGAGATCAGTCCTGAAAATTCATTGGAAGGACTGATGCTGAAGCTGAAACTCCAATACTTTGGCCATCTGATACAAAGAGCTGACTCATTTGAAAAGATTCTGATGCTGGGAAAGATTGAAGGTGGGAGGAGAAGGGGATGACAGAGGATGAGATGGTTGGATGGCATCACTGACTCAATGGGCATGAGTTTGAGTAAACTCCGGCAGTTGGTGATGGACAGGGAGGCCTGGCGTGCTGCAGTCCATGGGGTCACAAAGAGTCAGACACGACTGAGCGACTGCACTGAACTGAACTGATGGAGAAACATAACAAAACAGAAAAATCATTGATATAGAGAACAAGCAAGTAGTTGACAGAAGGGAGGCAGGTTGGCAGATGAAAGAAATAGGTAACATATATCGTTGTACAAGTTCCCAACTGCAAAATAAATGTCATGGATATAAGCATACAGTATGGGGAATATAGTCAATAATGATATAATATATTTGTATGATGACAGATGGTGACTAGACAGCATAGTGATTAGTTTGCAATGTATAGAAATATAAGATCATCATGTGTATCAGGAACTAATATAGTGTTGTAGGTTAATTGTACTTCAAAAACAAGAGAACAAACTCATAGGGGGAAAAAAGAGATGAGATTTGTGGTTACTAGAGTGGGGCTTGGAGGAAGAGGAAATTGGATGTAGGCAGACAAAAGGCACAGATTTCCAGTTATAAGATTTTCAGTTATAAGTACTAGGGATGTAATGTACAGCTTGATAAATACGATTAACACTGTGTATGTTACATATGAAAGCTATCAGAATAAATTCTAAGAGTTCTCATTACAAAGATTTTTTTTTCTATTTCTTCAACTTTTAATCTATATGAGATGATAGATGTTCACTAAATTTATTTTAATAATCATTTCATGATGTATTTATGTCAAATCATTATGCTGTTCTACCTAAACTTATACAGTGCTATATGCCAATTTTGTCTCAATAAAACTGGAGGAAAAACTAAAGGAGATGTCAACAAAGTGGCAACATAGAATGCTCCTGAAATTCCCTCCTCCTATGAAGATATACAACTATCCATCGATCAAGTCCCTCTGCAAGAAATCCAGAAACTACACAATGAGCAACAGAAAATATCCACATTGAAATGGATAGGAAAGGCTGAGATACTCTCACTCACTAAACTTTTCTGGCATAGTCACAGCACTTTGCAGTTAAGAGGGAACTTCCAACTCCTAGCTTCTCTTTGAGGAGTGAATAGATTGGACTTAACAATTGGGACCCCAATTTTTAAAAGCTGCTAGCTAAAGTATGGGCTCCCAAATCATCCAGCTCTGAGAACCAACAGGACTTGGACTTATGAGTCACATAGGACTATAGAGGACAAAGGTGATTGTTAAATCGGTGTTTGAGCACTCTTTTGGCTACAGAGAGGAGACAAAAACAGCCATCTCAGATTTTTCTTAGAATGAGTTTAACTTCATGATTTCTCGGATGCTGCTTGGAGGTCTGGCTCCTAATTAGCCCCCATCTAGATGCTGAATCGGAGAAGGCGATGGCAACCCACTCCAGTATTCTTGCCTGGAAATTCCCATGGACAGAGGAAAATCCCATGGAGGAGCCTAGTGGGCTGCATTCAATGGGGTCGCGAAGAGTCAGACACGACTGAGCGACTTCACCTTCACTTTTCACTTTCATGCATTGGAGAAGGAAATGGCAACCCACTCCAATGTTCTTGCCTGGAGAATCCCAGGGATGGGGGAGCCTGATGGGCTACCGTCTATGGGGTCGCACAGAGTCGGACACGACTGAAGTGACTTAGCAGCAGCGGATGCTGAATGGGCTCCTCTGCAGAACTGAAAGAGCCGATGAGCATTTCCCCTACCCCCTCCCCATGGCTAGCTTCAGCAACAAAACCAAGCATCCAGCTTCTCCCTGGAAGTAACGTGCCAATGTGTCTAGAGTCCTAAATTTTGCAGCTGCCATCTGAGAGACAGACCCTCAAATCACCTACAAATGGAGCTTTGTATTCCTAAGTCCTACAGAAACATATTAAACAACAACAAAAAGCAATTTTCAAATGGGAACACAATCTCTTCTTACAGGTTTTTTCCCTTGGATTCAACAAAGAGGGAACAGACAAAACAGCTTCTCCTAGTTTCTCCCTGGAAGGAATTTTACTGCACACATCACCAGATGATGCCTGAGGTTCCAGCTCTTAATCCGCCTGCTGCAAGGAGACGATCAGGATCCTACAGAGAGTCTGAAGGGGTTGGTGGCACATATCCCACTGTCTTCTCCAGGCTGCCTCCAACAGACAAACAAAACCTCCAGATTCTCCCTGGAAGAAGCTTGTCCACATATCAAGCACTCCAATTGCTATGGCTGCCTCTTGACAGTCTAGCTCCCTGTCAACTCTGGCTACCAATCAGCTCTGAGAACTGACAGAGATTGACATTCATGACTTTCTCTGCACCAGGCAACAAAGTGGTGGTTCTATCTGGGCGTATACACAATTCCAATGACTCTTTCCTCTCGCTCAGCACAGAGTGAGTAAGCAAAAACACCCAGCTCCCACTTTCTCCCAGGTACGGGTTAGACTGCATTTCTAGCATCTTGATTTTTCCCAATGCTGCCTTAGGGTGAGGCTCCCAATTAGCCTACAGTGGGCTACCCAAGTGACACTAGTGGTAAAGAATCCACCTTCCAATGCAGGAGACATGAGATCCAGGTTTGATTCCTGCTTGGGAAGATCCCCTGGAGGAGGGCATAGCAATCCGCTCCAGTATTCTTGCCTAGAGAACCCTATGGACAGAGGAGACAGGTGGGATACAGTTCATAGAGTCTCAAAGAATCAGAAACTACTGAAGCAACTTAGCAGGCACACTGATGGGGCAGGCGATTTGCAGTCCTTCGGTACCTAAAGATGTTAATGGGAATTTCCAAAGTTTTGGGGACATTGATGGGTCTTGCCACACCCTCAACTATGGAAAGCCATTAAGAGCAAAGATGGAAAGAAAAAAAAAAAAAGAGCAAAGTTGGAAATTTGGATAATCACAAAGTTTTGAGAGGCAACTGGCAGGTTGGAGTCAGCTGATTAAAAAGGTTTATCTCCTACATAAGGCCAATCTGCTAAGACAAGGAATGGTGGCTATTTTATCTAATATGCAGAAACCAAACTAGTGAGCCAAGGAAAGGGGAAAAAAAATTAAAAAAAAAAAGAGGATATTTAAAAAATAAAAGAACAATGTAAATTTCTAGAAACCAACCTAATGAAACAGAAATAAGTTATTTACCTGCTAGAGAATGCAAACTAACGGTGATCACACAGGTCAGGAGAGCAAAGCATGAACAAAGTGAGAATTTCAACAGAAAGATAGAAAATAGTTTTAAAAAATGCCAAAGGCAAGTCACAGAGAATACAATAACTAAACTGAAACAAATTCCATAGAGGGGTTTAAATCACTCAAGGTTAAGCAGAAGGAAGGATCAGAAAACTTGAAAACAGAGCAGTGGGGAACTTCCCTGGTGGAGAAGTAGTTAAGATGCTGCACTTCCACTGCAGAGAGCAGGAGTTTGACTCCTGGTTGGAGAACTAAGATCCCACTCTCTGCCCAGTGCTGCCACACAAATGACAGAACAATGGAAATTAACCAATCAGAAATGGGGAAAAATTTGAAAGAAGAAACAGATTTATGGAATAGGCATAATAGGGCTTTCAGAAGAAGAGAAAAGAACAGAAAACTAGAAACAGAAGAAATAAAGACTGAAAACGTCTTCCATCAGTAGTGCTCCCTGCCCTCTTTGCCTAAACCACCATTATTTTATGTGTCTTTTATTAATAGTAGACTCAGAATGATCATTTTACAACCTGACTTGTCACATTTTAATAAAGCATTCTAATGGTCCCATTTTCTCTAATAGTAAAAGCTAAAATACTTACAATAGCCTCTGATAACTTACAGGTTCTGACCCTTTCTTATTTATCTCTTCTACTAATGCCCCATATTATATGTCACCATGACCTTTTTGCTGTTCTTTAATTATGTCAAGAAATATTCCTGCATCATCATCTTTGCATTAGCTATTTTCTATACCTAGAATGGGCTCCCTGATGACTCAAGAGTAAAGAATCCACCTGCAGGCTAGGAGAGTGGGTTCAATACCTGAGTGGAGAAGATCCCCTGGAGGAGGGCACAGCAGCCCACTCCAGTATTCCTGCCTGGAGAATTCCATGGACAGAGGAGCCTGGTGGGCTACAGACCATAGGATTGCAAAGAATCAGACATGACTGAAGCAACTAGCACGCACACACACCTAGAATGTTCACCCTCCCAACTTGAAATATGTGCTGCTTCCTCATTTGTTTTGTTTTTATTCAAATGTCAAATTCTTAATAAGGTTTACTGCAAAATCCTGACATCATACACACTTTGTATTACTTGATTTTTTTCCAATAGTAATTATAATTTTTTAGTACATAATACCTGCTAATTATATTTAAGTCCCCTTATTGGAATATTAATTTCAGAAAGACTGATTATGTTCTATTGAATTCCCAGATCACTTTATCTGCCGCATCTAAATAAGTATTTGTTGAATGAATATTAAACCAAGGTATCTATGTGAAGTTCTCTAGTAGACCACTGAACACCGAAGATTAGAATTCAGGAACTCAGTAAAAGTTGGAGATGAATATTTAGAAGTAATTGATGGGCAATATGGATTTTAAACAAAGTCACTAGGAACAAAGCAGAACTTCCGAAATGGCTAGAATTAGAGAACTGGAGGAAGTTTAAGTAGAGCCAGTGAATAAGCTCTTAATAAACAAGACTTCTTATTCACTATGGTTAAATTAATTTTAAAGAATTTAGCAATTTTTATTTTTCATTTATAAAAGAATTACTAAAAAATTATGGAAAATCATTTGGGGAGGATGCATTTCTTTGTATATTTTGGGAGGATATATATTTCTTTGTCTTCATCACCATTCTTACCCTCCAGTTTTTTTTTTTTTTTTCTTTTAATAGCTGGTCAGCTAATGATGAAAGGATTTAGATAATGATTAGTTAATTCCAATATTAAGAAAGGAAAGCTAATTTGTTAGCATGCATGTAGAACTAAAATTTTGGTTATGTAATGTAGTTACTTTTATTAAAATGCTTACATTTTATTTTTCTAATTTTTTCAAGTTGTCTATTACTGTTTTAAAAATATCTGGGTAGTCTCTGATATACACTAAATAAAATTACTTGAATATTTGGATCCTAGAGAGAATATTAATGCAGTTTGATTACCAATTATGTACCACCTGTGTTTTTAGTAACATTTCAAAATGACTGTGAATCTTCTTCCAAGTAACCATGTTTAACCATCCTTCCTAGCTCACAGCCGAAGTTTCACTGAAATCAAAATTGCTTAGAAAAGATATTAAGAACCTGTTATCTAAATACTTTTAATCTGTGATAACAGGTTGCTACTAACATTAAGAATATAATGTCTAAAGATTGTATAATATTTCGAAGAGCAATTCAGTCA
The DNA here is from genome assembly GCF_019320065.1 of Cervus canadensis. NCBI lineage: Eukaryota > Metazoa > Chordata > Mammalia > Artiodactyla > Cervidae > Cervus > Cervus canadensis. The sequence goes on along the minus strand of NC_057394.1, from coordinate 47,484,067 downwards.
CTTATTCAGATAAATGCTATATTTAAATGCATAAGGTAAAATGAAAAAATATATTGATTGGTAAGTGAAGGAGTAACCTCCAGTTGTGCTATGGGGTAGTAAATATTTTCTAGTTAATAATTGGGAAACAGAATATAAGATATGTCCCTACATGGTATAATGCTTTGTTTTGCTTCACAGGAAAGTAGTGAAGATCTATGGGGTGATTTCTATAAGTGCTTAGCTCTTTGGAAGAAAAAACTACTGTGAATTTTGAATGAATATGTCATTACAAAGTTTAATAAAGGAATAGAAACCTATTAAAAGTATCTATAAAAACAATAAAAGCTACATTGACTTTTCATTTTAAAATCAGGAAAATAATTTAGAAATAAAATATGAAAGGTAATTAAGACTTCCATTGACTTTATAAGAATTTATCAAAGATTAGGAAGAAATGTTAACAACAGATACCACTGTTAAAACTGCCCAAGCTGGACTGAAATTGAAGAAAGTTATATTTATCTTAGACATTTGAAAAACTTTTTGACAGTAAGGTCCATCAAACTGTAGAAAAGTTTTATTAACGAGGTCGATATGGCAAAGTCACTAAATGTCTTTAAATAAAGTTTAGCCATATTAATGAAAATGGTAGAAGAGCTCTTGTTGGGACGACATTTCTTCCAATCATTGCATTTGCTTCCAAACTTATCACCTAAAATTTTCCATATTCTCCCAGTCTCCAGATAACTGGCATTTTCAACGACAGCCCTTAATCATTCTGTCTACCTCAGGGCATCTTGAAGATACAGATTAAGAATCTTTGTTTGCAACAAGCACAAAATTTAACATGAGAAATTAGGCACACAAAGCAAAACAATGTAAAATTTAAGGTAAATTATTTACTCTCCATGATTAAATTTATAACAGTTTCCAATATCTAGTAGGAAGTATAAAGCATATAGATGAAATTCAAAATAAATCTTTTTTAAAAAAGTTGCTTTCTGGCAGAGAGAGATTATTATCTGACATATGCTAGAATCAAGTTGCAAATTTATACTTATGAAAAATAACAACAAAACAGCCATAGGTTATTGCTATACCAGTGTGAAAAACTGTAAATCACATACAAGCTGTAAACCATACATTTTGAAAAAAATGATTAGGTATTTTTAATGAGGCAAGCGCAAAAGAATTAAAGAATATTTAACCAGATCAAAGATAGACCATTTAAGGATATGAAGACATTCACTAAAAAAAAATAATTAAAAAATATTGTGGTTCTATTCTTCACAATGTATAGAAAAATAAGAAGTATTCAATTATTTTGAGTTTTACTGTGTTTCAGATATACAACTCAGAAAGGAAATCCCAATTTCATTTAAATAATGATGTATCTTTAACAGCACAGTTTCTGATATTTGAAGACAAGAAAACATAATCTCATCAAAATTTACTAAAATAAAATAATATCTACTAGATTAATAACTAAATCAGGCCTTAGAAGTTGATTTAGGTCCACACATATTCATTCCATCTACAACTATTTCTTTACTAAGTAATTTTCCCAGGCACTCTGCAGGGACACCAGATGGAAAATGGAAGATACAGAATTCAGTCATGTTAGTTTCAAACACAATTCATAAGGAAATTTTATTCACTCATATGTAAGCATGTCTTTGGAAACAATTTTTTTTTCTTTTTACATTTATTTTTTTTTTAGTTTCTTTTTACATAAAAAAATGTACAATAATATTGCCTGGAAAACACAGCTCATTTTGCATGATTTCTAAACATCCTTCAGACATCAATAGTGAATGGAAACTACTCAATTCTTACTGGTTTTATATAGACCACTAAGAAAAAATGTGTACATCTGCAGGTAATAATATATGATCAGGCACAGTACTGAACACTTTCTGTGCATTTTATTCCCCATAGCCTTCTGAGTGTCTCTTTATACAGATACAGTAACTGAGGCTAAGAGAGGTTCGCAACTTGCCCAGGGTAAAAACTGAGTAAATTGTCAGGGACATGATTTCAGCTCTCAGACTGTCTGATTCCTTTTGAGGCTGTTTTTAACAGAGTAACTAACTGTCTAGGAAAGTTTCCAAAGCAAAAATCTCCTGGCCTGTGAGAATCCTTTATCACAACTGTACAGCAATTATTGAACTACTGCATGATTGGACACCTGCAAACACATATCTAAACCTATTATACGTTTTGTTTACATATAGTACTAGTCATTTTGCAACAGTTTTTAGAAGCTAGACATCATTGGTGCATAACTGAGAAGATAACTTCGACAGGACTTTTTTCTTGAGAATATAGTACTTTTGTTTATTGGTAATACTACTAAAATGTTTGGTAAGAAATTAACCATGATACTCAATGAATACTGGTGGCCAGTGCTCTTTGGGAGAGTGACTGTTCTTTGGAAAAGTTGTTGAAATCCGAAGTGCTGCTTCTTCACCTGGCTGCACACCACCTTTTCCACTCTTACTGCTCCACACTGGGTTGGTCTCTCCCCTGATATTATTTCCCAGTATTCTTCAACCACGCTTCATTACTCAAAATTGTTCTTTAGTGTGTCTGCAGCCTGGTCCTTCAGCTTGCCCTATTTGAGATCTCCCCACTTCAGCTCATCATACAACAGCTGGCCAGGTATCCTGCTGCCATCCATTTTTCACACTTCTGCAGTCCAGTGGAGCGGCACTGCCGCAAGTATAACCTCACTGCTGCTGGGCTGGCTGCGTTCCAGGACTGTGTGTTGGTGAATATGTCCCTACTCATAATACTAACTAAAATCAGTGTTAAGCATAATGACCCATATTCTGCTCATTTTAAAGTTATGGTATATTACTAAACATCTTTATACTTTTACACTCTAAATAATTTTTTCAGTAATCAAATATTCATTTATTTAGTTGATAACATAATCCTTTTAGAATGATTTAATACTATATTATTAATACATTAGAAAGTTGAACAACTGGTGTAATTACCATGACCTACAGGCTGCATGTTAGGTTATGTATTAATGAATTGTTGATGAATTATTCAGAAAATTTTTCATGTACAATTGCGCAAAAAACAATGAATATCAACTGTCCCTAGGAAATATTAAGGTTGTACCAGACAAAATACATGTAGAACCACAAATAATGTCATAAACTTCCCTTAAGATATGGAAAAATATTCAGATCATCAGCATAAATTTTGAAAAGCTACCAGTAAGAAACCTGATATTTATAAAAAAAATATGAATCTAGTCACTAATAAGTTTAGGATATTGGTCTATGTATTATTTTTGAGCTTCAAACATAGCAAAATCTCTAAAAATTGTTACTCTTTGAGCTACCTTGATGCATAAATGATTCCATAACCGGCTTGATATTGTTTCTACACACTTCCACATAAAATACTCATAAATTATAGTTAACATGAAGTAGCCAAATACACAAAAATGAGATCATTAGCATTTTCCATTCATGTTCAGTACATGAAGAAGCTTATTAGTTTTCTCTGATGGAAAGATATCACAATAAAAGCAGAATATGATTGAAATTGTTATGTTAGAAACTTAAGTTGGAGAGTCCATAAGTTCTATAGGAAGAAGTATTACCAGAAAGAAAAAGTACCAAGGAAATAAAGTGTAGGTACAAACTGACTGACTATGAAATATTGGGCTGACCATAATGGCATGCAATCGACTTCTCAAGTGGCTCCATTGTAAAGAATCTGCCTGCCAAGCAGGATATGAAGGTTCTATCCCTGTTTTCAGTCCCTGGATTCAAGCCCTGGATCTGGAAGATCCCCTGGAAAAGGAAATGGCAACCCACTCTAGTATTCTTGCCTGGGAAATCCCATGAACAGAAGAGCCTGGTGGGCTACAGTTCATGGGGTTGCAAAAGAGTCAGATACAATTTAGTGACTAAACAACAAAAAAATTGTTATACAATAGACCACTATTTATAGTAACTTGTATAGCTTCTTTGATCAAAATCTATTCCTCATATATCATGATTATATTAATAATTCTTACCTAGAATGGAGGAGGAGTAAATAAAGGCTAAACTTGTAGCTGATAAAGGAGCAGCATCGCACATAGCCAGGATAGAGGAGTGTTTGGCCTTTTTCTGAGTTTGGGGAAATGTTCTTGGCTTGTTCTGGGCTCAGATACGGTTTTGGAGTGTTCCTGCTTTGTTTCAATCTTTCATGTTCACAATGGCCTTGTCTGATTTGAATGTACTATGAAGAAATTTATGTCAAATATTAAAACACCATGGCCCATCTCTGGGAATGCCAAGACAGATCTAACAACAAGAAAGACACAAATGATAGTGTCTCTTAGCTTTCGGCAGTTATTTTTCTCTTTGTCAAAGTAAATTGATCAGGGACACTATGGACAACATTTTCAAACACCTATACAACCATAAAACAAGAATTTCAGTCTGTTGCTGTGTACATTGTACCACAGTATCATTCTCTATTCTCCCAGAGCCCTTTCTCTACTTCCATGCCACCAAACTGTGTCACATTATTATGGTATAATTCCAGTATTATGTGTGCCGATATCTGTTGTATATATATAAAAAAAAAATTAAAAGCACACACATAACATATAGTTATACAGGAGTAATGTTAACTGGAAGACAGATCTTCCTTGACATATGATAGAACATAGTAAATGAAAAATATCCTAAGCTGAGGTTGAATTTAATATACTTTACCTACCAAATACCAGAGCTTAGCCTAAACCACTTTAGACGTGCTCAAAACACTTACATTAACCTTCAGTTGGGCAAAATATTCTAACACACAGCCTATTTTATACTAAAGTGTTGACTGCTTCTGCAGTTTATTGAATACTGTACCAAAAATGAAAAACAGAATGGTAGTATGGGAACAGAACGGTTGTGAAAATAACAATTGTTTACCCTTATGATTGCCTGGCTGGGAACTGCAGCTTGCTGCTGTAATGCAGTCTAACGATTACCATAGTGTGAATTACTAATGCGGGAAGCTTCAATATTTGAAGTACAGTTTCTACTGAAAAGGAAGAAATGCTTTTGCATCATCATCCAGTCTTAAATTTGAAAAACCCTAAGTGAAGCCATCACAAATCAGGGACTGTTTATATAAATTACACATATGTAACTGGTAGGCCTCTTATTCAACAATCTCAATTGTTAAAAAAAAAAAAAAAAGATTATTGTCACCTTTTAAAATACAAGTTGTTTTGTTTTTTGAACTTCTGCACAAAGAAGATATTGATTTTCACTCAATTCAGCTTCTTCCAATCTCTCTCCACTTTAGTTTCCTGTAGTTGGGTCAAAGTTGCAAGGGCTTGAGACATTGGGAGACTATTTGTGTTTGGGGGTGTATTAACATCTAATGTCACTGATTTACACAGAGAGACCTACTTGTGTAGCTGATCTTTAGAGGCTGGCATATTTCACAGCTGTTTCCTCCTCAACCAGACAGCAAAACATATCAAGCACTCTGTCCAAGGTACTCTTAGGTACATGAAAAGCACACTGGAATAAAAAAAAAAAAAATTGTAGGCTGCCTTAAATGCACTTGTGCAGACAATTCACAAAGATATTTCTGCTCATCTCCTATCACATTGGTAAAGGGACACTTGGAGACTTGACTGCTGAAGGGCTTAGGCAAAGAACCCTACTCTCAATTGCCCAAATTATCTAGATTTTCTAACACCACTCTTTCTTAGATCAAGTAGGAGTAAAGTTCTTACCCTCTGGTTATATCATTTTCTTTTTCTCAATCAAAAACACCTTATTTAGACCAGTTTAGTTTTGACTCTTAATCTACTCTTAATCTTTGTTTTAAAATTAATGACTAAACTATTAATCCAACTCTCCAGCCCTGGCTTTTGAAATTAACTATTTTGGTGGAAAACAAGGGGTACATTGTAATATTTGGAAAATAACCTAGTTTAATATCCCAATGTAATACTCCACCAGATATATTTTTGAATGTAGGAAAAATATTAGATGTTCAAACTTTGCTTGAAGTTATTCTAATGTGTACTCATATTGGTCTAATAAGAAATACACTGACATAATTTTAAGATATAAATTGGGTTTCAATATATAAAATGTCATTGTGTTTTGAAGTGTGATATTTTTGACCTGAGTTTTCAAAATGTTAGAATCCTCATCAGTTTTATTATTACCTGTAGAATAGATATGTATTTGAAAAAACAGTAATATATTTTTTACATTTTTTTGAAGAAGTAACTATTCTATACAAAGTGATGCTTCCCATTTATTGAAGTAAAGGAACAACATATGTGAAATTTTTGTTTTGAATTCTTCTTATATGATATAAATAACCAAACTTTATGTTGAGAACCACAGGGAAATGTTTTAAATTAAGTTTTCCTTGGGCTGCTGTCCTATATGCAAAAATCATAGGGTGACTTTTTTATTTTTCCCCAAATTATAAATCCTCAAGAGGATTTTAATGCAATCACTGCTGGAACAAAACTTCTTTAGAGTGCACAGTTTGAGACCCACATAAATGTGCTACTGCAGTAGCTTGCTAAATGCAGTGTCCCAGAAAGGAGATTTCATTCAGATTTCCATCAGGGGTTCAAAGATATGATGCAGTTCTAAGTAGGTCTCATGACTCTACAAAATTAAATTCCTTTTTGTGTCACTGCGATATTCTGAGAAAAGTACTATTCTGGATGATAGATGGTCTGTATAATAAAGTGAATAAATGTGTTCCACTGAAGACCTCAGAAATGACCTAAGCTGATCTCTTCTTCAGACTGGAAACTTTGAAGTTTCAGTTGGCTTTAAATCTTTGAGGATTTTTGTTTAATAAAACTATATTGTTAAGATGATAAATTTATAAATCTCTATGTTAAAATTTTAATAGATTTTAAATAGGATTGGACATTTTCCAAAGAAATAACTATTAAGCTTTTATATTTGTCAGAGCAAAAGAAGTTTTAAGATCTAAGAAAACCAAATTTACAAAGTTACTTAGAGCAACCCACAAAATTAACATTTAAAGTATTACTAACTTTGAATTTAAAACTTGAAGAAAATATGAGAAGACTTTTTTATTTCATTATATGCCATATAAAAGTAAGGGTTATTTTAAAGTAATTTATCCAAAGTGTCATGAACTTTGTCCAATTGGGTGTCAGCTTTAGCTTGTTTTGGCAGCCCATGAACTAGATTTGGAAGCAGTAACACCCTGAAAAGGCCAGTGTGACTCTCTTTTGTATGGTTGAAAGTCATCCTTACTAAATATTTAATTGTTAAACAGATGCTGACTTCATGGGCTAATGTTCAGTTTAGAACTACTTTATTCATGTCTATGGAATATAAAGCAAGATAGCCACAGTTTGATTTATTAAGCATGAATGTCCAAAAATGTTTTTTCTAATTTTGAACATTTTAGGGAAAAATACAAATTTTAAACCTTTGTAGGACAATTTTGCCACATCCACATAACTAAATTCAATAGATATTTGGTAGGTGCAACTCATTCCCTTGGTCAGGGCTTATACTTAAAAGAATGACTAAAATAGCATGCTAATCCTAAAGTAGCTTAGAGCAAAGAAAAGACAAAGACAAATGCTTCATCTTAGATTTTTTTTTTAGTATTCATTGCTACCTTTAGGCATCCAAAGAAAAAGTGACAGGTCTTCATTTTGGCCTCTCATACCCATTTATATATCCCTTTTAAGATAAATTGCTTATGATAAATTTTTAAGAAAAACATTACTATTTCTTCCATAAGGTTAAACTATGGTTTCTCCATACAGTGAAGATAATTGTAATTAAAAATAAAAAGTATTAAAAATTCTCAGATTAATAGCAAAGCAACCAAGTCTAGAAGAAATAAATAAGAGCCAGGAAACTGAGTTGGTATATTTAAATGGATAGAAAGATTGTAAACTGTAATGTGGCCATCAAGTAAAAGAAACACACAGATCTCTTATGTCTATTTATCTTTGAGAACCTGAAGCAATTAGAAAAAAATATTCCCTTCAACTTAATGTTTTCTTCCTCTTCCCTTATTAATATTGTTGTCGTTTTAACAGTCTCCAGGACTGAAGGCTTGTTCTGTTACAACCTTCCTCTCTACCATCTTGCATCAGTCATGGCTTCCCTCTCCTGTTCTAAAGCTGTGTCTCCAATCTCTGCTATATGTTAGCACACTCACCCACTAGAAATAATAAGAAGGACAATATCCACTCCTAAGACAGCTGGTGTTTGTTATCTCAGTTGATGCTCTCAGAAGTCCTAGAGGAAATTAAGTCAAAACTTCTTGTTTTCATTTGAAATGTTAGTAAATAAACTTTAGTAACTCTGAATTCCAGTTCCTAATTTGTTTCCACCTATTCAGGCTTATCAAGCCTTTCCCCATGAAACATACAGAGAACCTTCTACTAATGCAGAAAACTCACATCAGTCCTAACCTCCGGCAGACTCTGAGCTCATCACATTCTATGCAAACTAGTTTTCTTGGACTCTCAGCACTTTCTCACCCCCACTCCATGGTTCAGGAAACTTTTGCTTCACTTTATTCTATAATTGATCCTCTATTTTACATATTTGAAACTGCAATTCAGTAGGACTGGTTCAAGATGTGAACACCCCTCACAGACCCTACCATATTAAAGTAATTACTTATCCTTTTATTCTCCTTTGTAAACCAGCAAGTCCCACTGGACATCTCCATCTCACCATACCTCAATCCACCACCAGCTTGTTCATGCACTTGCCCACACATGTGGCATATTTAGGCATCCCCTCGTTTTGCCTACTCATAAGACTAGCCACCAATCCATCATTTTCTTACGCTTGGATATTTTTTCCTGTGTGGATAAGAGATTCACTCAAGCCATTCCCACCTCCAAGGCCACTAATCCTTCTAAATTTGTTAAGCTGCCCATGCTTTATCTAGGAGTTTGGACTCTATTCCTGTTTCTCCAGCAGCTAATGGCTCCAGTCGTTTTCTTTATTTCTTTTCTTTCTTTTTATTTTTTTAAATTAAGCCTATAACAAAAACTGTCTAACCTAATGAGATGGTACAAAAATTTAAAGATACACAAACACACTTAAATTCATGTATTGGGTAATACTAACCCTTTGCAAGTAAATATGCAAATGTCTGCATTCTGAATTTTCTATTTTTCCTATTTTATTCTACTATAGTCTGTGTTTTATTCTAGTCTTTTATTTCTAAATAAAGGATCGATGATAAATCAAAATCAAATGGGTTTTATTACTTGCTAAATGGTTCATGGCCCACAATTTGATAAAGCAATGCTGTACCTGACCTTAGCATTGTTCTACCCAAGAAAACATTTACCCGGAGAATAATATCTCCTGCTCACCAGGCTGCCAAAATCTTTGGCCTCAAATTTAGGAACTTCTGACCAAGTTTCAAATGAATATGCATACCTTCCAATAGAGACTAAATAAAGAAAAGTGGTGCTGAAGAATTTATTTGCAGGGGAACAATGGCGAAACAGACATAGAATCTTAATTAAGTCTTATGGACATGGGGAGAGGGGAGGAGAGAGTGAGATGTATGGAAAGAGTAACATGGAAACTTCCATCACCATTTGTAAAATAGATAGCCAACAGGAATTTGCTCTATGGCTCAGGAAACTCAAACAGGGGCTCTGTATCCACCTAGAGGAGTGAGATGGGGAGGGAGATGGGAGGGAGATTCAAAAGGGAGGGGATATATATACCTGTGGCTGATTCATATTGAAGTTTGAAAGAAAACAACCAAATTCTGTAAAGCAATTATCCTTCAATTAAAAAATAAATAAATTTTTTAAAAAGAAAAAAATAAATTAATCAGAAACTCACACACGGGGGAAAAAAAAAACACAACACATGAATGACTACTATTTTGTCACCAGTTCATAGTACAGTTATAATATTATTAATAAACCTTCTAGCAGTTGCTTTTTTCTAAAATCTATTTGTAAGATACATGAGAGCAGATAATTTGTTTTATTAATTGGTGTAGCTCTTGTGTCTAGACAGATGCTGGCACTCAAATATTTGTGGAAGGAATCAATCAGTGAATCAGTGAATGTTTGGAAGAGGCTTAGTCAATTATTACTCATTCATGCAACCTCTCACTCAGTAACCACCTGATGAATACTCATGATATGTTGTTAGTCATTGCTCATTCCTGGTACATTATGCAATTAATTCAAACCAAGTCCTTATTTTTATGAATCTCCTGAACTAGTAGAATATTAAACAATAGATTAATACTTATCCTTGCTATATATGGAGCTCTTATGACATGCATGTTAATTTGCTCCTTGCCAATCAGCCAATGAATATTTAAAGAGAATGTAGAATGTGTTGTATTATTCTAGGCCTGGGAGATGGGGAAATAGAATGCCAGGCAAGAAAAATCCTTTAATTTCAAGGAGCTCACAGTTCACCGGGGCAGGATAGAAACACAATAGAAACATAGACAAATAAAGTAAATGACATTAGATACTGTGAAGAAATAAAACATGGTGAAGAGATACAGAATAATATGAGAAGAAGGGGTAGGTTAGAAGAAAGAGTGAGTTCTACTTCTAAAAATTACTGGAAGGCAGTGGGGAAACTGAAGAGGCAAAAAGCTACATTTTTCTTTCTCAATTCAGACACAATATTTGCACTGAAGGAGAAAAAAATCTTTCATTATTGCTGGCCATTCATCCTCCATGAGGTAAAAACTCACAAAAATTTAAAAGAGAGAAAAGAAACAGAACCTTCTCTTTTTATGCAACCAAGGTTAATAAAAAGTATTTTGCTGGAAAAGAGGACAGAGTATTAAACTGAACCCATGTTTAAAGGGAAACAGTGACTATGACATGTATTTCTCATATCAGAACAATTTAGATAGGGAATAACTGGTAAGCAAACATTCTGTATTATAAATGAAAAAATCCTGAAAGGATTATTGTTGTCTTTTTCACTGAACACATCAGCAGGAAAATTATTCAGCCTCAGGCAGAGAAAACAAACAAGTATAACAGCATTGCTGTCTGGATCCTTCTCCTATCCTCAAGGACTGTCGTGTTTTCAATACTCATTTCTTTGTATGTCACCTTCCAGTACATATCTTTATGTCTTGTACACAATCTGTTCATTTTTGATTGCCACCATTGTGAACTTCTAGAATCTTAAGCATACCAAGGACAAATGTTTTTTCCTGAAATAATATTATGATTCATAAATGAAAAAAATAAATACAGCTTGAACAAATCTGAAATAAATTTATATAAGTAGACTGTTTTAACACTTCACATGTATAAACAACATCTTATTTTCTTGGAAGTCAGAAATAGACAATATTTAGTATACTTTGGATGATGTTACAGTAATCTCTCAGTGAAAGCAAGCTAAATAGAAAAAAAAACAAAACACTAAAGGTAGTAAAGCAATTCTATTACAAATTCATTCTGAGAAAAAAAAAAAAAAAACAGAAATACACTCCCTTAAGATCAATCCCTCACTATTTACTGTCTCTGCTTGTAACATAAGGTTCTTGACCTTCAAGGGGTTCATTTCCTGAGCTCTCAAGAGAGCAGAACTCTAATTCTGGCCAATGGAAGACCATGGAGGGAGAAAGCAATGAGAGAAAAGAAGGCAAGCTATTTCTTCTCCTTTACCAGAAATTTTGTCATTCTGCCAGTATTAACTCCATCAGTGCCTGTATCTCTCTGGAGTTCTAACTCCCACTAAAGAGGACTGCCTGAATCCAGCTGTTTCAGATTAAACCTTTTTCCCCTGAACACAGATAGCATGGCCACTTTTCTCTGTACCTCTAGCCAAAAAGCATGAGTGTTTCCTTGCTATTGGTTATATCTGCAACATACCTTTGTCTTCATTTTTCTCGCTCAGTTTTTCCATTGCCAGTACAACCAATTTTCTTTATTAAGTTCTCTCTGCTTTAAATGTGTTGAATGATTTCATTTTCTTAGTTAAAATTTGAAGAACACAAGCAATATTTGATCTGTTCTATACATATGCTGCATGCTAAGTCGCTTCAGTTGTGTTCCACTTCTTGCGACCCTATAGACTGTAGCCCACCAGGCTCCTCTGTCCATGAGGATTCTCCAGGCAAGAATACTGGAATTGGTTACCTTGTCCTCCTACAGGGGATCTTCCTAACCCAGGGATCAAACCTGTGTCTCATGTCTCCTGCATTGGCAGGTAGATTCTTTACCACAAGCACCACCTGGGAAGTATACATGCACGTAATATTTAAGTGTTAAGATATTGAAAGACACAGAGGGGTTTGAAAAAGTGAAAGGTGTGACAGATTTTATTTTCTTGGGCTCCAAGATCATTGTGGGTGGTGACTGCAAGCATGAAATTAAAATATACTTGCTCCTTGGAAGAAAAGAAAAGCATATGACAGCATATGAAGAAGCACAGTGCTCTTGGGCAACCCAAAGCGATAGAGTGGGGAGGGAGGTGGGAGAGGGAGTCAGGATGGGGGGAACAAATGTATACCTGTGGCCGATTCATGTTGATGTATGGCAAAACCCATCAAATTATTGTAAAGCAATTATCCTCCAATTCAAATTAATTAATTAATTTTTTTTTAAAAGTAGAGACAAATCACTTTGCCAACAAAGGTCCATATAGTCAAAGCTTTAGTTTTTCCAGTAGTCATGTATGGATGTGAGAGTTGGACCATAAAGAAGGCTGAGAACCAAAGAATTGATGCTTTTGAACTGTGCTGCTGGTGAAGACTTAGCAGCAGCAGCAGCAGCTGGAGAAGACTCCTGACAATCCCTTGGGCAGCAAGGAGATCAAACCAGTCAATCTTAAAGGAAATAAACCCTGAATATTCATTGGAAGGACAGATGCTGAGGCTGAAGCTCCAATACCTTGGCTACTTGATGAGAAGAGCTGACTCATTGTAAAAGACCCTGATACTTGGAAAGATTGAAAGCAAAAGGAGAAGGGGGAAGCAGAGGATGAGATGGTTAGGTAATATCACTGATTCAATAAACATTAATTTGAACAAACTCCTAGAGACAGTGGAGAACAGAGGTGCTTAGCATGCTACAACCCAAGGAGTCGCAAAGTCAGACATGACTTAGTCACTGAACAATATGATCTCTGTATTCAAAGATAGTCGTCTCATAAATCTGGTAAACTGCATATCTCTATATTATTTTCCATTTCCAGATTTTAAGTTGGACATTTATATTACCATTCTATGAGATGAAGTCTTTATTATTCCAGTGTGGTTAATGCTGGACAATCTTTAGTAAATTGTTGCTTTTTCCAGAACACTTCATTTTAAAAAAGCAAGCTCACCTTTCTCAGCACTTTTTTTCTTCTTAACTCTCCCATATATTTCTCATAGAGTTGCTTGTTTTTCACACAAGTTTAATCCCCCATATTTGATTGGGCCAAGCAGTCAAAAGAGAAGAAAGAAAAGGAGAAGGAGAAGGAAGAAGTTGGGGAGAAGGAGAAAGAAAAAAGGAAGAAGGAAACAGCAGGAGGAGGTGGGGCAAAGAAACAATTACTTTTTGGAATTTTAGAGTTAGGATTACACTCTAATTGTTGACTTAGGTTTCTGCCTGATAAAGTAAATAATCTGCAGTGAGCCAATAATCTGCAGTGATGAATCAATATTCAAAAAGAAGCATAAAAGGGAGAATTAGATTTGAAGATTCTCTTTGCAGTTCTTTTGAAGTCAAGTTACAACCCAGCTCTATGTTTTTACATACAAATATAAGTATATATATATATGTACGTATACATGTTAATTTAAATAATTGGGGGATGTACGCTGTCAATACAATCTTGATTAAACTAGGCTGAGTTCATTTTCCATTACTTGCAACCTGCGCTATCTTAAGTAATGCAAATAGCATTGTACTATATTGTGTTGATGTGTCAGACTGGTAAACTGATTCCTTGGAACAAGGGACAGTAATAAGACCTCACATAGAAGTTAAATCATTCCTGTTGCCTAGAATCCATTTTTAAAATCTTGAATCCCAGATTCCAACTAGAACTGAGAGCAAAAGCCAAAGGTGGATTGCAGATGGAAATTTGGCTCTTCTAGGGCTTGACAAGAAAAAGTCAAAATATTTCCTCATGTTGGGGGTGAATTTTAAGATAGAACAGAAACAGATAGTGAGGTAGAAAATGAAGAATTCAGAAAATATATCGGGAAAGTGGAACCAGCTCCTTGAGATGCATTGCATATTTTGCAAAGCAATGGGTGGAATATATACATCACAGGTATCTAAATAAGTTAGGTGACAAGAACACAAAACCTTTCAGAGTGAAATTATATCTTTTTCTGATTGATTTAGTGTATTAATTCATCTCCTGTTCCTTATTATATAAATGAAAGAGATGGCTCAAGGGCAAAATAAAGTTCTATTGACAGATACACACGGCAAGTCAGAGCTAGCAACCACCTTTGAAAGCTTGTTTTGCTTTCTTATATATTTATAAAGAATACTTTAACATCTAGGTGTTCAGAGTAGTAATTTGGAGAATTATTCTATTTGAGTTTCCTCTAGTGTTTACCACTACTTTAAAAAAATGCAGCACATCTTTTTTTTTTTTTTTTTTTTTCCTTAGAACAGGGCAGTTATATTTAAAAGCACATAAAAAATTTTAGGAAGAGCACTTCCTTAAGTATGATAGGAAAGAAAGTTTATTCAAAGCCTCCCATCCTGTGCTTTCCCTCAACACACAGGTTTTTTTTTTTTTTCCCCCAATTATTTTTATTAGTTGGAGGCTAATTACTTTACAATATTATAGTAGTTTTTGCCATACATTGACATGAATCAGCCATGGATTTACATGTGTTCCCCATCCTGAACCCCCCTCCCACCTCCCTCCCCATCCCATCCCTCTGGGTCATCCCAGTGCACCAGCCCCAAGCACTTGTCTCATGCATCCAACCTGGACTGGCATTATGTTTCACACTTGATAACATACATGTTTTGATGCTGTTCTCTCAGATCATCCCACCCTTGCCTTCTCCGATAGAGTCCAAAAGTCTGTTCTATACATCTGTGTCTCTTTTTCTGTCTTGCATATAGGTTTATCGTTACCATCTTTCTAAATTCCATATATATGTGTTAGTATACTATATTGGTCTTTATCTTTCTGGCTTACTTCACTGTGTATAATGGGCTCCAGTTTCATCCACCTCATCAGAACTGATTCAAATGAATTCTTTTTAATGGCTGAGTAATATTCCATGGTGTATATGTACCACAGCTTCCTTATCCATTTGTCTGCTGATGGGCATCTAGGTTGCTTCCATGTCCTGGCTATTATAAACAGTGCTGTGATGAACACTGGGGTGCACGTGTCTCTTTCAGTTCTGGTTTCCTTGGTGTGTATGCCCAGGAGTGGGATTGCTGGGTCATATGGCAGTTCTATTTCCTGTTTTTTAAGGAATCTCCACACTGTTTTCCATAGCGGCTGTACTAGTTTGCATTCCCACCAACAGTGTAAGAGGGTTCCCTTTTCTCCACACCCTCTCCAGCATTTATTGCTTGTAGACTTTTGGATAGCAGCCATTCTGACTGGCATGTAATGGTACCTCATGAGGTTTTGATTTGCATTTCTCTGATAATGAGTGATGTTGAGCATCTTTTCATGTGTTTGTTAGCCATCTGTATGTCTTCTTTGGAGAAATGTCTGTTTAGTTCTTTGGCCCATTTTTTGATTGGGTCATTTATTTTTCTGGAATGGAGCTGCAGGAGTTGCTTGTATATTTTTGAGATTAATCCTTTGT
Organism: Cervus canadensis; assembly: GCF_019320065.1. Lineage (NCBI taxonomy): Eukaryota > Metazoa > Chordata > Mammalia > Artiodactyla > Cervidae > Cervus > Cervus canadensis. Next base: position 47,468,287 of record NC_057394.1, on the reverse strand, counting down.
CTGTTTATTCATTTGCTATTATTTTCTCCCATTCTGAAGGCTGTCTTTTCACCTTGCTTATAGTTTCCTTTGTTGTGCAAAAGCTTTTAAGTTTCATTAGGTCCCATTTGTTTATTTTTTCTTTTATTTCCAATATTCTGGGAGGTGGGTCATAGAGGATCCTGCTGTGGTTTATGTCAGAGAGTGTTTTGCCTATGTTCTCCTCTAGGAGTTTTATAGTTTCTGGTCTTACATTTAGATCTTTAATCCATTTTGAGTTTATTTTTGTCAACACACAGTTTTGACCCTTTCTTAGGGCCAAAGGAAAATACATGCTCACTCACACATACATACATTTTATTTTTTAATGGCAAGAATGTCTACTAAAATTTGAACTTTGATAAAATATTTAAACAGATAAATTTGCCTGGTTACACTTTGCTCCCCACCCCACCCCTCCTGCCCCCACCCGCCACTTTTTTCTCTAAGAACATTCTTAGTATATGTGCTCCTCCTTCTTCAATTCCCTGGCTATTCTCCAATATATCTAATGGTTTATGAAGTTTCAACAATTTTCCTTTTTCATTTATACTTGTGTTTTAAGAGGAAGATTTTTGGAGATTGAACATTCAGGATTCATTATAAATAAATCTTTAATGATGGCGATTCTGACTTTGATAATATACTGAGATAACGTTGGGCACATGCTCCAATAGTTCACAGAGGTAAATGCTTAACTAAATTATTAGTTGAATATTGCAAAAGTATGACTAAGCCCTATAAAATCTCTTACTAGAATCTTGCATTCCTTTTCCACAAACACACGAATTTATCTATCAATTATCTGGGCTTCCAAGGTGGCGTGGTGTTAAAGAATTCACGTGCAAAGGCAGGAGCCACAGGAGATGCAAGTTCAATCCTTCAGTTAGGAAGATCCCCTGGAGAAGGACATGACAACCCACTCCAGTAATCTTGCCTGGATAATTCCACAGAGAGAGAAACCTGGTGGGTTACAGTCCATGGGGTCACAGACTCAGGCATGACTATAGCAACTGAGCACACACGACCATCACTTATCTAACGTACATCTTATTTAGGACTTGGGGCCAATTTTTAAGGTTCAGTTTAAATTTCAGTTTCTTTTCACTGATATATAAAATAAACGAAGGTATTGTCTCTTTCATAGAATAATGATTAGATCTATATACAGATTATCAAGGTTGTTTTGGGAGGTGGGATTTAAATTTAATCCTATTAAAATCGGTCATGATAACGGTGATAAAATTCCTTGACATTTTTTTAGAAAGCTTTTTAATTGGGATAATGTAATCAACTCAAAAATATTTCAGTGAATGAATGTATCTATTAATGATAAGTACCAGATTTGACCTGAGTATAAAATAGTGATAGTGGAATGGGCATCTAGCAGAGGTTAACTTTTAAAAGCTCAAACTTCATATCATTTCAAATTAGTAAGAATATTTTTTCTTCAAGAATTGTTCATTCTCTAAACTTATGTAGGACTTACATTTTCAAAATAGTGTGAAGGAATCCATTATGGGTTGTTTTGTTTAATGAAAAATTCCTTGTAACCAAGTTTCATTTATCTCTGTAATGTTATTTCCTATTTCACTACCTGATGGTAAATTACTCATTGGTTAATTTGGTGTTCTGATTTCTTTTGCAGATTCTCAATGTCTGTCTGCTGTGGTTAAAATAATTGTCACCACACTGGCGATGCACCATACTGGTCAGCTTGATTCTACTTCCTTTTATAAAATCATTTAACATAATTTCTTGATTATTTGCAGTTTTATAAATGATTTCACAAATTAAAAATAATTGTTTCTTAGACTTCTGGTAATGAGTTTATTTTGCCAAACATGGCCTCCATAATTCCACTAAGGGCTTCCGATCCTTATTAAAACACTTATAAGCCACTGCTGTGGTTTTACTGCTGTCAGTTTTCCATTGTCTTCTCTTGTCTCCTGCGCAACCATGTGAAGCATTACCTTAAACATTGTACCTATTGCTGTCCTGTTACCCTAAGTCTTAGGATCATATTTTTCTTTTCTTTTTTTTGTAGCTGTCACTTATTTGAATGGAGCTCCAGGTATTCTTGTCACTGTGGTGTATCATTGTTTCTCATTGGTCTTGACCTCCCACCACTTCCTTCTTCAAAGCAAAATGATCCTATCACTCTACAAGCTGGACTTTTGCAGGCAAGACTGGCTCCACACTGACCATTAAGTCTTCTAACAGCTCCTATAAGTCATTCTGGGTTAGTACTAACTGCATTGTGATGCCAAGTTGTAAGCTTCTGAGTTACAGATGCTAACATTTTGATTTATTTACTTGTCCCTTCTATGTGCATTCTGAATATTGGGATAAAAGAGACATTTTGCAGGAAGAATGTCACTGGAAGGCCTTTTAGCACCTGTTCCATAGGGTACTTGATAATATCCACAGAATGATACACAGAATATTTCTGAAAGTAGAACTGGCAAACAGTTAAAATATAAATGTTCAAAAGCATTCAAAGATGAAAATACATGGAAATATTTATGTTATAACAAAGATCAAAAAGTGAGATTTGTACAATAAACAAGTGTTCAGTGTACCATTCTGTGGAATAAAGTTACAAGCAATCTCAAGAGATGACATCTAAGGAAGAAAGTAAAATTTAAAGAGAATAAAAAAGTTTAAGATGAAAAGAGAATGATACATTTAAGAAGCAGAAATAAATCAATATGAAGTATTATACATTAATAAAATATGGATATTCAAGCCACTTACCAAATAAATTGAAAAATAATAAGAATATAATTAAATTCTAGTATTTTGCTTTGTATTCTTTTAAAAGGACCTAAGTTGGAAATGTCAACATACAAAATTAAGTATTAACAAATCTATGTATAAAATATACATAGGTTGATTTCCTTTGTACTCTGATTCTTTGATTCTAGGAACACTATTAAATATTTTTGCAAGATACTGCATTTAGTGATTTGGGAGATAAAAATGGAATAGAAAAAAAAAAAAAAAGGAATAGAATATGGTGCTGAAATAGGAGTTGAAAAATGTTTATGTATGGTTATGGAAGATCTTATAGTGAGGAGATGCCTTTTCAAATATTCAAGAGAGAGGAAGAGCTATAAAATTTGAAGAACCAACATGGAAAAGGGTACTGGCTTGGAAATTTCCATCAAATGTAGGAATTAATGAGAAATATATCGCCTTCAACTTACTTTCCAAATTTAACGATTAACATACAAGAGAAGGCAGAACCATCTTTGATAGAAGACAACCCAAGTCCAAATACTTTAGGAGATAGAAGGTGAACCCTTGGTACTCTAAGTAACTTTGGATGTTCTGAGCCAGACAAATTATTTTCTGAGGTACACTAAGATCTGCATTGATATCACTGAACTATAAATGATCTCTGAGGAACTATGTTGAAAGTAACTCAGTCCTAAGAGCTGGCCAGGTGATTAATGCATAGGAAAAGACAGACGATGCTTTAGATTTTGTCAAGTAGATGCCTGTGAGAACTTAGAAAGACAAAAAAAAGGAAGAGGTCATTGTTAAGACACAGAATCAAAGCACAAAGAACAACAAAGATCGAGTCTCAACAAATATACCTTATTTCCTCTTTATTCTGTTCTTCTTTTCTTCTTTCCTTCCTTTCTCTTTTTTTCTTTCTTCCCTCTTGCATCCTTCTGCTCTTCTTTACATCTTTCCTTCCTTCCTTTGTTCTTTCATTCTTTATGTGTATACAACTATCACAGCTAATTTCAAAAATGACACAGATTAAAATTCCTCAGTCTTGGAATTATCATTACCTTGAGTCTGATATTTTTTTGTGAAGGGAAGAAGAGTTGTCTTGTGGGATGTTTGGCAGTGCTCCTGGCTTCAACCAACAAGATGCTAGCAGGATCTTTCCATTCCTTTCAACTTCCTGGGGTTGTAACAAGCTGTCTTTTCCTGGTGGGCAACATTTCACATGATTGAGAACAACTGTTATAGATACAATGTATCTGAATTTTTTCCCAAGCATTTGACAGTCTTTCATGGTACTATTTTGGAAAAAATGAACAGATATAAATGGAAGATTTCTAATAATCATGTGTATTATTAATATTATCTGGCTTACTTTCTTATTCACAAATACTTATTGAAAATCTGCTTACAGTCTGGTATTGGTATTAAAAACAATATGAGTTAATATATCAATACCAATTTTCAGGAAGTTTTTCATGCCTCTATCTTTAATCCTGTAAGGTTCAACATTTGACTGATGGTCTGGCTGTAGACAAAATGTTATCAGTTGTTAAGCACAGCTGGGAGCCTTGTTTAAGTGGATTTTCAAAGATTGGTCAGCATTTGTTATGCCAATGGGAACAGAAAAAAGTGAAGTTGGAGAATGTTTTAGAATGAAACAATAACACATCTGAAAAGAAAAAAAAATGCCTTTCAGTTTGGAGACAAAGAAGAAAGGAAAAATGTGGGAAAGTATAGGTATATAAAGGTAGTGAAATAGCAAAGTCATGATTGGCTTTGTAAACAATTCTTAGAGTGTTTGTTTTACATTGAGCAATAAGAAAACACCAAATGTATTAAGAAAGAAGTATCTGATAAGAAGAGATTTGTTATTGATGACATTAACTCTCTGTGCAGTGTAGCTAGGCAGAAACAATGAAGAGCCATGGCAATAACCCAGACAAGAGATGACTATAGCCTTTATTACAATGGCAGCACTAAGACTGGGGAAAAGTAGAAGGAGTTTTGAAAATAAAATAAAGAAGTGAAAGAAGATGCTCTTGTGCAAGATCCAGATCCAGTCTAATCTCTTTCAGATAGGAAGCACTCCCACAGCTTCTAGGGCTTGTTAGTTAGAAGTAGATACCTCTCAATTGATGGCCTACCTTAAAGCTGACTTCTGGAAGTGAGCCACCTCACCCAAAATCATGACTAATTCTTGTGGTCAACCTCCATCCAGTCAATGTAGAATTGTACAATTCTGGGAAACTTGTTGCACATAAATAGTAACCATAACATGCCCATTATTTCAGAATATCTTATAGTTAAATATGGTTAATGTGATTAAAATAATACTCCTATATAAAATATCTGCATCTCTAAGGGATACTTTATTAAGTAAGTAGTAATGTTGGATAAAAATTGCTCTGAGAAGTGGTGGCTGTCAGGATAGTGAAAGTTACTGAGGTGCTGACATTCTTGACTAAGCTTGGGGTATTTCCTAATTAACTTTTACTGTTTAGAAGTTTCAAAACTCTGTATTCTGTTGTGATGTCAAAACTGTACTGAGAGACAAAATATGCACAAGATGTCACAGTTTCCACTTGGTGTACTTTATGTAATAGGCTAAGAGACAGTCAAAGTTAGGAATACATCTACAATCCCCAAAGAAGAAAAGACAATAATAGCAAAGAAAAAGATTACTGAAACACTAATACTAGGAAACACTCAAATAGCGCACAGAATATACTTGTCTCTTATCTTTTCTTCAACACCACAGCTTTGCTACATGTTTCACTCTAAATTTTAGAAGGATGAACTACCTTCTTTACAGTTGCATTGAAATGAAAACAAATCTTCACCAATGCATATTGATTCAAAGTAACTTGCTCCTCACCATCTTTGCACTGCCCCCAGAATGTTTGCTGCGTGGTTATTAGAATGAGCCTGGAAATTGACACAAGTAATGATGCTTTTAGATGCAATGAGCAAATCTCCTTGAATTTCATCGCTATTCTTTAGTACCTTTGTCCTGAAATGAGTCAAGAAGGGTGTACCTTCTGAGATGAGCCACAGTTCAAATAGTCTTTACTTTTAAGCTTTCCAATTGCTTCTCTTTTTGGAGACATTTATTTAAGAGTATTCTTGATTATTATTAAATCTGGCAGATTCATCCTGAGTGCCTGCAGTGTATCAGCTCTTTTTGGAAAGCTGGAAGCAGGAGACAGTGACTGCTGTATAGAGAATAACATCTATCTGAAATAGCACTGAGCTTTGACCTTGGCAGTTTCTCTGTAGCTGCTTCAAGTATTTATTCAGAGTGGGCAGTGAGTCATCCACTCTGGCACTACCTCAGTCATGTTATATTAATTCTAAAGCCTTCATGCTGCAAAACCTCCATTTTTAATCCTTATTTGTGCACCATATGAGTTCAGACTTGAATACCCTTAACCTTCAAAATAAACTTATTGTATTCTTTTAAACATTCATGTAGAAAAAATAAAGATCTGACAATGAGATAGCATTTCTAATTGTAATGTTAATATAATCATTTGCTGGACTAGCTTATGGATGGCTACTTTATTCTGGCATTTAAAAAGTAATTTACTGACTTTTCTTCCCATGATGAAAAAGAAAAAATATGCTCCTTTCATTTCATCTCTCTATCAGAGTAGGAATTTTATTTACATATCCACATACAAAATTAGCATTTTTATAACTTATCAACATAGAAAGGTTGTGACATTTATTAAATATTGTATATATATAAGCCCATCTATACCATTGAAATTATTTAAAAAAGTGAAGGTTTTTATGATGGTTAAATAATAAAATGCAAAAATTATCTTTTTTCTTCTATTCTCATCATGATATACTATATAGACACACATGTGACATACATGTACACACATTTTTGCTATATATATATATATATATATACACACACACATATATTTCACAGACATGAAAGTTTATATACTGTGAAATTCATTTTCATTGGAAACAGAGTTTTTGAAAAGTATGCCATATCCTCCCATTAATATGATTTGTTAATATATTTGAAAAATCTGCCATTTTCATTGTTTTCTCAATGAAATGAGCATTTAGCATTAAAAGGAATAGTACTACTGTAAGCACAAATTATCACATATAGTTCACACAACATCCATATTTTCTGCAACTATCAGACACAAGTTAACACAGAAGGAAAACTGGACGTTTTATGTAATTCACTCTAAGAAAGTAGACTTTATTCCCTACAGTAGGGAAATTATGTCAGAATTTTATCTTTCCAAAAAAATTACCTCTCCTATTTCATACATGAAGTACGGTTTTAAAACTTTACCTTAATTAAGTTAATCATTTTCTGTAGTGAATTTAGAATTTTATATAAAGTACATTTGATCATTTATTTGTTTTGAATAGTGATTGAGTAAAATTATACACTTCCTCTCTCACCTTATCCCTTGGTTATATTTGCCATACTTCTTTTTTATTGTTGTTCATCAACTGAATTAATGAACTGTGAAATCAGTTATTAGTCTGTGTGTATATAAATTATAATTTCAAAATTGATGCTTCCTTAACCCATGAAAATCTGGGAAGTATCTCTAATAAGTATTTCATAAAGAAGTCAATTAACAGCAACAACAAAGATAACTGCCAGTGAGTTAGGAAGAGCAGATCCCTAGCTGTGATTCCAGCCGAGGCATTGTGCTCTGTGCAGCAATCTATGTACCAGCAAACGCTGTTGAAATACTGTCAGGATGAATCTGTCCTCTGGGTCTTCACTGAATGTAATTAGTTTCATGTAAAGTGACTTGTTTTCAAGTTTATTATATATGAATTTAATATACCAAATAGATAGAATACAAGAAATGATAAGTGGAAAAAAATTTTGAAGATTTATATTTCTCCAATGAGCACAAAAATAACCTATCCTGCATTTTCTCAGTTGCCACAAAATGCACATTACTCTGACTTTTCCCACAAGTGAAGTGATTAACTGTTTTGTGCTGGGCTTTTTATTTTTCATTTTTTTTCCTTCTAAGGATAAAGAAGAAAAGAAATCCATAAAGAGGATACATGACTGAGTCTGTGAAATTAAAGTGTGTGCAAAACAGACACCTCCTCTATATGAAATGTTTGAATTATGAGAATCTCCAAAAGATGATTTTAGAAAATTTGATAGGTGTCTTTCATTTTAATTCAGTTTATCTAATTTATTTGTTATTGATAATATATAAGGGAAATTAGTTTGATAAATGTGTGCTGTTCATTAAATTTTCCATGATCATGAATTTTTGGCAGCTTTTCTTTTTATAATATGCTAATTATGACTTTTATAGCATTTCGTATTTATTTTTTCTTAGTATTAGACATGTATATTTTCCTTATACAGAAATTGAGTTTTTCTATAATATTTTCCTTCTTTTAGGAGCTATACTTAATTAAACAAAAGGACTTCCAAGTCAGGAAGAGCTCATTCTAAACTGTGTATTTGATGGATCAAAGAGCTTATACATGCTCAGGTGTGATCTTTTTAGAAAGCCTTTCTCTGACCACTTGTTCTAATATAGTTTCCTCTGTCACTTCCCATGTAGTATTTCATTTCATTCTCTAATATTTACTCTTCTCTGACATATTTTAATTTATTTTTTCCTGGCATATTTTTCCCAGCTTTCCCCCACCCACTAAAATATCTGTGTTCTTGCCAACTGGTTTATTTCTTTGTCCTTAGTACCTAGGATTTTGCCACGCAGGACTAGGAATCAAGAACATAATTTGAAAAAAAAAATACTTTTAGGTATCAAGGACAAAAGAAAAATAAATAGTGTATATACTACATATGCTGAGCCTCAACCATGAATCTGAGAATAAACTACGAACATAGGCAAGATGTGTATATCTGTGTGTGCATGCGTATGTGTGTGTATAACTAGATCTTAAAATGATGTTTTGACTGAGATATTTTCCAAAATGTAATACTAACACTGATTCAAAAATTTGCAGTTTGCTATGCAAAAACCAGTTAGGTTGGGGAGTGCAGAGTTTGAGAGAGAGAAAGAAACAGAGATGAACAGAGAAAACGTGTAAATAATGTAGGAAGCATACGTTTAGGATATAAAACTAGTTAATACCTTTGACTCCCCTGTGCTCCTATCTACTCAACATGCTGTGAACATGTTCCGGACACTCACAATTCCAAATGCCAAAAGTTTATTTCTTCATCCAAGTAATTTCTGCCTCAATTTTTCTACCAGAAAGATTATTTAGAGTATTTAAGGCTTAACTCAGTTGCCATGGCTTCTCTAAGCATCTTCTAATCCTGCCAGAATATAATCCCAGTGTGCAAGTGTTTCATTAGATCTTGGGAGATATTATGTAATTCATATCTATTTTCCCCACTAGATTTTAAAACTCTTTATTATAGGCTCACACCTTATTGATCTTAGCAAGCTAGTAAAGAAGAGGCTACCTTGTATATAATTACCTATAAATAATACAGTGCAGTGTACTGAGGTGGAAAGGCTGTAGACTTGGAAACCACATGAGAGGGTCTGTCTACCAGAGGGATTTTCTACATCCCTCCCAGTCAGCACTTCACACATGACTTCTGCCACTTCTCATCAGAGAGCCTGTTTCCCTAGGATTCCCTTTACTGTCTGTGAATTCAGACTGTAATGTTACCTCACAGAGTTTTTCATAATAATTGCATGAGTTAATACATACAAAGGGCCAAAGCATTCATATATTATAATTATTATTATTAATACTTTGATAATTACTTTTTAAAATGGAAATCAATTTAGTTAGAAAGATGAGCAAAGAGAGTCAAATCATCTGTGGGCTGTTCTGCTTCTTATCCTGCCTTGGTATGTTCATTTTCTATTGCTGTGTAACAAACACCACAAACTTAGTAACTTAAAACAATAGCTTTTCATTTCTTACAGTCTGTAGATTGAGGCTTAGCAGAGGTGTCTACTCTGTTTCTCATAAAGCTGCATCAAGTGTTAGCCTGGATCAAAGTCTCATATGAGGCTCATGGGCCTTTCCCAAGCTTGCTGGAAGAATTTACCTCCTTGCAACCATAAAATTCATGGAGGCTATATAGTCAAGGTCAGCAGGAGAGTGTCTCTCTAATGTTTCACCTGTTTAAAAGCTTAACTGGCTACCTTAGGCCCACCCAAGATCATTACACATCTTTAGGATAAAGACAAACTAATGTTCTACTTTTTAATTAGTGAGAAAATAAGATTATGGTTATATATAAGGAAAAAGGTATTCAACTGGGTTGACAAGGCCTTGAGTATTTTTTGAATAGCACAAATAAGATAATCAATAAGTGAGTGTTTCAAGTGAATGAAAGAAAAAAAGGGAAGAATGGAGAGAGAGAGGGAGAAAAAGAGGGAAAGGAAGAGGGGAGAAAGAGAAAGAAAGAGTCAGAGAGAGACAGAGAAGAATGCGGGAAAAGGAGTACTTCATTTTGTTCCTTTTACCACAATAAACAGAAAAAGAGATGAAAATGAGATTCAAGAAAGTGACTTCAAACCAGAACTTTAAAATGTATCTAAACAATTACATAGAAAATTATTCAAGAAAATATTCAGAAAGAAATTATATAATCAATTATAATTTACCAATTTTTAGGAATAAATCTTTCATAAACAAAAACTTATATCATGAGGCTATTTCATCATTATTTTTAAACTTCAGAAACACCACAACTTGCCCAACTGCTGCCCACATACTCTTAAAGCAAACAAAGGGTTCTTATTAACAAGCAGACACATTTGTTTTCTGTTTTTTCTGTGGTATACAGGAATAGATTTGAGCCAAATTTTACATTTATTTTGGGGGGGTATCATTTCTTAGAAGCAAAACTTGAAAAAAGTTTTTTTTTTTTTTTTCCAGATAACTTCAAATTTGCAGTATATTAAATGTATTTATTTCTTGAGCATATTCCCTGTCGAACTCTAAAGTGATGGTGGAAATTTTAGTCCATATTTGCATATATTGGCATAATTCCACATTGAGCAGTCAGAGGTGTATGTGCCATGAAGACTGGGTTCTGCTGGGGGAGAGCAATAATGGAGTTTGATGGTTTTATGTCCAGAAATGCAAAAACACTTAAATCTTGCCCTACATGGAGATTTATTCAAAAAGAATATCTGTAGGGTGAATCAAGCTACCACTTTATAAATAACATTTATACCCTGTACACACCACCAAGTTCAAGAAAAGTCTGTATTGGAAATACTGGGTCAGACTTGAAGGCTAAATGAGATCAGAATCAACTCAATGTCCTCCCTCTCAACAGCATTCTGGGACTCCTGTTAACAAACTAATGGTAAGAGAGAGAAAGGGAAATCTGCAGTGATGTCTTTGACTTGATTAAACTCATATAACTGTATGCTCATAGAATTTCTAAAATAAGAGAAAGAAATGTAACCCTGAAAACCCAGTCAGCTGAAGGAATGAAGTTTTTCATAGGTCTACTTACTACATCAGTTCAGTTCAGTCGCTCAGTCATGTCCAGCTCTTTGCAACCCCATGAATCACAGCACACCAGGCCTCCCTGTCCATCACCAACTCCCGGAATTTACTCATGCCCATCGAGTCGGTGATGCCATCCAGCCATCTCATCCTCTGTCGTCCCCGTCTCCTCCTGCCCCCAATCCCTCCCAACATCAGGGTCTTTTCCAATGAGTCAACTCTTCACATGAGGTGGCCAAAGTATTGGAGTTTCATCTTCAGCATCAGTCCTTCCAATGAACACCCAGGACTGATCTCATTTAAGATGAACTGGTTGGATCTCCTTTCAGTCCAAGGGACTCTCAAGAGTCTTCTCCAACACCACAGTTCAAAAGCATCAATTTTTTGTCACTCAGCTTTCTTCATAGTCCAACTCTTACATCCATACATGAACACTGAAAAAACCATAGCCTTGACTAGACGGACCTTTGTTGGCAAACTAATGTCTCTGCTTTTTAACATGCTGTCTAGGTTGGTTATAACTTTCTTTCCAAGGAGTAAGTGTCTTTTAATTTCATGGCTGCAATCACCATCTGCAGTGATTTTGGAGCCCCAGAAAATACAGTCTGTCACTGTTTCCACTCTTTCCCCATCTATTTCCCATGGACACGGAACAACAAACTGGTTCAAAATAGGAAAAGGAGTATGTCAAGGCTGTATATTGTCAGCCTGCTTATTTAACTTATATGCAGAGTACATCATGAGAAATGCTGGGCTGGATGAAGCACAAGGTGGAATCAAGACTGCTGGGAGAAATATCGATAACCTCAGATATGCAGATGACACCACCCTTATGGCAGAAAGTGAAGAGGAACTAAAAAGCCTCTTGATAAAAGTGAAAGAGGAGAGTGAAAAAGTTGGTTTAAAGCTCAACATTCAGAAAACTTACTACATAGAAGCATGTAGTTCAAGAAAAAGAGTGAATTCCTGACTTTAAAGCATAAAACCTGATCTTATTAGTAAAATTTAACTTAAGGGGTAAAGAGAAGGCTTTGTAAATAGGCCCAGTCTATTGTGTAACGGGCCCCACAGTTTGAGGATCTGACTCAATGAACACTATGAATCTAAATGTCCCTGTATGGGTGAAGAAGCCATGTGAGGCCTCCAGAAGGCCCTAATTGGAGTATCCCAGCACAGATGCTCATGTTCTACAGCAAAGCCAAGTCTTCAGCATCAGAGAACTACTCTTTAATGAAAAATAGCTCCTATCACCTGGATGAATACCTGACCAAAAATGGTGAGTAATGATACATCAGAGAAACCCAACATCATCCTCATATTGTTAGGTAACGGAATCATAAGATCAGGTGGCTGCAGAAGTAGTCTGTTATGTAATGGAAATGGTACATCCTGGAACTGGTCCAAATAGAGCTGAGGGACATAAGAACATCTCACAGGCAAGTAGTCTGGCCTCCATTTTACTTGTGTGTCTTCCACAGCTCCCAGTTCTGGTCACATGGCTAACAAAAGCACAGGTCACAGATGGGCTGGCTTCAGAACTTGTTGCAAGATGAAAATGTAAAACCAACAAAGGGCAGACAATGAGGAGTTTATCAGTTCCCCTGGGCTGTCATAATGATGATTGTGTAAAGATTGGGTGATATAATAAAACAGAAATGTATCTTCTTACAGTTCTTGAAACTAGAAGCCTGACTCCAAGGCTCCAGAGAAGAATCTTTTCCTGCTTCTTCCTAGCTCTTGTGTTGTCACAAATCCCTGCTGTTCCAGATCTTATAGCTGCATCACTCCAGTGATAAATAATCACTGCCTTGATTATTTCATTGCATTCTACCTGCGTGTGTCTCTGTGTCCAAATCTCCCTTCTGTTATAAAGATGCCCATCATTGGATCAGGGACCACCCTAATTCATCATGACCTCATCTTAACTTGATGTCACCTGCCAACTATCATGTAAGGCCACATTAATCAGTTCAGTTCAGTCACTCATTCATGTCTGACTTTTTGAGACCCCATGGACTGCAGCACGCCAGGCTTCCCTATCCATCACCGACACCTGCAGCTTGCTCAAACCCGTGTCCACTGAGTCAGTGATGCCATCCAACCATCTCATCCTCTATTGTCCCCTTCTCCTCCCGCCTTCAATCTTTCCCAGCATCAGCGTCTTTTCCAATGAGTCAGTTCTTCCCATCAGGTAGCCAAAGTATTGGAGCTTCAGCTTCAGCATCAATCCTTCCAATGAGTATTCAGGACTGATTTCCTTTAGGATGGACTGGTTGGATCCCCTTGCAGTCCAAGAGATTCTCAAGAGTCTTGTTCAACAGCACAGTTCAAAAGCATCAATTCTTCACTGCTCAGCTTTCTTTATGATCCAACTCTCACATCCATACATGGCTACTGGAAAAACCATAGCTTTGACTAGATGGACCTTTGTTGGCAAATAAATATCTCTGCTTTTTAATATGCTATCTTAATAGGTTTTAATATGCTGTTTTAATATGCTTTAATTGGTTGGTCATAGATTTTCTTCTAAGGAGCAAGTGTCTTTTAATCTCATGGCTGCAGTCACCATCTGCAGTGATTTTGGAGCCCAAGAAGATAATCTGCCACTCTTTCCATTGTTTCCCCATCTATTTGCCATGAAGTGATGGGACCAGATGCCATGATCTTCATTTTTTGAATGTTGAGTTTTAAGCCAGTTTTTTCACTCTCCTCTTTCACTTTCATCAAGAGGCTCTTGAGTTCCTCTTCACTTTCTGTCATAAGGGTGGTGACATCTGCATATCTGAGGTTATTGATATTTCTCCTAGCAATCTTGATTCCTATACTGGGGATTAGGACTTCAACAGATCTTTGGGAGACACGATTCAAAACAATAAGGAGGGGAACTAAAGGGAAGTGACAAGGTAATTCCTTGCTGTGATCAGTACTGGGAGAAGTTTACTTGGTCAGTCACTTATCCTGAAGAAGATCTGAAGTGAGGTCAGGATACACAAGTTATCTAGACAATTGACAAGGTGCCATCTGGGAAAGATTGCACAGATAGACTCGCAGGAGTCGAGATTTTTGAATCTCAAATCAATGCCAGTAAAGTTGATATACCACAAAGGATGCATTAAAAAATCAATAGAGAGGATGAGTAAGCCAGTGGACATTAACCAACTTATGCTTTTTATCACGTGTGTGTGTGGAAGAAGTCAGGTGTAGACATCCTGTGGGAGGAGGGATGGAATATATACATGGGCCCAATGGCTTGAGTTTCTTTTCAAAACTCCAGGTCTACCTTGTACTGATGCTTGAAAGTCTGAAAGTTTCATGGCAGAGACCAATGCTGAGCCGATGAAGTGGACTTGTCTTTTAGTGAGACTTAGTCACTTCATGGCAAACTAATTACATTGGGCCCTTCCACCTTGGAGGGCAGTATTTCATCTGAAACAGAATTGAATCTTATGTGAATGCTGACTTCCCTTCCGTGCTTACAGGTTTTGCCAGCATCAACATCAAAGACTTATAGTATGTGGCATCATGGTAGTCTAAAAGATCCATTTAACAAAAAAGGTGGTGTGACAATGGCACATTCCTATGAGAGCCTCTGGTTCTAACCTATGCAACATTACCCAAAACCATCTGGCATAACGGAATAACAGAATACTTGACTAAAGATTCAACCAAGGCACATCCTTTTTACAAAACAAATCTAGGGTTGAGACATTGTCTGCCTGGATGCAGTATATGTACTGAACTGATTTCTTGAAATATGGAGAGTAGTGCCCAGTAAATAGAACACACACTGCAGGGATCCAGTAAGATTGGCTTCTTTCACAATCACTGCCTGTCACTTATGAGCAATTTATTATTTCTTGCCTGACATCCTAATTTCAGCTGGATTGGATGTTCTAGTTCTTGGGAGTAGATGGGTTGGGACATTTGTACCCAGACCATAGTAGAATTAGAATCTCTGGGAACAGAGTATATGTCGACATGATAAGATTTACTTGGGCCTCTCTTGGGGTTCTTGGTTCTTGGTTGCTTCATTAACTACAATAAAGCCATTGACTGTTTAGATCACAACAAACTGTGGGAAATTCTCAAAGAGATGGGGATACGAGACTAACTTATCTTACCTGTCTCCTGAGAAACCTCTATGTGGGTCAAAAAGCAATGGTTAGAACCAGACATGGAAAAACAGACTGGATCCAAATTGGGAAAGTAGTATATCAAAGCCGTATACTGTCACCTTGCTTATTTAACCTAAATGCAGAGTATGTCATGTGAAATGCCAGGCTGGATGAATCATAAGCTGGAATCAGGATTGCCAGGAGAAACACTAACAATCTCAGATATGCAGATGATGCCACTCTAATGGGAGAAAGAGAATAATAATTAAAGAGCCTCTTGAAGAGAGTGAAAGAGGAAAGTGAAAAAATTGGCTTAAAACTCAGGATTCAAAAAATGAAGATCATGACAGCTGGTCCCATCACTCCGCTGCAAATAAAAGCAGGAAAATGGAAATAGTGATAGATTTTAGTTTTTTGGAATCCAAAGTCACTGCTGGCTGTGAGTGCAGCCATGAAATTAAAATATGCTTGCTCCTTGGAAGAAAAATTATGACAAACCTAGTTCAGTTCAGTATTTCAGTCATGTCCAACTCTTTGTGACCCCATGGAATGCAGCACGCCAGGCTTCCCTGTCCATCACCAACTCCCAGAGATTAATCAAACTCATGTGCATTGAGTCAGTGATGCCATCCAACCATCTCATTCTCTGCCATCCCCTTCTCCTCCTTTCTTCAATCTTTCCCAGCATTAGCGTCTTTTCAAATGAGTCAGCCCTTCACATCAAGTGGCGAAAGTATTGGAGTTTCAACTTTAGCATCAGTCCTTCCAATGAATATTCAGGACTGATTTCATTTAGGATGAACTGGTTGGATCCCCTTGCAGTCCAAGGGACTCTCAAGTGTCTTCTCCAATACCACAGTTTAAAGCATCAATTCTTCAGTGTTCAGCTTTCTTTATGGTCTAGCTCTCACATCCATACATGACAACTGGAAAAAACATAGCTTTGACTAGACAGATGTTTGTCTGCAAAGTGATGTCTCTGCTTTTTAATATGATGTCTCATTTGGTCATAGCTTTCCTCCAAGGAGGGAGCATCTTTTAATTTCATGGCTGCAGTCACCATCTGCAGTGATTTTGGAGCCCCCAAAAATAAAGTCTGTCACTGTTTCCCCATCTATTTTCCATGAAGTGATGGGACTGGATGCCGTTATCTTAGTTTTCTGAATGTTGAATTTTAAGCCAACTTTTTCACTCTCCTTTTTCACTTTCATCACTTTCATCATTTAGTTATTCCTTGCTTTCTGCCATAGGGTGGTGTGATCTGCATATCTGAGGTTATCGATCTTTCTCCCAGCAGTCTTGATTCCAGCTTGTGCTTCATCCAGCCCAACATTTCTCATGATGTACTCTGCATATAAGTTAAATAAGCAGGGTGACAACATATGGCCTTGACATACTCCTTTTCCTATTTTGAACCAGTTTGTTGTTCCGTGTCCAGTTCTAACCAGTGCTTCCTGACCTGATACAGATTTCTCAAGAGGCAGGTCAGGTGGTCTGGTATTCCCATCTCTTTAAGAATTTTCCAGTTTGTTGTGATCCACTTAGTCAAAGGCTTTTGTATAGTCAATAAAGCAGAAATAGATGTTTGTTTGTTTGTTTGTTTTTCCTGGAATTCTTTCGCTTTTTTGATGGTCCAACGGATGTTGGCAATTTGATCTCTGGTTCTTCTGCCTTTTCTAAATCCAGTTGAACAAAGACAGCATATTAAAAAGCAGATATATCACTTTTCCAACAAAGGGCCATATAGTCAAAGCTATGCTTTTTCCAGCAGTCATGTATGGATATGAGATTTGGACTATAAAGAAAGCTGAGCACTGAAGAACTGATGCTTTTGAATTTTGATGCTGGAGAAGACTCTTGAGAGTTCCTTGAACAGCAAGGAGGTCAAACCAGTCAATACTAAAAGAAATCAACCCAGAAATGGAAGGACTGATGCTGAAGCTGAAGCTCCAATACTTTGGCTACCTGATGCAAAGAGCCAACCTATTTGAAAAGACCCTGATGCTGGGAAAGATTGAGGGCAGGAGGAGAAGGGAGTGACAGAGAATGAGATGGTTGGAGAGCATCAACAACTTAGTGGATATGAATTTGAGCATTCTTTGGGAGACAATGAAGGACAGGAAGCACGGCGTACTGCAGTTCATAGGGTCACAAAGTGTCTGACATGACTTAGCGATTAAACCACATCAACAACTATATGAAAACACTTTTGCAGCAATTACACTCAGGGTCGAGGATGCCCAAGACTAGTCTTCTTGGAGATGAAGTTTTGGCTAATCCCTCAGACAAGCAACCTGGCCCAGATGAAATGCTTGAAGGGGAGGCATATCTAAAACTGGTGGTGAAGAAGGAGCATGATAAACATAACTAACAGATATTGTTGTAAAGTTGCTACATCATTCTTTGTGACCCCCTGGCATGTAGCACATCAGGTCCTTCTGTCATTCACTATCTCCCAGAGTTCATTCAAACTCTTGTCCATTGAGTCAATGATGCTATCTAACCATCTCAGTCTCAGTCACCCCAATATCCTTTTGTCTTCAATCTTCCCCAGCATCAAGGTCTTTCTCAATGAGTCAGTTTTTGGCATCATGGAGACAAAGTATTGGAGTTTCAGCTTCAGTAACAATCCTTCCAATGACTTTTTAGGATTGATTTTCTTTAGGATTTACTGGTTTGATATACTTACAGTTCAAGGGATTTTCAAGAGACTTCTTCAGCACCACAGTTCAATAGCATGAATTATTTGGCACTCAGGCCTCATAAGACACAATTCTCACTTTTATATATGGCTATACAAACCTTTTTTGACACTGTGATATCTCTGCTTTTTAATAGACTATCTATATATGTAAATAGCCTTCCCTCCAAGAAGCAAACCTCTTAATTTCATGGCTGCAGTCACCATCCACAGCAATTTTGGAGAACAAGGAAATAAAATCTGATGCAGCTTCCTTCCACTTTGTCCCCTTCTATTTATCGTGAAGTGAAGGGATCAGATGCCATGATCTTAGTTTTTTGAATCTTGAGTCTTAAGCCAACTTTTTAATTTTCCTCTTTCTCTCTCATCAAGAAACTGTTCAGTTCTTCTTCTCTTTCTTCCATCAGATGAGTATCATCTGTATATGTGAGGTTGTTTATATTTTCCTGACAATCTTGATTCCAGCTTGTGTTTCATCCAACTCAGCATTTCCCATGACATATACTGCATAAAAGTTTAATAACCAGAGTGAAAATATACAGCCTTGATGTACTACTTTCCCAATTTTTAACCACTCCATTATTCCATGTCTGGTTCTAACTTTTTGACCGACCCACATACAGGTTTTTCAGGAGGCAGGTAAGATGGTCTGGTGTTTCCATCTCTTTCAGAATTTTCCAGTTTGTTGTGATTCTCGGAGTCAAAGGCTTTAATGTAGTCAATGAAGCAGAAGTAGATATTTTTCTGGAATTCTCCTTCTTTCTCTGTAATACAATGAATCTTGACAATTTGTTCTCTGGTTCCTCTGACTTTTCTAAATCCAGCTTGTACATCTGAAAGTTCTCAGTTCATATATTGCTGAAGCCTAGCTTGAAAGATTTTGAGCATAACCTTACAAGCATGTGAAATGAGCACAATTGTATGGTGCTTTGAACATTTGATTAGAATTAAATCATCCATCCTTGCATGAAATGTTCTCTTACCTCCAGTTTTCTTGAAGAGATTTCTAGTCTTTTCCATTCTATTGTTTTCCTCTATTTCTTTGCATTGTTCATTTAAGAATGCCTTCTTTTTTCTTTGCTAGTCTCTGGAACACTGCATTCACTTGGGTATATCTTTCCCTTTTTCCCTTGCCTCTTGCTTCTCTACTTTCCTCAGCAGTTTGTAAAGTCTCCTCATAAAACCACTTTACTTTTTTACTTTTCTTTTTCTTTGAAATGGTTTTGGTCATTCCCTCCTGTACAATGTTATGGACCTCCATCCAATGTTCTTCAGTCTCTACCAGATCTAATCTTATGAGTCTATTTGTCACATCCACTGTATAATCATAAGGGATTTGATTTAGGTCATGTCCAAACAGCTTAGTGGATCTCCTACTTTGCAGTCAAAGATGGAGAAGCTGTATACAGTCAGTAAAAACAAGCCCGGGAGCTGATTATGGCTCAGATCATGAACTTCTTATTGCCAAATTCAGACTTAAATGGAAGAAAATAGGGAAAACATTAAAATATCAATATTAATTAATAAGACATAGAACTGTAGGTGTTTTCTCTTGTTCTCAAGAAGATTTAATAAACTGTCCTTTGCAATATCATCTGAAAGTGATCATCTGATCTGAAAGTTGCATACCCATCACTGAAAGAAGTATTTCAAATCATGTTCTTTGTTTTTTTCCCAGAAGAAGCTGGGAAAGTGACTCTCTGGGGAGGTTATCTGATGTAACTCAAAGAAACCATGAACAATATCCTACTTATTATGTATAGAGATTTTTTTTCAATCATTTCCATTCTTTCATTCAGATCTCTATTTTTAAAATTTTTCTCAGCTATTTTCCAAGTAGTTTTCTAGATTCTTACAATAAAGCAGTTGAAAAGATAATCTCTGCTTTCATGGAACTAACACTATATTTGGTAAACAGAATAAAATGTTAGATATATAATACATAGTGGTGTAAAGCATGCTAAGAATAAAATGATTACAAAAGTAAAAGAATAAAGAGGGATTAGTATTGATATTTAAATATGGGGATAGAAAAAGACATCTTGAGAAGAAAGCATGTTTAGTGTCTTAAAGGAACTGCCATCAACTATATGGGGACAAGTTTTCAGGACAGAGGTAATATGAGGAAAAAAATCTAAGATAGGAGCATGCAGGGCACACATAAGAAGAGTGTAAAGGCCAGCACAGCGTGCAAAGGTGAGGGTGGTAATCAGGGGGCAGATCATGGAGGGACTTTCAGGATTTTTTCCTTTGGTGTGATGGAAAGACACTGGAGTGTTTGGGGCAAGGGCATGGGATCTAAACAAGGTTTGAAATGATTCCCTTTGACAGCTCTGTGGAAAATACATTTTTGTTGAATCAAGCAAAATTGTATTTAAAAATAAATCTGAAATCCTACAAAGAAAATGGAAAACCTGAGGATAAATAAAAATGATTACATTGCCTTGTTGGAAATGTCCATAGACCCAGAGTCCTTTTGTTACTTTGGACATACAGATACTTGTTATGTTTAAAATGATTTAATAAGTTTTTGGATATTTATTTCTGTTACTCTTTTCCTGCATTCATAGTAACCTTCTACTATGATCTTCTTGCCTTTTAACAAAAGACACCAAGATAATCAGCAGGAGAAAAAAGTTTGCCAAAAGATGTTATTTGGTTCTGCTTAAAAAGAGGCCCCAAGGATGTAGCCATTAAAATCCAAGAAGGTCCAGGATGTAAAATGAGCTTGGCATCCACATGTTGTCCTGTATGTAGCCAGTGTTACTCAATAGGGTGAGGTCCTGCAGTTAGTGATGGGAGAATGTGAGTTCCACAAAGGTGTTGATTATACACACACACACACACACACACACACACACACACACACACAGTATGCAGCACAATTAAGCACATAGCGTCTAAAGAGAAGAATAAGAAGCAATAAAAGAAGAATGTTAGGATCTCAGAGCTACTGTCTTACTGGTGAGAAGGCATAGTCTGTGCTATTTATCATTGCTCCAGAAAGACCAGTCTCACACTTAACATGTCACTGACAGGCATATGTTCCTAGAAGTCCAAGAAAGAGCATGAGCTGTGATAACATGACAAGTCCAAGAGTCCAAGAGACAACATGAGCTGTGTTAAGCTGGGAGTTCATAACAATTTGGAGAGCCCGGGATCACTGAGGGGTGCTCAGGTTAGACGGGCTGGCCTGGTGGCTCAGATGGTAAAGAATCTGCCTGCAATGTGGGAGACCTGGGTTCGATCCCGGGGTTGGGAAGACCTGCTGGAGGAAAGCATACTACCCACTCCAGTATTCTTGTCTGGAGAATCCTCACAGACAGAGGAGGCTGGTGGGCTGTAGTCCATAGGGTCTCAGAGTCAGATACAACTGAGTGATTAACCACACACACACAAATTAGACTATTTTTTTTAAAAATAAAATCATGCCATTGATTGTTACTTGTGGATAAAAACATTTGACATTTACCTCTTTTATGCCAAGAGAAACATAACACAAAAGGAAGATGAAAAACAAAAATATGACCATGACCCTAAGCAGGTAGTGTCTGAACAATAGGCTTTCAGGGTTCAATTTACCATCAAAGCATACAAAGTTAATCGGAAAATTAAATATTTGTAAAAGAATTTAAAGTTCACTTTAACTTTAGGGTAACTTGAATTAGGTTTTAGGCAACTCTTCTCTCCTCTCTCTCTTGATATCTAAAACTATTAAAATAGAAGTAGCTTTACCATAATATGTTATGAAACATTTTTGAGAAAAAGCTGTCATGGCCTCTCTCTGAGTTTCACAGACAGAATGCAGATGGCAGAGATAATGCTGAGCCTCAACCCTAAGGGACTGTTGCTGGTTAATTGCAAAGTTTATTTTTTCCTCTTTTTATAACGCTGTGTCATTTAGGGGCTCCCAGCCCACTGGTATGGGTCCTGTCGCTTAGTTCCTCATGTCTACTGAACAGCTGCAAAATGTGGCAGCCTGGTGTGTTGAGGCCACAAGTCGCATTTGCAGCATTTGTCCCCATGTTACCATTATCATTTCACATTTTTAAACGATACCTACTGAAAATGAGTGGTTCAGTTTTAAAAGGCCTTACAAAACCAATTTAAGTGGATAGCTACTAGGTAGGTAAATAGGCGTACAAGTTAACATTCAGACAACGTTTATTTTTGATAAAAAATAAAAATAAAAACAATTCATTAACACCTGAATCATTCACTGATTAAAAAATCCCAAAGTGACTATATAACTTGTACTCTTTTTATATATCATTAAGCATTTCAAAGGGAAAATATCATTGCTATTTGTAGGAAACCAGTATATGGTTTAGAGAGTGTCTTATATACCTATGCTCTTTTTTTCCCCTTAATTGAGCAGATTTTGGAAAATAGCTTTCATGAAATTCAATTATCATTTCTTAATGTGCCAGGGTTTTCAGAAAGTATGATTACAATAAATCCTCAGAGATTATCCCATTGTCCAGTGGAAGGTACTTGCAGGGTAGGAAAATGTTGCCCAATTTGCCCTCAAAAACAACTTGTCTACTGAAGGTGATCTTTATGGTAAGCCCATAAGCAATGATATGAACCCTACCTTGTGCAAATAACCACACTGGTTTTCCAACTCTGCACTTCTGCCATATGAGAACTCATCCAGGAAAGTGAGAAGTGGGTAAAAATGAAACTACACCAGCAGGTGTCTCATCACAGCCTCTGTGTTTTAACATATTTGAGTTTCCTAAGCAACTATGCTCCCTAGGAAATTGGTTAAACTGCTTCTATAGAAACCATTAACTGAGCAATTCCTCCTTCATATCAGCTTTATGAGAGAGCACAGGAAAATGATGGGAGAATGTTTTCTACTTCCTCAGTTCTAGAAATTTTCTTGTGGAGTATTTCAGAACAATACTGGATAAACGTGAACATTTATGTCACTAGTTTTCAGTACTTCCTGCTTATTGCATTGCATATAATATAGACACTACAGTGTTGAAGGATGTTGTTTATTCATGTGAAAATTTTAGAGGACTAGGAATATTTTACAGTTTGTTTGCAGGAATAATTTGACATTTTTCTCTATTAAACAATGGCCCATAAATTAATATGATTAGCTTTGGACTTACTAGAACACTGCATTTACCTATTTCATAATGAATTATATATCTTGCCATTGCTAAATTGCATCACCTTTATGCCTTATCATAAGAAATATAAAGGAACATTTTTAATAAAATTAAATTAGCATATTTATTAAAGTATGTATATTCTTTTGATTTCCATTTCTACTCACATTTTTGAAAGTTATATTTTATTACTACTTTGACTGCATTAGCCAACACTTGTGTGTTGTCTTTTTTTATTAATTTTAAGACTAAGCAAAATAAGTGATCCAGGGATAATGATTAGAGCTCATATATTTGAGAACTGACAATAAGAAAAAAATATACAAAATAAATCTTATATATATAATTATTGGTCTATGTTAGAATGATTTTAAAGTAAAAAAAAAATAAAAGAATGCACTTATTTTGAGATTTAATCAAGTATAATACCAATTTTATGTGTGAAAGTTCAGTTCAGTTGCTCAGTCATGTCTAACTCTTTGAGAACCCATGGACTGCAGCATGCCAGGGCTCCCTGTCCATCACCAACTCCCAGAGCTTGCTCAGATTCATGTCCATCAAATCAGTGATGCCATCCAAATATCTCATCCTCTGTCATCCCCTTCTCCTTCTGCCTTCAATCTTTACCAGCATCAAAGTCTTTTCTAAGGAGTCAGTTCTTCATATCAGGTGGCCAAAGCACTGAAACTTCAGTTTTAGGATCAGTCCTTCCAATGAATATTCAGGACTGATTTCCTTTAGGATGGATTGGTTGGATCTCCTTGTAGCCCAAGGCACTCTCAAGAGTCTTTTCCAACACTACAGTTCAAAAGCATCAATTCTTCAGAGCTCAGCCTTCTTTACAGTTCAGCTCTCATGCCCATACAGGATGACTGGATAAACCATAGCTATGACTATAAGAACCTAAGTAATGTCTCTGCTTTTTAACACACTGTCTAGGTTGGTCATAGATTTTCTTCCAAGGAGCAAGAGTCTTTTAATTTCATGGCTGCAGTCACGATCTCCAGTGACTGTGGAGGCCAAGAAAAGAAAGTTTGTCACAGTTTCCAACATTTCCCCATGAATTTTCCATGAAGTGATGGGACCGGATATCAAGATCTTTGTTTTATGAATGTTGAGTTTTAAGTCAACTTTAATACTCTCCTCTTTCACTTTCATCAAGAGGCTCTCTAGTTCCTATTCATTTTCTGCTATAAGAGTGGTACCATCTGCATATCTGAAGTTTTTGATATTTCTCCTGGTAATCTTTATTCTTGTTTGTGCTTCACCCAGCCTGGCATTTTGTATGATGTACTATGAATATAAGTTAAATAAGCAGGGTGACAATATACAGATTTGTTGTACTCTTTTTGCAATTTGGAACCAGCCTGTTGTCTCATGTCTGGTTCTAATTGTGGCTTCTTGACCTGCATACAGACTTCTCAGGAGGCAGGTAAAGTGGTCTGGTATTTCCATCTCTTTAAGAATTTTCCACAGTTTGTTGTGATCCACACAGTAAAAGGCTTTGGAGTAGTTAATGAAGCAGAAGTAGATGTCTTTTCTGGAAATCTCTTGCTTTTTCTATGACACAACAGATGTTGGCAATTTGATCTTTGGTTCCTCTGCCTTTTCCAAATTCAGCTTGAACATCTAGACATTCTTGATTAATGTACTGTTGAAGCCTAGTTTGGAGAATTTTGAGTATTACTTTGCTACCATGTGAGATGACTGCAATTTTGTTGGTACTGTGAACATTCTTTGGCATTGCCTTTCTTTAGGATTGGAATGAAAACTGATATTTTCCAGTCCTGTGGCCTCTGATGAGTTTTCCAAATTTACTGGTGTATTGAGTGCAGCACTTTCACAGCATCATCTTTTAGGATTTGAAATGGCTCAGCTGAAATTCCATCCCCTGTACTAGCTTTGTGTGTAGTAATGCTTCCTAAGGCCCACTTGATCTCACACTCCAGGATGTCTGACTCTAGGCAAGTGATCACACAGTCATGGTTATCTGGGTCAATAAGATCTTTTTTGTATAGTTCTTCTGTGTATTCTTGCCACATCTTCATGTCTTCTGCTTCTGTTAGGTCCATAACATTTCTGTCCTTTATTGTGCCCATCTTTGCATGAAATGTTCCCTTGGTATCTCTAATTTTCTTGAAGAGATCTCTAGTCTTTCCAGTTCTATTGTTTTGCTCTATTTCTTTGCATTGATCATTTAGGAATGTTTTCTTATCTCTGTTTGCTATTCTTTGGAACTCTGCATTCAGATGGATATATCTTTCCTTTTCTGCTTTGCCTTTCATGTCTTTTCTTTTTTCAGCTATTTGTAAGGCATCCTCAGATCAGACATCCATTTTTATTTTTGTATTTCTTTTTCTTTTGGATATTTTTGATCACCGCCTCCTGTGCAATGTCACAAACCTCTGTCCATATTTCTTCTGGCACTATGCCTACAGATATAATCCCTTGAATCTACTTGTCACTTTCATTGTTTAATTCTGAGAGATTTGATTTAGGACATGCATAAATGGTTTAGTGGTTTTTCATACTTTCTTCAATTTATGTGTGAATTTTTCAATAAGGAGTTCATGATCTGAGCCACAGTCAGCTACTGGTCTTGTTTTTGCTGACTGTATGGGGCTTCTACATCTTTGCCTGCAAAGAATATGATCAGTCTGATTTCAGTATTGACCATCCTGTGATGTCCATGTGTAGAGTGATCTCTTGTGTTGTTGGAAGAGGCTGTTTGCTATGACCAGTGCATTCTCTTGGCAAAGCTTTTTTAGCCTTTGACCTGCTTCATTTTGTACTCTAAGACCAAACTTGCCTGTTACTCCAGATATCTCTTGACTTCCTACTTTTGCCCAGTCTCCTATGATGAAAAGGGCATGGTTTTTTTTGTTTTTTTTTTTTTGGTGTTAGTTCTAGAAGGTCTTGTAGATCTTCATAAAATCATTCATCTTCAGTTCTTTGTCATTAGTGGTGAAATACCTATGTGGGTACTTTTATTTAAATAAGATAATGTAGTATTATTTTTACCACATACACATTTGTTGTCAGTATTTTTCTTTCTCTTAATCTACTCCTACTGCAGACCTTCCATTTTTGGTGTTTGTAAGATTAATGTAGTAATTTATTTTAAGTTTTAGCATTACAAATAGTGGTTTAATTAGTTTCACTTGGCTTATGATAAATCTTGTCATATTGTTCACATATATGTATTTGTATATAAACAGATGTTTAATATTTTATCCTATAGCTGTTAATTTTCCTATATTTTTAGTTCCCTCAGATTTCTATATTTTCAAATTTTTGTTAGTTTTATTTTCTATATTCATGTTACTCATGAAGATAAAATTTACTTTTATTCAGTGTAAAGCATCCAATATGTTTTCTTCCACAATCAACTGAAAGGCGAGTTCCCCTACTTCATCGTATACATAGAGAACATGCATAGAGGACGTAAGTTTAGCCATATAGAATCTTTTTAATCTTGGAATTTAGGTGTCATTCATCATAGACTTTCCAGTGAACATCAATAGTTATATTACTTAATAGTAGTAACTTCAATGTAAATCTTTCTAAGAGACACTTCATATTTTCTTGCTCTGTTCAATAATGTCAACACACTTTAATATTTTACTCATGATGACCAGGATTATCATTAGAAACTTCAACAATGTCTATAATGAGTAAGTTCATCCATTGCTTATTGATGAACTTAATCATTTTCTGCCTTCATCATACTTCTCAGAATTGAATGCCTTTTGCCACTCTTGCCTTAAATACTCTCCTCACTTTATGTGGTGGAAATACACACCTGACTTCCTCCTAACTCTCCAGAGCATCCATCACCAGGAGAAATCTAAGTGCTGAAATTCTTCAAATGTTCATTGTTAAGTTTGTTTCTTCTTTCTCTATACAATCTTTATAGTTGACTATATTGGGCTGAATTGTGTTCCACAAAAGGACATGTTGACTTCCCTGATAGTTCAGTGGGTAAAGAATCTGCCTACTATCCAGGAGATACAAGAGATGCTGGTTCTCTTCCTTGGTCTGGAAGATACCCTGGAGGAGGAAATGACAATCCACTCTAGTATTCTGGCCTGAAGAATTCCATGGACAGAGGAGCTTGGCAAAGTACAGCCCATGGGGTCACAAAGAGTTGGACATGACTGAGCACATAGTGCATGGCATGGCAAGAAGATACGCTGGAGTCCTGTTCCCCAAAACCTCAGAATGTGACTGCATTTGAAAATAGTGTTATCACAGATGGGCTTCACTGATAGTTCAAGTTGGTAAAGAATCTGCCTGCAATTCAGGAGACCCTGGTTTGATTTCTGGATTGGGAAGATCCCCTGGAGAAGGGAAAGGCTACCCACTCCAGTATTCTGGCCTGGGGAATTCCATGGACTATATAGTCCATGGGGTTGTAAACAGTAGGACACAACTGAGTGACTTTCACTTTCACAGATGTAATTAGTTAAGATGAGGTGACTCGAGTAATCTTGGACTTTCATCTAATATAATCAGTATCCTTATAAGAAGTGATAGATATACACAAAAAACAAACATCATGTGATAACATGGAGTCACAGAGGGAAGATGGCGAAAGAAAATGGGGACCTAGACAGCTGTTACACTTCCACACCAAGAACACCTAGTGCTTAAAGAAACTACAAGAAAAAAACAAAGATAACTCCTCTTAGAGACTTCTGAGGGAGCATAACCCTGTGGATACCTTGATTTACTTCTTAAACCTTCCAGCACTATGAGAAAACAATTCTATTGTTTTAAGTCACTTAGTTTGTGATACTTTGTTACAACAGTTCTAGGAAGCTAATAAATTGACCTATTATCTCCTCAAGATTAAATTCCATTCAAATTTACATCATCAAAAATTCACGATCTAAAAGTTGAGAACTGTGTTTTATTAGGCAGACAATCTGAGGATTTCAAGCCCAAGAGACAAGACTCATAAATTCTAGAGGAGCTGTTCAAAAGAGATTAAGTGTGGGGGAGCCAGGATATATAGAAGTTTTTGTAACAAAGACCAGGTAGGTGGAACATCAAAAGATTACCGTTAATTAAAGAAAACCAGATATTTTAAGTTAAGGAATTTAGTGCTTTTTTTCTTTTTTTCTTTTTTTAATGTACAAGGTGTAAGACTCCAGGCTTACTGAAATCATTTCTTTGATATGCACCTCAGCTATCTGGGACTACTATTTTGTGTTTTCCCATCCTGAGTTTCCTCAGGATAAACTCTTGTTGGGCCTCTGCAGCGGCTGACTTCTAGAGGGGGTGGGAGCATACTGCCTTCATCCTGAATTCCCTCAAGGTTCACCATCAGGGCTGCTATAATATTATGATTTGATGGCTGCAACATCCTTTGTTTACTGATATGGCAGACCATATTTTTCATTCACACGGTTCTCTTGTTTAATATGTAGAAAAGCAAACAAAAAACTATTTTTGAATGTAATATATGCAATAACAAACTGCCAACTTTCTTCTCTCAGCTTCTTCCCTCCCCCAAAACACTATGAATTCATATTTCAGTGAATGTGAATTTCAGCAAATGTGAATTTCAGTGAATATTTGCTGAATCATTCAAGCCCCAAAATGAGGAATAGCAATGGGTTCCCCTCTTTATGTCACAGAGAATTACATATCATCACTAATTTACAAAACTGCCTCAAAAATAAAACCTACTTTCTCTCCAGGTTCCTACTTTTCTTCTGCACTAGTCCACACCATCACTTATACTAACCTGGATAATTTTAATTTGTCTATCTCTTTCTTAGGGGCTTCCCTGGTAGCTCAGACAGTACAGAGTCTGCCTACAATTCGAGAGACCTGAGTTCAATCCCTGGGTCAGGAAGATCCCCTGGAGAAGGAAATGGCAACTCACTCCAGTGTTCTTGCTTGGAAAACCCCATGGACTGAGGATCCTGGTAGGCTACAGTCCATGGGGTCGCTAGGAGTCGGATACGACTGAGCAACTTCTGTACAAATTACAGATATATTTTATAAATATAAAATACAGCTAATAATGCCTTCAATTAGCATTTTCAATGTTTCTCCATCACATTTAGACAGGGATTCTGTTTAATGTAGATTGGAAGACCTATGTGATACATCCTATACTTATTTATCCAACCTCAAGGCAAATGATTCTTCTGCTCATTCAGTACCATTTGTCCATAAGGCCTGTCTTTCACATGCATAGCCTGACTGCTTATGCCAGTCTCCTGAGTGAATTCTCTACCATAAACGCACTTATTCTTTTCATGGCTGTTTCTTTCTCATTGTTTAAATATCATTAAGTGCTACTTTCTCAGAATTTTTTTTCTTAAATATGCATCTAATACTATAATCTAATATATCTAATGCTTGTTATACACCCTACCACTATTTATTTTTTTTTCAAAGTATTTGGCCATTAACTTCATTGTATTTGCCATAATATACAATCACAATATACAAATTTTATATTTATATTTATTTGTATTCTATTTTGATATTTTGCTGTCTCCCTCTTAGACTCTGTTGTGTGAAGAAAACTGCCACATTATTGCAGTCCACACTGAATTCCGTGTCTTAGCATAGGACCTAGCGAAAAAAAACAAAACAAAAAGAAAGCATTGTTGAAGGAGGGAAGCAAAAATAGAATGAAGAAAGGAAGGAAGAGTGGAAGGAAGGAAGGGAGAAAGAAGGAAGGACAGAAACAAAAGATGTTATCTCAAACCTTAAATGATTCCCATTCACATGGTGAAGGACTGGGTAGAAAGAGATTCATCTGTCATCAGCTATTCTTTGTGACTACTGACATGTGTCCAGCAACTGGGATCTACTGCATCATTCTAAGGAGAAGGCAATGGCAACCCACTCCAGTACTCTTGCCTGGAGAATCCCATGGACGGAGGAGCCTGGTAGGCTGCAGTCCATGGGGTCGCTAGGAGTCGAACATGACTGAGCAACTTCACTTTCACCTTCATGAACTGGAGAGGGAAATGGCAATCCACTCCAGTATTCTTGCCTGGAGAATCCCAGGGACGGCAGAGCCTGGTGGGCTGCCGTCTATGGGGTCACATGGAGTCAGACACGACTGAAGCGACTTGGCTGTGGCGGCATCATTCTAAATATCCAAAAAATAACTGTAGCTTCTAGATGGTGTAAAATTTGGCTAGCCTCTGTATTTTCTTTTAAATTTTTGGTCACCAGTGTACTTTTAAATTTAAACTTGGAAAAAATATTTTTCTTGTTCCATCAAGATATTGTTATCTTTACTCACAATCCTTAATATATTCATAGGATATATGCATATGTATGTATATATGTGTGTATGTATATGACATCAGACATAATAGATATATATATAAGAACATTATCAGTATATAATTGTTATAAGGAAAATACTGAAGTATTGTTTCCTGTATGTGTCAAATATCAGTATATAATTGTTATAAGGAAAATACTAAAGTATTGTTTCCTGTATGTGTCAAATATCAGAAAAAAAGGTGTTCAACAAAAATAATTTCACTGATCAAATTGCAGATTTTGTAAAGGAAAATATTCAGTTCTTACTGAATGTGAATAATGAATGTTGGCAGAAGTTATCTGAGTATTCAGTAATATAACAACTATCTAGTTAATTGTTTCTAGCTTTTTAGAACTATGGAAATATTAAATATCTCAATACACATATATTAAGGAGGAACGATTGAATTT
Source organism: Cervus canadensis (assembly GCF_019320065.1). Classification (NCBI taxonomy): domain Eukaryota; kingdom Metazoa; phylum Chordata; class Mammalia; order Artiodactyla; family Cervidae; genus Cervus; species Cervus canadensis. The sequence continues at coordinate 47,437,400 of NC_057394.1, read as the reverse complement.
CTTTCCTTCAGTTGTTTCTACTCTTTCAATTTGTTTGTTTTGTTTTTGAGATGTAAAAAAGGAGAAATCAAGGACAGGACAACAGACAAAAATAGTACTTTAGAGGTGTAGTTTTTGTTTTAGTCACTTCAGTTGTGTCTGACTCCATGCGACCCCATAGTCGGCAGTACACCAGGCTCTTTTTTCCGTGGGATTTCCCAGATAAGAATACTGGAGTGGGTTGCCATTCCCTTCTCCAGCAGATCTTCCCGACCCAGGGACTGAACCTGGTTCTCCTGCATTGCAGGGAGGTTCTTTACCATCTGAGCCACCAGGGAAGCCCATTTTAGAGATATACCCCCAAGCTAGTTAGGCAGCTATCATTTGAGAATATTCACAAAGCATATGGCATTCCCTTAGAACATATCTACAAACTAAGGTGGCAGAAGATAGCAACATATTGAGTTTCATTGCTTCAGTCTTGAGTGTTTTATCAGGACATTTTAGAGAAACCAAAGGCACTGAGCATTAATATGCCTGGAATCATATTTGTGAGTTAATGTAAACTTTTCCCCAATAAAATCAAGGAAAACCAAAGAAAATTAGATAGTCCTAGATGAGTTTAGTGGTCTTCTTGCTTATGGATTCTGACTATGTTAGCAATTAAGAATCATGCACAAGCAAAAATTACCTAGAGATAAATTAAAATGAAAGAACAACAATCCGAAACCTATAGAATGCAACAAAAGCAGTTCTAAGAATGAAGTTTATAGCAATATAATCTTATCTCAATAAACAAGGAAGATCTCAAATAAACAACCTAACTTTACATGTAAAACAGAGAAAGAAAGAAAAAAAAGAAAAAAACCTAAGGTTAGGAGGAAGAAAGAAATAATAAATGTCAGAATTGAAATAAAACACAAAGAAAATAATAGCAAAGATTAATGAAACTAAAATCTGGCTCTTTGAAAAGATAAACAAAATTGATAGCCAGCCTCATCAAGGAAAAAGGGAGAGGACTCAAATCAATAAAATTAAAAATGAAAAAGAAGTTACAACTGACTCCACAACAATACAAAGGGTCATAAGACATTACTATAAGCAATTGTATGCCAATAAAATGGACAAGTTGAAAGAAATGGACAAATTCTTAGAAAGGCAGTCTCCCAAAACCGATACAGGAAAAAGTGGAAGCTATGAACAGAACAATCACAAACACTGAAGTAGAAACTGTGATTAAAATCTCCTAACAAAGAAAAGTCAAGGATCTGATGGCTTCACAGAATTGTATCAAACATTTACTGAAAACCTAACATGCATCCTTTTAAAACTCTTCTAAAAAATTGCAGAGGAAGAAAAAATTTCAAACTCATTCTATGAAGCTACCATCACCCTGATACCAAAATCAGCAAAAATACAATACCATCAAAAAAAAAAAAAAAATTACAGGTCAATACCACTGATGAATATAAAGTCAGAAATCCTCAACAAAATACCAGCAGTCTAAATCCAACAATGTATCAAAAGGATTATACACTATGATCAAGTGGTAGTCATCCTAGGGGTACAAGGAATTTTTTTTTTAATATTAAATCAATCAATATGATGCAACATATCAGCAAACTGAAGAATAAAAATGATACCATCATCTCAACAGATACATAAAAAGCCTTTGACACAGTTTAACATCAGTTTATGGTAAAAACTCTTTAGAAAGTGGTCATAGAGGGAAACTACATCAATACAATAAAAGCTGTAGACAACACATTTACAGCTAACATCGTACTCAATGGTGAAAAGCTGAAAATGTTTCTTCTTAGATCAGGAACAAGGCAAGGATGTCCACTCTAACTGTTTTTATTCAACATCGTTCTAGAAGTACTACCTATAGCAAGCAAAGAAAAGAAAGAAATAAAGGGAATCCCATTTGGAAAAGAATAATTTAAGCTGTTAGCATTTGCAGATGACATGATACTATATATAGAAGATACTAAAGATTCCACCAGAAAGCTATTAGAACTCAATGAATTTGGTAAAGTTGCTTTTTGCAAAATTAATACACATAAATCTGCTGCATTTCTATACACTTACAATGAAGGATCAAAAATAGAAATTCAAGAAACAGTCAAATTTACATTTGCATCAAAAAGGACAAAATATCTAGGAATAAGCCTACATAAGGAGACAAAAGACCTATACTTCAAAAATGATAAGATGCTGATGAAAGAAATCTAAGACATAAGCCTATAGAAAAATATACCATGTACATGGGTTGCAAGAACCAATATTGTCAAAATGACTATACTACCCAAGGCAGTCTATAAATTTAATGCATCCCTGATCAAATTGCCAATGGTATTTTTCACAGAACCAGAACAAATAATCTTAAAATTTGTATGAAGACACAAAAAACCCTGAATAGTCAAAACAATCTTGAGAAAGAAAAGCAAAACTGGAAGAATCAGGCTCCCTGACTTCAGTGTATACTACAAAGCTAAAATCATCAAAACTGTATGGTATTGGTACAAAAATAGAAATATAGATTGATGGAAAAGGATATACATGTCAGCAATAAAACCCACATATGTATGGTCAATTAATCTACAACAAAAGAGGCAAGACTACACAATGTCAGAAAGACAGTCTCTTTAACAAATGGTGCTGGGAAAACTGGAGAGCACATGTAAAAATATTAAATTAGATCATTTTTTAATGCCATATACAAAAGATAGCTCAAAATGGATTAAGAATCTAAATATGAGATCAGACACTATAAAACTCCTAGAGGAAAACAAGCAAAACACTCTCTGATATAAATTGCAACCATATCTTTTTTGATTCATCTCACAGAATAAAGGAAATAAAAACAAAAATAAGCAAATGGGACTTATTTAAACTCAAAAGTTTTAGTGCCATAGGGAACAATAAACAAAACAAAGGCAACTCACAGATTGGAAGAAATATTTGCAAATGAGGTAATGGACAAGGGATTGATTTCAATCTCTTGTTTACAAATCCCTTGTTTACAACCCCAAGTTTGCAAACAGTTCATGAAGCTTAATGTCATCAAAACAAATAACTCAATGAAAAAATAAGTAGAAAATCTAAATAGACATTTCTCCAAAGAAAGCATACAGATGGCCAAGAGGCATATGAGAAGATGCTCATAATTATCAACATATATCAAATGCTTGAGAGTGTGTGGACAAAACAGAACCCTCCTACACTGTTGGTTCAGTTCAATGGCTCAGTCGTGTCTGACTCTTTGTGACCCAATGGACTGCAGCACTCCAGGCTTCCCTGTCCATCACCAAATCCCAGAGCTTGCTCAAACTCATGTTCATCAAGTCGGTGATGCCATCCAGCCATCTCATCCTCTGTCCTCCCCTTCTCCTCCTGCCCCCAATCCCTCCCAGCATCAGGGTCTTTTCCAATGAGTCAATCGTCACATGAGGTGGCTAAAGTATTGGAGTTTCAACTTCAGCATCAGTCCTTCCAATGAACACCTGGGACTGATCTCCTTTAGGATAGACTGATTGGATCTCCTTGCAGTCCAAGGGACTCTCAAGAGTCTTCTCCAACACCATAGTTCAAAAGCATCAATTTTTTGGCACTCAGCTTTCTTCACCGTCCAACTCTCACATCCCTAATGACCACTGAAAAAACTATAGCCTTGACTAGACAGACCTTTGTTGGCAAAGTAATGTCTTTGTTTTTTAATACGCTATCTAGGTTGGTCATGACTTTCCTTCCAAGGAGTAAGGGTCTTTCAATTTCATGGCTGCAATCACCATCTGCAGTGATTTTGGAGCCCCAAAAGATAAAATCTGACACTGTTTCCACTGTTTCCCCATATATTTCCCATGAAGTGATGGGACCAGATGCCATAATTTTAGTTTTCTGAATGTTAAGCTTTAGGCCCACTTTTTCACTCTCCTCTTTCACTTTCATCAAGAGGCTCTTTAGTTCTTCTTTGCTTTCTGCCATACGGGTGGTGTCATCTGGATATCTGAGGTTATTGATATTTCTCCTAGAAATCTTGATTCCAACTTTTGCTTCTTCCAGCCCAGCGTTTCTCATGATGTACTCTGCATATAAGTTAAATAAGCAGGGTGACAATATACAGCCTTGACGTATTCCTTTTCCTATTTGGAACCAGTCTGTTGTTCCATGTCCAGTTCTAAGTGTTGCTTCCTGACCTGCATAATCTAATAACAAATGGAAGACTCTTGAAAGTCCCTTGGACTGCAAGGAAATCCAACCAGTCCATCCTAAAGGAAATCAGTCCTGGGTGTTCATTGGAAGGACTGATGTTTAAGCTGAAAGTCCAATATTTTGGCCACCTGATGCGAAGAGCTGACTCATTTGAAAAGACCCTGATGTTGGGAAAGATTGAAGGCAGGAGGAGAAGGGGATAACAGAGGATGAGATGGTTAGATGGCATCACCAACTCAATGGACATGAGTTTGGGTAAACTCTGGGAGTTGGTGATGGACAGGGAGGCCTGGTTTGCTGTGGTTCATGGGGTCACAAAGAGTCGGACATGACTGAGTGACTAAACTGAACTAAATAGCAAATACAAAATATGGTGAACTTCAAGGTTATTTGCTTTTTAGGTAGAATTTTGAACAAAATCCATTAAAGTAAATAAATCCTAATGGTGGGGTGAAGTTATGTGTTGGATTACATTTTAGAAGAAGTTTAAGAGTACATCAAATTGCAACATTGAGAACAGTTTCTAACTATCCAAAAGGAGTCATACTCTTTTAAAGATTTATTGAGATAAACACTAAATTTCTCTACTTTTTCATAGAGTTTTGCTCTAAACTCAAAGCCCACGGCTAGTTCAATGGGAAACTATTAGATGAGTAAGAGACTTTTGTGATTATCTACCCTACCTGGTAGACTTCCCTGGTGACTGAGTGGTAAAGAATCTGCCTGCCAGTGCAGGAGACATGGGTTCAATCCCTGAGTTGAGAGGATTCCCTGGAGAGGGAAATGGCAACCCACTCCAGTATTCTTGACTGGGAAATTCCATGGACAGGGGATGCTGGTGGGCTACTGTTCATGGGGACACAAAGAGTCAGATATGACAAAGTGACTAAAAAGCAACAACTGTACCTTATTGCTGCATCTTAATTTTGTCATCCTGAGTCTTAGTCTGTTTTTGTTGTCGTAGCCTCACAAAACCACTATCAGTTGATGTTTGTGGGGATGAGTTTTTGTTTAAAACAGTAAGAAACTTATTCTGGAGTTAGCATTTTGTCTGTAGTGATCATATACTTAGGTATGGGAAGACAAGCTTTAATTCTTTTATATTTTAAAAGACACATTGCTAGAAATGCATATGCCCTGTGGAGTTCAAAATTTGCTTATATATTAGAATCATACAAGTTGCCTCTGAAATGTGTGTTTATCTCTTTTTGAGAGTTAATTTCTAGACAGTCACAAAATTATTTGAAACTTATAATTAATAGGCAGGTGTCTGCCTTAGTGAGCCTTTCAAATTCAGTAGAATCTAATGTGTCTCTGTTTGGCATCATCAATACAATATGTCTTTTCAGGCAGAAATCTAACTTATGCACAGTCATTTTAAAAATTAACACAAATTGTGTTTTATGCAAAAGGGTTAATCATCATCTCTTCTTTCATAACAGAATTGAGAATAGCTGTTCAGGCAACTGTGAGATATGTGGTTTGATGCCTGGGTTGCTGTGATTAAAACAATGGCCTTTAGTTTGCAGTGCCATCAGCCTGGTGCATGTCACTAATACTGAATTCATTTTTAGAGAAGAACCATATACCCATCTTCCATGGCAATTACTGCAGAGGAGGAGAGATTCAGAAGTAAAAAATGAAACATTTCAAGGATGAATAGACCCTGAAAATTAGTAAAGTGGCAGGAAAGTCCAAGTTTGAAGAATGAAGAAATGGATATACATAGAAATAGCAGTTTGGAAAATATAAAAAGAATGATATTTTACAGAAACATCTGTTTGTTGTTGCTGAAAAATTTTAGCATCTAGATGATCTCATTTGAGTTCTGCAGTTAATACTTCCCTGAAGTAGCTCACACCCTTGCTATTGCTCCTGTTCAGCTACAGATCCTTTTAGGCAAGGTGATTTTAACAAGAAAATGGTGCATTGATTTACAACTTACAAAGTATTTTAAAAGTGGCAAAATCTAGGCTTTTGTGAAACTTTGGAATCTGAAGAAAATAGAAATACTTAAGTAAACTTCTTTAAAATGGCATAATGCACAATAAATTATATTCTGATTAAGATCATTAGGAAAGTCAGTTATAAAAAATCAGCTTCTAAACTTGCAGATATTCTGACTCTGCAGTCTCTCTTCACTAGTGAATCAGACACAATCTCAGACATCATTTAGCAAAATTATTTTACATCTTTCTCTTTCACCTACTTGCCTTTGCTCTCACTTTCATTTTACATTCTCTATCTTTTCTCTCTTCTATTCTCATTTCACTCATTGATTTCTTATTTCCCTCTTTGATTTCTTATTTTCCTTTACTCTCTTTCTTCCCATTTTTTCTCTTCTTTTTTCCTGTTTCTTATCTTTTTAAAATTTCAAATATTTTAATTATGTCCCTAATGAAAGAATAAACTTGATATTGAAGGCCTATTCACACTCTTTCTTATCTCCCTCATTGGAGTAGTTAAAATTTTGGAGTTCTTTATTTCTGAACTATCTTAATGTTTTAGATGCAATTAAGATAAGCAGTGGAGATACCTGGGCATTGTATATACATCTTCATCTAGTATTTTTTGTAAATGCCAAACAAACAGTCCAAATTGATGCAAATTTGTAGAATCTGTTTCATTGTTTCACTAAATAAAGCCCATCTAATTAAAAACATGAAGTTTGTTTCTTTCATTTTAAATGATAAATATTGAAGCTGTAAAAGAAAACTCTTCTAATACTTTATTCTCTCTTGTCAAAGTAACATAACAATTGAGTACCCAAATAAAGAACAACATAAACACTATTTGGGTATTTTCTCAACTAAAATCATAATATGTAGTGGAGAAGAAAGTTTGTGTTTCTTTTATACATTTGCGACTGATACCAGCCTTTGAAGAATAATGGCCCAAGAAAATAACTCAGTGAAATACAGATTTATTCTTTTTCTTAATATTTTTATATATGCAAATTAAGGTAAGGAAAGATATTAGCATAAGAAAATATTACTAAGTGTACTGAAAACATTATCTAATGATAATATATAAACTCACAGATGGTGGTAGAAAGAACACAGAGAATATTAGTAAGGATACTGAAAACATTATCTAATGATAATATATAAATTCACAGATGGTGGTGGAAAGAGCACAGAGATGAACACAAATATGGTTGATTATGTTGGCATATGACTTCCACTAGTGACCAGTCAAAATCCTTATCCCCTGAGCCACTATCCAGGCTGAAATAAACAGAGAGCCCAAGGGTCATGTGTGTCACATACTGATCAACTAGTCCTAGAAAATTTAATTAGGAAATATAAACTCTCTTTCCTAAATACCAGATAGTTGATCATGTTTATGGAAGCATTCTCTAAAGTATGTGAAGTTATTAAACATAAATTTAACATAAATAAACATAAACTATATGAATAGAGATAGAAATAGGTAAATGTAGATAGATAATGAATAATGTGACTTTTTCCTTTGTCACATTAGTAGAACTTCTACCATATTCAGTTCTTACACTTTTCAGTCTCAAATTGTGTCCCAATACTTAATCGATTTACAAACATCTCTTACTTGGAGTGGAACTTTGTAAGTAATAAGCAAGTTCTACTAAACTGATAATGTTGCTTTTTGTTGTGAAACAAAAATGCCTAAGATATGCCCATTCTTGCAGATACCAAAATGGAAAGAAGAAAGCTACAACTTGTTAAGTACAAAAATAGTTTTATTGAAACTCTGGGAACAGAGAAGCAGAGGTAGACTAATTTATTCCAAAGAAGTCAAAGAGATTATGCTTTTTCCTGACCTCACTTCTTAAAATTACATTTGGCTATGAACATGATTTGCACTTAGGTTACAAAAGTTTGGCTCTATACTAGTTTTCTTGTTTTCCTTTTGACTAAACTGCCAATATCTTTATTTCCTTATTCATTCCTTTATATGCTTCTTATTCCTACTTGACTCTTGTTTTTATTTATTTTTTCATCCTTGCCTTTGTACTTTTCATGCACTTTTACACCTGTAATTGCTAAGCAATGCAAATAGGCATATATGCGTATATAACCATACTTCTGTTTGTATCTGTATTCAATTGTCTCATTAATCTAATTCAAACTTATTGAATCCTGACAAATCCAGGCAGAGTAACTGTATATTATTATGTCAGTAATCCACATTTCTTCCTTTGTGTATGGGAAAGAAAAAAAAGAAATTCAATATCCTTCCTATACGAGAAAACTTCTAAAAGAGGAGCATTAAAGTATCACAAAAATATTCAACGTCCTGCCAACAAGGACACTGAAGGAAACCTACCTACTAGAGGAGGAGGAAGGGGCACTTTCTTTCACGCAAAGCTCCAGCAGCGGTTCTTCACACTGACTGCAGCTGTTGGCTCTTCCAGTAAAGGTTGGCTCCATTTTGTTTCCTGTATTCCTAGAAGAAGCCCCGCAGCTTCCTTCAAAACAAGTTGCAGCCTACTGAGCCCCTTTCTCAGAAATCCAGTGCCCCTCCTCCCTGTTTGTGAAGTTTAATAATTTCTATTTCTTCCCACTCTAGAGGTGATAGCTACGTCAGTTACTATGTTTATGTCCCCTTTTGTCTTTTAATTTCTCTAATACTTGTTTAACGATTCCTTGTATTAAATTCTCTTTGTTGAGATAATTATGTTGTCTCTAATCTCTTGAATGGACCTTGCTTGAAACACCATTTCTAATTTTGGCAATTAGCTCCTAGCTACTCGAAGTTAAGTAGAAGATAAAAATCTAAAGTTAATTTCTCTCCTTAATTCCCTGCATGTAGAGTTTTCCCTTAGAAAACACTGGATTGTAAGACTGATCTATCATATTATCCTTTGGTATAAAAGCTGTATTTTATAGGTACCCTACTGAATTTCAACATATATCACTGTTATTAAAAAAAAAAAGAATAATTTTCATCACAACCTGTTTCAAGTAATTGTATTTGAAAAATGATAGAGTGTATAAAGATAGTACAGCAAGATATATTTAGGTAGGCAAAAATGATATAAACCCAAGGAATAAGAAGATTAAGCCAGGTAGTGTTTAAATTATTCGTTCATTCAAAAGTAAACATTGATTATGTGACAAATATAATCCTTCAAGGCATGAAAAAACTGGTTCTTATTCTAAAATCTTATTTTCACTTATTTTTATACCCCATGTAAAGGAGAGCTTGACACCAGATTATATGATATTGAAAATATACCAAACACAATCTATGCCTTTTTAAAAATTCCAGTGCAAGAGGTATGCATGGCATACAGGGGGACGAAATGAAAGAACTGGAAGAGTAGTATAAAATGTTAGCGATGGCATCAAGGAGGACACTGGCCAGTCAACAGACAACTTGATGCTTTAAAGATTATGATAGTTGCCTAAGAATACAGAATAAATCTCAGAAATAGACCTCCTTTATAAAATCTGTTACCTAAAATGGTAATATAAGTAGATATATATTTAAGTATATATTATTACTTTAAGATTAACGTTTGATAATGAATAAAACCTAGGAGTTTAAAATAACTGCAATCGACTTTGTTGTTCTTGATTCTAGAGTTTAAAACAGTCTTCTTTGCTTTAATCAATTCAAAATGCAGCATGTCCATCTGGGCTAGAGGACGACTTCTGAGAAGTTCACATAGCAAGTAAATTGGTACAGGCACTCGGCTGGAAGCATAGCTGCAAGTTGGTGGTAGGACCTTGGTTCCCATCTACATGAGCCCCTTTGTATGGGGAAGCTTGAGCTTATTCACAGGATGGTGGCTGAATTCCAAGAATAAGTATTCTAAGAGAAAGGAAGTAGTTGACAATCTGGTAAGGCTCTGGCCCAGAAATACTTCTTCTGTAACCGTTTTGGCTAATTAACCACAGAGTCCTCATAGATTCAAAGGGAGAGGCTACACACCTCACGTTTTGGTGGAGGAGTGTCCAGGAATGTGAATCCAACTCTAAATGTACTATATATTTATTCTGTAATATTTGTAGATATCTCTTACTTTTGCTAGTGTATATTCAGGTAATCAGTTTAAAGATGTCAACATCAAAACATAAGGAATAGAGCACAATTTAAATTATGTCCAGAGGTGGCATGATTTAAAGTACACTAGATATATCTATGAGCTTTACTTATAAAAACAAGCATGGGTATCGGGAAGGAAGAAATTTTTCTTTACCCTCCTTGGTTCTTCTGACTGGTTTAAGAAGTAAATTGACATGAGACAGTTTGACAGCAGAAAAAAATCAAACAATTTTGATAACATTTTTAATATATGAGACAGACCAAGGAAAACTGAGTAACTCACTCAAATGGCCAAAGTCCTCACAATAAATGCCATCTTCAGCTAAAGACTAAAAAGGATGTGAAGATGTTGGAAGTAATGGTTTTAACCTTCAAAGAAGAAGTCAATTCACATCAAGGTGGAAAAGCAAGCGTTTGGTAGATAAATGTTTGGTGGGACATGTAGAGACAATGGGACACAAAGAGGAATTTAACAAGCAGACTTTGCTAGCTTCCTCTCTGTCTACACACCAGTTCATCCTGTAGCTATATATGGGGACTGCAGTTTCCTTCCTGGAATAGGTCCTCTATGTACATTCTTTTATGCAGTTAGGGGGAAGGTCAAATGTTCTTCCTGACTCATTCCGACCTTAAAAATGATGAACCTGAACTAATCCTCATGCCAAGAAGACACCCTTTGGGTGATGATTTTTGCTTTCCTACAGGCATTCACTGCTACATCTTGAGCCAGTAATTCTGAATACATCTACTCATAGATGGGTAAGAAAACTTGATGAAGAAAAAGGAGTTGAATTTTTCTATTCCATTATCCTTGTTTTAGTATTTTAAAAAGTCATAATGCATGTTTGGCATATGGCTTATCATCACTGATCTTTTCTTATCGACTTCTATCTATCTTTCTATAACGTAAGCTACAGGATGGGAAGAGTCATCTGAAATGCATCTTTCAACTAACAATAATAGTAAGCTGCTAAGGAAATGTTAATAATGAAAATGAGTTACAGTAGATTGGGATGGTCAAAATTGCTCTCAATTAATGATTCTGAAGAAGAGAAACATTATATACATAAAACTACATATTATTGTGGAATATATATATATATATATATGAATATATACATATGTATTTTTTAACATTTTTGACTCATGGTTTACCATAATGCTAATTCTATTTAAACTGTTGATTTAAGGAAATTTTATGACATCTGGGGTTTATTTCATATCAATTCAAGGGGAAGTGAAGAGGGTGGAAATGCAAATGAAAAAGTATTGGTCATGAAATGGTATTTAGAGATTAACTATTCATCACACATTTGCTTGTATCTAAAATTTATCATAATAAAAATCTAAATACAGAAGCTTTACTTATAAAAAATAGTAAGAAAAGGCATTTCAGTAATAATTCTGGGCTTGACTTCTGAAGGCAAGTTTTTAAATATTACTAATCCTAGAAGAGTTTGAGATTATCAGTTTCCAATTTCTGTCAGGTTAATGTAGGTCTCTTAGCAATTAAGAAGTCAACATATATTGCTTAATCAAAGAGAAGAAACTTTAGACACACTAACATATTTCAAATATAACAGTCATTTGAAATCTACAAGTCTGAACTGTTCACTTTCTCTTATTCCTTGTAAGAAGCCTATGTTTAAACATGAAGTTTTAGTCCCCTTCAGCAGCAAAAAAGTATTCCTCACTATATAAATCAATGCAAGGCTGTCACACAGGGCCTGCAGTCAAACAGACTAAAACAATATGACCAAAGGTGATATTATGTTTCACATATTAATGAAATGTTACTTTAGGAATAAAAGAGTAGCAATTTAAATATTAACACTATTAGTCCAGTATATCAAAACAAACACCTTCCTTCATACATATTTAAACTCTGGGAATGATATAAATTATTTCAACATCAGGCTCTATTCTTCCTATAATAGACAATGATAGCCTATCATAGAACACTACTTTCCTTCACTGCAGTTTCACCAGATGGTATGAACTATAGCATTTAGATAGAAAATTATAGCCCTTTGTTTGTGTCTCTTTTCAGTAAGATAACACTTTCTGTACTCACGCTTAAGAAAAAAAAAAAAAGTGCTTATGTTTGTGTACTATCTATGCGTATTTACTTACATCCTAGCACACTTGGTCAATAAAAATGTGCTGAATACTGTTAGCACCTACAGTGACCTGTTATATCCTTTGGAAATAAAACCTATTTATTTTATAAACACAGTAGAAGATATGACATAAGGAATTTAAGGTAACAGAAAGAGAAAACTTTAGACTTTATGAAAACTAGCAATGCTTTCTATTTCATGGTGTCTATCTACTTCCTGAAGCTTCAGAGTTATAAGGGAAAAAAAAATGAGAATTGTGGAGCTAGATGGTCACCAACTGTAATAGTCTCTGTAAGTCTTATAATCATTAGGACAATGATGATTGTTCTAAGGGATAAACTCTAGTGGAATTTTCCTTCCCACTCACTGAGCAATTCAGTGTGGGTTTTCAGTAAGGAATCTTGTAGGAGACAATACAGGAAGCCAAGTTCCTTCCAAAATTTGTCTCCATCATCAACCTGTTTCTTCAAAATTCAGTATTTAATGAGTGAGTAGGACTGAGAAAGGTAGACTGTTAACAATTTAGCTTCAAAACACATACAGCATGCTCTCCTGATGGTGGCATCACTGAGTTCACTCTAGTATCCCTGCTGATCCTTTGCGTCCTTGCTGGCACAAGTGTATGGCATGGAGGTGTCGGGTGCCCAGAGAAGGTGAGGACAGAGGAAGGAGGAAGGGAAGAAACAAATGAATCAAGTGCCACTAGAATCCAGCCAGCCCATGCTGGATGGACAGGGTAACCAAAGAGCTCCCAGGAAACACTTCTCACAAATTGTCATTAACTGTATGCCATCATTACCTCAGCTGTTACTATCTTGCCAGTCCCATTCTGGTCCACTGAGCACAAGCCAAACCACCATAAATTATTTCATGGTTTTGAAAAAAAAAAAAAAAATCTGCAACATAACACTCTAAATAGGGATATACATGCCATTATTAGAAATAAGTGGAGAGTGGTATCACCAACGTGGCAGAGTAGGAGGCTCTGGCTTCCATCCTCCCCCCAAAATCAACAATTAGACATATATACATAAGCCAGGGACTTTTCTGGTGGCTCAGACAGTACAGAATACACCTGCAATGCAGGAGATCTGGGTTCAATCCCTGAGTTGGGAAGATTCCCTGGAGGAGGCATGGCAACCCACTCCAGTATTCTTGCCTGGAGAATCCCCATAGATGGAGGAGCCTGGTGGGCTACAGTCCATGGGTTTGCAAAGAGTCTGACATGACTGAGTGATAGCATAGCACACCAGCCAGAACAACTGAAGGAGCACTCTGGAGTCCACTTAAGAAGCTTCAGCAAAACAGTGGAGCAACAATTTGAGAACAATCACATAGAAAGAGAAGGAAAGACAGCTTTATTTTGGCTATATTATCCCACCCCAAAAGCCAACGATACTCAGCACCAAGAAGAAACTCCCCACCTAGAAAGAGTACTCCTTTCTGGGAAACTAAGAACTGAGTGAGCAGCCTGTTGCACTAGCTTTTTTTTTTTTTTTTCTTTCTTTCTTTCTTTCTTTTTTTCCTTTGCCTATTTTATGTGATTTACTTCAGTTTCATCCCCATGAAGAGATCAGCAGAGCTGAGGCTCCCAGAGATGGCCAATAACAAGAAAGAAAAGAAGAAGCTACCAATACCAGCCACACAACAGGAGCAACAGTATTCCCAGTAAAATGCTCTGTAGGCAACCTCAGCAGTTTTTGACACTGAAGGAATCAAAAGCCAGCACAGCTGCCACAGATCCCCTGAAGATTTCATCAGCTTTCTTCTCTCTCTGACCTGTACCACTGTATTCACTCTTCCAGCTGCACATATGACAACCATTCCCTACCACCCATCACCAGCCTCCACCGTTATTTGCTCAGCAATCATGGCAATGAACACCAGAGCCAGAGGAGGGTGAGGGCTACAGCTTTCATTGTGCTTACACTTGGTCCCAGTCCTTGCTACCTGCCCTAGTTCCCACCACTATATTTTTTGTAACTGGACCCTGCTACTATACAGACACCTACAGCTGGTGCCCACAACTGAGTTTATACCCCCTACTGGCTCCAGTGACTACCACTGCTTGGCATGATTCCTAGATACTGGATTTGAAGTCAACACTGAAGACCACAACAGTCCTTGCAGTCTCTGTGGATCTCCCACAATGTTTGCCCACGGCCATACAATTGTTGATGCTAAGAGTGACAATGACCTTGGGAGAATTAATTCTTAGGTATGTTGATAAGGAGTCTGGGGCTCTTGAGGAGAAGAAAGGGGTCTGAGGCTGTCAAGAAGGAGAAAAGGACACATTTGTTCCTTTCTTTTTTTCCCTACATTCCTTCATCTTGCTTACATACAATGTAATTTTCTCTAAGCCCAGAGCTAATGATTACAGTTGCATAGTGCTGGAACAGTGAGCAGCCAAGAAGAGATACCCCACGTCCAAGGACAGGAATGGTGGCAATGAGGGGATATCCCATAGTTCATCAGGCACTCTATCTATCAGATCTAGTACCTTAAATCTATTTCTCACTTCCACTGTATAATCATAAGGGATTTGATTTGGGTCATACCTGAATGGTCTAGTGATTTCCCCCACTTTCTTCAATTTAAGTCTGAATTTAGTAATAAAGAGTTCTTGATCTGAGCCACAGTCAGTTCCTGGTCTTGTTTTTGCTGACTATATAGAGCTTCTCAATCTTTGGCTGCAAAGAATATAATCAATCTGATTTTGGTGTTGACCATCTAGTGATGTCCATGTGTATAGCTGTCTCTTGTGTTGTTGGAAGAGTGTGTTTGCTATGACCAGTGTGTTCTCTCTGCAGAGCTCTAATAGCCTTTGCCCTGCCTCATTCTGTACTCCAAGGCCAAACTTGCCTGTCACTCCAGGTATTTCTTGGCTTCCTACTTTTGCATTCCAATCCCCTAGAATGATAAGGACATCTTTTTGGGGTGTTAGTTCTAGAAGGTCTTGTAGGTCTTCATAGAACCATTCAACTGCAGCTTCTTCAGCATTACTGGTCAGGGCATAGACTTGGATTACCATGATATTGAATGGTTTGCCTTGGAAATGAAAAAAGATCATTCTGTCATTTTTAAGATTGCATCCAAGTACTGCATTTCAGACTCCTGTTGACTATGATGGCTACTCCATTTCTTCTAAGGGATTAGTTAAATTAGTTAATCTTAGTTAAATTCACTCATTCCAGTCCATTTTAGTTCACTGATTCCTAAAGTGTTGATGTTCACTCTTGCCATCTCCTGTTTAACCACTTCCAATTTGCCTTGATTCATGGACCTAATATTCCAGGTTCCCATGCAATATTGCTCTTTACAGCATCAGACTTTGCTTCCATCATCAGTCACAAATACAGCTGGGTGTTGTTTTTGCTTTGGCTCTGTCTCTTCATTCTTTTTGGAGTCATTTCTCCACTGATCTCCAGTAGCATATTGGGCACCTACAAATCTGTGGAGTTCATCTTTCAGTGTCCTATCTTTAGCCTTTTCATACTGATCATGCAGTTCTCAAGACAAGAATACTGAAGTGGATTGCCATTCCCTTCTCTAGGGGACCAAATTTTGTCAGCACTCTACACCATGCTTCGTCCATCATAGCATGGCTCATAGTGTCATTGAGTTAGACAAGGCTGTGGTCCATGCGATCAGATTGGTTAGTTTTCTCTGATTGTGGTTTTCAGTCTGTATGCCTTCTGATGAAGAATGATAAGAGGCTTAAGGAAGCTTCCTGGTGGGAGAGACTGATTGAGGAATAAACTCGGTCTTGTTCTGATTGGCAGTGCCATGGTCTGAACAGTATGAAAAATCAAAAAGATAGGACACTGAAACATGAGCTCTCCAGGTTGATAGCTGCCCAAACTGCTACTGGAGATCAGTGGAGAAATAACTCCAGAAAGAATGAAGGGATGGAGCCAAAGCAAAAACAACACCCAGTTGTGGATGGGACTGGTGATAGAAGCAAGGTCCAATGCTGTAAAGAGCAATATTGCATAGGAACCTGGAATGTTAGGTCCATGAATCAAGGCAAATTGGAAGTGGTCAGACAGGAGATGGCAAGAGTGAACATCGACATTCTAGGAATCAGCGAACTAAGATGGACTGGAATGGGTGAATATAATTCAGATGATCATTATATCTACTACTGTGGGCAGTGATCCCTTAGAAGAAATGGAGTAACCATCATAGTCAACAAAAGAGTCTGAAATGCAGTACTTGGATGCAATCTCAAAAACGACAGAATGATCTTTGTTCCTCCTTGGAAGGAAAGTTATGATCAACCTAGATAGCATATTAAAAAGCAGAGACATTACTTTGCCAAAAAAGGGCCATCTAATCAAGGCTATGGTTTTTCCAGTGATTAAGTATGGGTGTGAGAGTTGGACTGTGAAGAAAGCTGAGAGACGAAAAATTGATGCTTTTGAACTGTGGTGTTGGAGAAGACTCTTGAGAGTCCCTTAGACTGCAAGGAGATCCAACCGGTCCATCCTAGAGGAGATCAGCCCTAGGTGTTCATTGGAAGGACTGATGCTGAAGCTGAAACTCCAATACTTTGGCCACCTCATGCGAAGAGTTGACTCATTTGAAAAGACCCTGACGCTGGGAGGAATTGGAGGCAGTAGGAGAAGGGGACGACAGAGGATGAGATGGCTGGATGGCATCACCGACTCGATGGACAAGAGTTTGAGTAGACTCCGGGAGTTTGTGATGGACAGGGAGGCCTGGCGTGCTGCGATTCATGGGGTTGCAAAGAATCAGACATGACTCAGCAACTGAACTGAACTGAACTGAGAGATCTCTTTAAGAAAACCAGAGATACCAAGGGAACATTTCATGCAAAGATGAGCTCAATAAAGGACAGAAATGGTATCGACCTATCAGAAGCAGAAGATACTCAGAAGAGGTGGCAAGAATAGACAGAAGAACTGTACAAAAAAGATCTTCACAACCAGATAATCATGATGGTGTGATCACTCACACTCACCTAGAGCCAGACATCCTGGAATGTGAAGACACATGGGCCTTAGAAGCATCACTACGAACAAAGCTAGTGGAGGTGATGGAATTCCAGTTGAGTTATTTTAAATCCTAAAAGATGATGCTGTGAAAGTATCACACTCAAAATGCCAGCAAATTTGGAAATCTCAGCAGTGGCCACAGGGCTGGAAAAGGTCAGTTTTCACTCCAACCCCAAAGAAAGGCAATGCCAAAAAATGCTCAAACTACTATACAATTGCACTCATTTCACATGCTAGTAAAGTAATGCTCATAATTCTCCAAGACAGGCTTCAACAATATGTGAACTGTCAACTTCCAGATGTTCAAGCTGGAATTATAAAAGGCAGAGGAACCAGGGATCAAATTGCCAACATTGCCAACTGGATCATCAAAAAGTTTCAGAAAAACATCTATTTCTGTTTTATTGACTATGCCAAACCTTTTGACTGTGTGGATCACACTAAACTGGAAAATTCTGAAAGAGATGGGAATACCAGACCACCTGACCTGCCTCTTGAGGAAACTGAATGCAGATCAGAAAGCAATAGTTATAACTGGACATGGAATAACAGACTGGTTCCAGATAGGAAGGGATTACGTCAAGGCTGTATATTGTCACCCTGCTTATTTAACTTATATGCAGAGTAGAACATGAGAAACACTGGGCTAGGTGAAGCACAAGCTGGAATCACGATTGCCAGGAGAAATATCAATAACCTCAGACATGCAGATGACACCACCCTTATGGCAGAAAGCAAAGAACTAAAGAGCCTCTTGATGAAAGTGAAAGAGGAGAGTGAAAAAGTTGGCTTAAAGCTCAGCATTCAGGAAACTAAGATCATGGCTTCCGGTCCCATCTCTTCATGGAAAATAGATGGGGAAACAGTGGAAACAGTGACAGACTTTATTTTTGGGGGTTCCAAATCACTGCAGATGGTAACTGCAGCCATGAAATTAAAAGATGCTTACTCCTTGGGAGAAAATTCATGACCAACCTAGACAGCATATTAAAAAACAGAGATGTTACTTTGACAACAAAGGTCTGTCTATTCAAGGCTATTTTTTTCCAGTTGTCATACATGGATGTGAGAGTTGGACTATAAAGAAAGCTGAGCACCAAGTAATTGATGCTTTTGAACTGTGGTGTTGAAGAAGACTCTGGAGAGTCCCTTGGACTGCAAGGAGATCCAACCAGTCAGTCTTAAAGGAAATCAGTCCTGAATATTCTTTGGAAGGACTGATGTTGAATCTGAAACTCCAATATTTTGGCCACTTGATGTGAAGAGCTGACTCATTGAAAAGATCTTGATGCTAGGAAAGATTGATGGTCGAGGAGAAGGGGACAACAGAGGATGAGATGGTTGGATGGGCTCACCAACTCAATGGACATGAGTTTGAGTAAACTCTGTGAGTTTGTGATGGACATGGAGGCCTGGCATGCTGCAGTTCATGGATTCACACAGAGTTGGACAGGACTGATTGACTGAACTGAACTGAAAGATTATAGAACAAAACAACTCATCTTGCTCAAGGGTATGTTTTTCCTTAAACTCTGTACTAATGATTATGTCACAACAATATATCTTACTCAAGGGCATGTTTCTGTTTCTTAATAAGAACCTTCTGACTAATCCTGTTATCTTAATTTCTTGTGGGAGTGGAGCAGGTAAGACCTTTCTATTGTTAGTAACCAATTGAAAAAGTATATAAGGCCTTGATAAGACTAGTGAGTTGGGCACTCTGCCCCTTTCTGATGTGTCTGTGTCAGAAGCATTCTCTGTCCTTTTTTCACTGTAATAAATCTCTGCTACACAAAAGTTCTGAGACAGCAAGCTTTGTATCTGGTCCTGAAGCTAAATTCTCCTCCTTGGAGATCATAATCGGACACTATTCATGGTAAGCTATAAACTTGAGCCGAGTCACCATGACCCTGAAATCTGATTCAAACAGGTTTCCACACTTGGTTCCTTTCACTAAGCATAGCAATTTCCAGCATCATCTTACCCACCAGTGAAGATTCTTACCAGTGTCTTCTTACTGAAGACAGTCTATAAAATCTGGAAGAGGTGACAGCATCTGCAAATGCACAGGTACCTAAGCAAGGTTACAGGGATAATGAAGAATCAAGAAAATAATTTTTCATTAAAAGAGTATGGAACACCTCTGGTAACTGGCCTCAAAGGAACAGACAGCCAGAAATTCAAGACAGATAATTAAAACATCTACCCAACAGCAGGAGAATATATATTCTCTGAAGCGCACACAGAACATTCTCCAAAAATGATCATATATATATGCCACAAAACCTCAACAAATTTAACAAGATTAAAATTATATCAAGTATCTATTTGAAGCACAATGATATAAAACAACAAGAGGAAAGTGGAAAATTACCAAATGTTTGGAAATTAAATAACACTCTTGAACATCCATTGGGACAAAAATGAAATCAGAAGAGAAGTTTTAAAATATATTTAAATAAATTAAAATGAAAGTATAGCATACCACAATTTATGGGAAACAACAAAGGAGTACTAAAGGGGAGTTTATAGTGATAAATACCTACATTAAGAAAAAAAGAAATATATCAAATAAAATCTATCTTTCTTCCTCAAGGAACTACAAAAGCAAAGTTATCAGAAGGAAGGAGACAACAACGATCAGGGTAGAAATACACAAAATAGAAACGAGAATAATAGTGATAGAAAAGCTCAACAAAACTAAGAGTTGGCATTTTGAAAAGATAAAACAATTGACCAATCTTTAGCTAACTTAACAAGAAAAGGGGATTCAAATGGTTAAAATTATAGATGAAAAGTATGTTACACTGAGTAATACAACTGAATTACAAGTGTTACCAAAGAAATACAAAAGCTCAAAAGAGACTACTGTGGACAATTATATGCTAACAAATTAGAAAACCTATAAGAAAAAAATGCATCTCCAGAATGATATAAACTATCAAGACTGAATCATGAAGAAATAGAAAATCTGAACAGAGCAGAAACAAATAAGGTGATTGAATTAATAATTTAAAAAATTCCCTAATCAAAAGTAAAACAAAAAACTAAAACTATATTATTTAATGGGTTAATTCTACCAAATATCTAAGGAAGAATTAATGCCAATTTTTCTAATTCTTCTTAAACTCTTCCAAAAAGTTGAAGAGGACAGAGCACTTACTATTTGACCAACATTGCCCTGATACCAAAGCTAGACAAGATCACTACAAGAAAAGGACATTAAAGGCCAATATCCCTGATAAATATAGATATAAATATTCTCAACAAAATACTATTAAACTGAATTCAATAACGTATTAAAAGTATCATACACTTTGATCAAGTGGGATTTATTCATGCAATGCAAGGGTGATTCAATATATTCTAATCAATAAATACAACACACCAGATTAATAGCATGGAAGACAAAGATCATATAATCATCTCAATGGATACAGAAAGAATATTTGACAATAATTTAACACCTTCCACAATAAAAATGTATTAAAAATTTTGTACAGATGGAAACATACCTTAATATAATAAAGACAATATGATGGTAAATCCAGAGCTAATAACATGCTCAACTGGAATACTGAAAAGTTTTCCTTCTAAGATCAAGAACAAGACAAGAATGCCCACTATCACCATTCATATTCAGTAGCATGTTAGAAGTCCTAGCCAGAGCAATTAAACAAGAAAAGAAATAAAAAACATTCAAATCCAAAAGGGTTAAGTAAAATTCTCTCCATTTGAAGATGTCATAATTTTATATAGAAAAATCCTAGAGATTTCACCAAAAAATTGCTAAAATCAATAAACAGTTTCTATAAAGCTATGATGCACACACACAAATTTGGATTTCTATACTTGAGCAATGAACTGTCTGAAAAAGAAATGAAAACAATCCCATTCCAATAGCATAAAAATAACAAAATGCTTATAAACAAATTTATCCAAGAAAGTAAAAAATACATCACTGAAGACTACACAATATTAATGAAAGAAACCAAAGATATAAATAAATGGAAATATATCTAAGTTTATGAATTGGAAAAGTTAATATTTTTAAAATGCCTATACTATAAATCCATATAAATTCAAGAAAATCACTATCACAATTTCAGTGGCATTTTTCACTAAACAGAAAAATATTTTTTCATGAAATCACAAAAGACTCAAATTGTCAAGACCGGGTTGATAAAAAAAAAAAAAACAAAGCAAACCATGTACCTGATAAGGGGTTGATACTCAAAATATATAAAAAACTCAGACATTTCAATAGCAAAGAAAAAAATAGTCATCATTCATACATGCATGCTTAGTCACTTCAGTCGTATCCAACTCTGTGTGAACCTATGGACTGTAGCCTGCCAAGTTCCTATGTCCATGGGATTCTCCAGGCAAGAAAACTGGAGTGGGATGCCATGCCCTACTCCAGGGGAACTTTCTGGCCCAGAGGTCGAACTCGCATCTTTTACTTCTCCTGCACTGGCAGGTGGGTTCTTTACCACTAGCGCCACCTGGGAAGCCAGTCATCAGGGAAATGCAAACCAAAATAAGAGTGAAGTATCATTTTGCCTCCATTACAATGGTTATCAAAAAGACAAGAAATAATAAATACTGGTGATGATGTGGAGGAATGGGAACTCTGGTGTACTTTTCAGAAAAATGTACAATGGTGTGTCCACTATAGAAAACAGCATGGAGGTTCTTCAAAAAATTAGAAAACTTCCATATGATGACAACCACCCTTACAGCAGACAGCAAAGAACTAAAGAGTCTCTTGATGAAATTGAAAGAGGAGAGTGAAAAAGCTGGCTTAAAACTCAACACTCAGAAAACTAAGATCATGGTATGCGGACCCATCATTTCATGGCAAATAGATGGGAATCGATGGAAACGGTGACAGAGTTTATTTTTGTGGGCTCCAAAATCATTGAAGATGGTGACTGTAGCCATGAAATTAAAAGACATTTGCTCCTTGGAAGAAAAGCTATGACCAACCTAGACAGCATATTAAAAAGCAGAGACATTACTTTGCCAACAAATGTCCATCTAGTCAAAGCTATGGCTTTTCCAGTTGTCATGTATGGATGTGAGAGTTGGACTATAAAGAAAGCTGAGCACCAAATAATTGATGCTTTTGACTGTTTTGTTGGAGAAGACTCTTGAGAGTCCCTTGGACTTCAAGGAGATCAAACCAGTCTATCCTAAAACAAATCAACCCTGAATATTCATTGGAAGAACTGATGCTGAAGCTGAAACTCCAATACTTTGGCCACCTGATGCAAAGAACTGACTCATTGGAGAAGACCCTGATGCTGGGAAAGATTGACGGCAGGAGGTGAAGGGTACGGCAGAGGATGAGATGGTTGGATGGCAACACTGACTCGATGGACTTGTTTGAGCAGGCCCCAGGAGTTGGTGATGGACAGGGAAGCCTGGCGTGCTGCCGTCCATGGGGTTGCAAAGAGTTGGACATGACTGAGTGACTGAACTGAACTGATGATGCAGCAATCCTACTTCTAAGTATGTAGCTAATGAAGATGAAACCACCATCTCAAGGAGACATATATACTTCTGTATTCATTTCAGCATTATTCACAACAGCCAAGGCATGAAAACAACCTAAAGAAAGGTCCAATGATAGATGAAGGTATAAAGTAAATGTCTTATGAACATACAATGGTATATTATTCAGTTATTAAAATAAGAATGAACTCATTCTCTTTGTAACAAAATGAATGGACCTTGAGAGCATTATGATAAGCAAAATAATCAGAGAAAGACAGGTATATGTGTTCTTTCTTGTATGTGCAATTGGAAATCATTGAACTTATATAAACAGAGTAGAGTGATAGTTTTTGGAGCTGGGGGTGGGGGAAATGGGGAGATGGTGGTTAGGTTGCAAACTTCCAGTTAGAAGAGGAATAAATTCCTGGGTTCTAATGTAGAACATGGTGATTATAGTATTTAACAATACTATATTTTATTGAAAGCTGCCATGAGGTTATAAACTTAATATTCTTACCATGATTGCAACAGCAACAACAAAGTGGTAATTATGTGAGGTAAATGATGCTTCAACAAACTTAATTGTGGTATTCAGAGTATATACACATATCAAATCATCACATTGTATGCCTTAAACATATAAAATATTATATGTCACTATATCTCAATAATTCTGACCAAGAAAAAGAAAGAGATGCTCTTTTTAGGAGGATTATCTTCTTCTAGTAATCCTTGAGTTGACAATTTGGGCATGTATTATCTTCTATGGATACACATGAATTGGACATAAGAGAGAACGGACACAATCTTAGCCTGTTTCCTATGAAAGTTGTTTTAATGTTTGCTAAACTATTCCAGGATTTTTTTTTTAGACTGTACAGATGGCTTATTTCAGGGAAAAATTGTCTCAAAACTTAGTATAGGACAAGGAGACCAAGGAGAAGATAACCACGTCCCAAGGAGAGCTTCCTGCAGAGACAGTTCCCCAAAGATGCTGAGGTCTACCAGCTCATTGAGGTGACCGGCCTTGCCAGCCGCAAGATCAAGAAGTGGTTCAGTGACCACTGGAACCGATGTCAACGGGGCATCGTCCACATCACCAGTGAATCCCTTGCCAAAGAGCAGTTGGCCCACATGGTTTCCTGCCATGCCCGCACATACCACTCATACCCAGGCTTCGCCCTGCAAAAGTTCAAACAGAAAACCCAAGGTCAGGTGAAAATCCTGGAAGACAGCTTTCTGAAAAGCTCTTTCCTGATTGGAGCAGAACTGAACAGGTTGCGGGTGGAGAGCGAGCTGAGTAAGAAAGAGAGGGACTCCTCCTTTCTGGAGAGAATACTAATATATTTGCCAAGGGCTTGTAATATTGGGGGGTAGCCTGTGAGCCTGATTATAAAGAGATAACAGGAGGGAGATCTTTTAGTAATGACATAGCTTGTTATCTTGAACGCAGTAGTGAATATCCAAATCTACACAAGTGATAAAATGATATAAAATTATATACACACATAGTATCAATGTCAAAATCCTGGTTTTGATTTTGTATTATAATTATGCAAGAAGTTACCATGGGGAGAAATTGCATGCAGTATACATTGGACCTATTTCACTAACTTTGCAAATTTCTGTGCATCTGTAATAATTTCAGAATTAAAAATTTTAGAAATGGTATGTATGATATATTTTTTCAAGTCTGTTCCATATGAAGAAGCCATATTCAGTTTCCTCCTGTACATACTTTTTAAGAAGTCCTTTTTTGCTTTTGTTTTCAGCTTCCTTGCATGTTTGCTCCCTATCTCTTTTAATTTCCTGACAGCTACCTTAAGGCAATCCAAAACAAAAGGCTCAGATCTTTAACATCACAGAAGAGATTAAAGCCTATTGTTACAGATTAGGGTTTTCTATGTAGAGGATCATGTCATCTGCAAACAGTGAGAGTTTCACTTCTTCTTTTCCTATCTGGATTCCTTTTACTTCTTTTTCTGCTCTGATTGCTGTGGCCAAAACTTCCAACACTATGTTGAACAGTAGTGGTGACAGTGGGCACCCTTGTCTTGTTCCTGATTTCAGGGGGAATGCTTTCAATTTTTCACCATTGAGGGTGATGCTTGCTGTGGGTTTGTCATATATGGCTTTTATTATGTTGAGGTATGTTCCTTCTATTCCTGCTTTTTGGAGAGTTTTAATCATAAATGAGTGTTGAATTTTGTCAAAGGCTTTCTCTGCATCTATTGAGATAATCATATGGTTTTTATCTTTCAATTTGTTAATGTGGTGTATTACATTGATTGATTTGTGGATATTAAAGAATCCTTGCATTCCTGGGATAAAGCCCACTTGGTCGTGGTGTATGATTTTTTTAATATGTTGTTGGATTCTGTTCTAATGCTAGTGATGCTGTCATTTATTTAAATGAGATGTCTTATAAAACCTTTGTCACTCAAGGCCACTTCAGTCATCAGTACTGATAACACAATTGGAATTAGTCTAATATAGAACTAAATTGTGGTACTGGCATAATAGTCAAGTAGTGAGAAAAAACTTTTATCAGATATTGTAAAGCTAGAGATCTTTGTCAGGCAATGAGAAACAATTTGGTAACTCATCGCTATAAATGCCTGGGAATGAAGATCACATGCTTTGTGAGTTTGAAGTTCCTTTTAATGGTGTTGGAGAGCCAAAGTTTCTGGAGGTTCTGCTCTTGGTTGAATGGTAGTCTCTCCCTTAGGTATCAACTAGCATTATTTTTCAATTGACTTTGGTATTTTAAAGACATAATATATGGTTTGTACTATAGTAAAAATTGTTTCTAAATATTAATCACCCTTTTGCCAGGAGACTACAGATTTTGTCAAGCTGTATTAAATGCTCTTTAATGCAATGATCATTTATATGATGATGTGGACATATCAAAATTAATATTTATGTCAATTTTTTTTTTTTTACTACAAAAATAGAATAGTCGTTTTAAGGACAACATACTTATTTAAGTATGAAGTGAAAGTGAAAGTGTTAGTGCTCAGTCCTGTCCAACTCTTTGTGATCCCATGAACTATAACCCGCCAGGCTCCTCTGTCCGTAGAATTCTCCAGGCAAGAATACTAGAGTGGGTTGCTATTTTCTTCTCTAGGGGATCTTCCTAACCCAGAAATTGAACCCAGGTCTCCTGACTTCCTGGCAGATTTTTTACCATCTGAGTCATCAAGGAAGACCATTATTTAATTATAACATATCTAAGTATAAATAAAAGCATAATATATTTATTTATAACACATTTATTCTTATAATACATTTTACATAGGTGCTAGAAGGGACATTTTATCAAAATTTTGAAACTCAGACAGAATTTGCATTTGCAGATACAGAAATAAAAGAATTTCAGATGGAGACCATGTGGTGAGAGAGCAGCCTGAGGACCCGGCCCTGTGAGCCTGGAGAGAATTGCCCACTTAGGCAAGAGGGGATCAGGAAGGAGGTGAGACCAGGAGGCCTCCTAAGCCCCTGTTGTGGGCCCAGCTTAGGGATCTACCTCCTAGGGAATCCGAACTGGTTTGGCTTATGTAAAAATATGTCCTTTGTTAGGGTTCCAGTCCCTCAGCGGGGCCTTATCTTAAGTCACATAAGAGAGAACAGGTGCCTGGTCTCCACTCTGTCCTGAGCCCAAGGATGGAGAGACTGATACTTCTGTGTGAGGAAGCTCCCAGTGAAGCCCCTGTGGGATCCTTTCTAGGATGTCTTAGTCACAGGCACTTTGTGGTGTTAACCAAAATTTCAGAAACCAAGGTTTGATTGAAATAGAGGCCTTCATCTGAGAGTTGTTAGGACTGAAGTTCCAGGACACAGATGTAAGAAGCAGTTGGGTTGTATTCCCTCGAGTACAAGCTGGAGGCATATCAAGGCAAAGAACCTGCAAGGTTATGTACATTGGTTGTGAGAATTAGGATTGGAGCTGGTAAGAAGTAAAAGTGCTTGTTAAGCAGAGAACGATTGGTTGGGGCTCCAAGTGATTACCTAACTGCAGGGGTGGGGGTGGGCAGGGGACTTCAAAACTACAAGGTTGACCCTAGAGCTGCTAGCAGATATACAGTTTCGAAAATAACTGGTGGTGTCTTTGAGTTCAATTCAGTTGAGAAAATTCAAGTTCTCAGTGATTCAGGGATGTGTCTGAAAACACATCAGAGATTTCCATCAGGTTCCACTTTGATTTTAAATCTGTCATCAGTGTGTAGGTGGGGAGTGGAGAGATTAGAGTTTTGGGGCCCTGTGTGAGCTTAATTTTCCTCAGTTACACCACTGCCTGCTTACAGACACTCAAAGTATGAGCAGATTGCCCATAGTCACTCAGTTCCTAAGCAAGACCCAGAAACTTGGCCAGGATTTTAGTCATTCAGCAGCTCAGCTGGGGACAGAGGCGATATTTGGAGATGTCATGGTGTGATAACCTGGAGGTGACAGTCAAGTGTGGGATGCAGATTTCCCAAACCTGTGTAAATTTAACAAGAATCAGAGTGGGAAAATTTCACGATCCTGTCCTTACAGATTTAGCACATTTTTATGAGGGAGGCGATCCCTTATGGAGTCGAGGAAGCTGGAGCAGGAGGAAGTGACAAGTGAGCTCTGAACTGGGCAGCACAGGAAAGTGAAGGCTTTGCTCGTACAACGGTGCTGGAGCCAGAGTGATCTGAAACTGCAGGAAGAGGGCAAGAAGGAGACTGCTGCAGAGAGCTTAATGTTGGGAGAAGCTGTAGCTGAGGGAGGGATACATCTTCATGCCAGGAAGAGCATTCCTAAAGGAGAGCCCTCAAAGAGAGGATGTTATTAGATCCCAGTACGGGTGGGAGGAGACTGGAGGAGCCTGGCTCATCATGTGGGCTGGGTGTTCAGAGGCTGACCCAGGGGAGGATTTAAGGGCGTTGTCCAGGGTGTTAGTAGTGACAATGAAAGTCATTTTCTTTAACCACAGCATCCTGAATGTGGAAAGTCTGGACTATTGCTAGTCTCATACCATGAAAAAAAAAAAAAAAAAAAAAGATGGAGAATTTCATATAAGTAAAGATACATGGCAAAATTAGGGATACATTATGGAGGAGCATAAATGCTTGCTTAAGTTACATGAACTTTATATAGTTCAAAATTCAGCACATTTAAGTGCCTACCAAGAATTCAACAGGAGCTAAGTTGAAAAATCTGTCAAACAAGGAGACATGATGAGTAATATGCTGGAAAACTGGAACATGATTTTTACTTGTAAAATAGTAATTTTATATTTTTCCCTTTTCAGGGACTCCTTCCACTTACCTTTCTGATATGACATGTGCTGTCTTGTATAATGTCCTTTCTTTTCCACTTTTTTTCTAATCTCTGTGTCAATACCGAACAATATTCAAAGATAAGAGATTAATTACTTGTGTATAGGAAAATAATGTTTTTTTCATTTAATAAACAGATAAACATCTCTTCTTCATTAAAAAACTTTATGAATTCACAAAATGATGCTTATTTATTGGTGTAGTTATAAAGAGAAAATATTCAGAATCTTTATATCTCCAAATGGCAGAAGTCTAGGTGATTTTTTTTTTGTCCCTCTTAGAAACCATATTTCTGAACTTTTGAAGGATGCCCGCCCTCTTCACTAATAAGTGCAGATGCCAAGGAAAAGGAAGATTGGGAATTAGAGGAGGGCTGCCTTCTTCCTCAAGCAATTGAACAGGCAACACATTGCTGGACTGAGTCTTTTATTTTTTCTCAGCATAACATGACAGGGATGAACAGCATTGGGGAGCTGGAAAACAGTAAAACATGAGCAACAAGGCAGCAGCTTCCCTACTCTGCACTGGTAGACTAAAAATTGGAAGAAAATCCAGTACAGTAATTTCTTAAGGAATGCAAGGTGCCACACAGAACTAAACTCTAATCTTTGATTGCTTCCTCAAGGGAAAGATGAAGCTTTTATGTTTTAAATGCATAGACTAGTATAACATGAAGTTGAAAGTAATCGTGGTTGTGCTAACTACACTTTTTTTTATTACTCTAAGTAGGAGAGAATAAAAAGCAGAGATGTTTCTTCAAAGTAACTGTTAAAAATTCTATACCATTAAAATGACTTTGGATATTTAGAAGAAAATAACTTATCTTTCACTTCATTGGTTAATATGTGTGATTAATTGTCTAGAGTTATTAGCTTCACCTTAATGAATTCATATTATGGTATATCAGATTGAAAACTATCATCACTTTGAAGAAAACTTACAAAATGGCTTATTTTTAAAGGGTGAGAAAATAACTCCCAAAAGCTTGTGTAAATGAGTGCATAGCAAAAACAGGTTTGTAAGCAACAAAGTAAAGCCAGGTGGGGAGTACTTATAACTATTTCCAGGCAAACATTTCCCAAATGTTATCTGGAGAATATAAAGGAGATTTTAGTTTGTGTTTAAGTTAAAACCTTATTTCAAAAACTTTCTTCTGCTGATGACTATATTAAAGGCACAGATAGTTTTCCTAATTTGAGGACCCATGATGACAGATTAACTAAGCATTGAAAACGATCATCATTGTCCTTTGCAATAATGTAAACTGACTTATGAAATCAACCTGTTTTAGGAAATATTAAATTTTTTCCTTTCAAGTCATGAAAATAGGAAAAAAATTAGTTGGAGAAAGTAGAGAGAAGACAGAATATTTTCTACCTTGCTTTCCTCATTCTTTTCCTTATCAAATGGGACCAGCCTAAGCATTCCTTATGTCCTTCTTCCAAATCTTGGATTGTCTGATATTAACATTCAGCTTGACCACCTGTGTGTGTAAATCTTAGGCTAGATAATCCCTGGCTAATACAGATTCTTTCCTTCCTATTGGTTACTCTAAAATGATATCACTAAGTTCAAACATAATCTTTTACAGTCCTTACTATATCAGAATGGTCTGAAAAATTTTGATTCCTCCATTTCTGACTGCTCAGCCACTGACATTCTATGGAGAAGGTGACACATAGATGTCTAAGCAAAGCATAAGAATGGAGACATGTTATCTGAGCAGTCACAGTGACCACAACAAATAAAACATACTGCAAAAATAGATAAAGTGTTTATTCTAATAATAGCTTAGATCCTAATTCCCCAAAGACCTTCTCCCTCGAAAAGGATTACTTTGGGAGCAAATACTCTGAAACAAACACTTTCTTACTTGTTCAAAAAAAAAGCTCAAACTCCATTAAATAATGGATTAGATTATAACCTAGAGGTAAGTAACAGTATAAAATCATATTTCTTTAAATTTAAACACTAACTATATTTTCCTATTCTTGTTGAACTGCTTATTTTAAAACCATAAGGAGTAAAACACTTCAAATGGCTTCCGAACTTTTTTTGAAATTCTTTCCACAAATAAAATAGCATGAAATGCAACACAGGCAGTTCCTACAACATCATCAGGAATATAAAAATATACAAAATTCCACAAGGTGTCATTTTATCTTTCAAATAATAATGCTGCTCATTTAAGGACTGACATATTAAGGTTTTGATATAATGCATTTCAATTCTTGGTCTGTTTTTATTAGCAAAGTCGAAATAATATATAAGTTTTCATCAATTATAAGGGTGCTGGCACCTTACAACATGCTGACAGCAATTGTAAAGAAAGCAAAGCAGAAACAAACTCATGAGCTATTTGCTAATAAGAATAATTGGCTTGATACATCATGGTGAAATAATTTATAAATAAATGCAATTTCTTAGATATAAATTATGATGTATAATTCTTAATGTTTTACTAGGATTATCATAGGGCTTCCCTGGTGGCTCAATGGTACAGAATCCGCCTGCCAATGTAGGAGACACAGGTTCAATCCCTGGGTCCGGAAGTCCCCTGGAGAAGGAAATGGCAACCCACTTCAGTATTTTTGCCTGAGAAATTCTATGGACAGAATAATCAAGCCAATTATTCTTATTAGCAAATAGCTCATGAGTTTGTTTCTGCTTTGCTTTCTTTACAATTGCTGTCAGCATGTTGTAAGGTGCCAGCACCCTTATAATTGATGAAAACTTATATATTATTTCGACTTTGCTAATAAAAACAGACCAAGAATGGACAGAAAATCTATAGATCCTGGTGGGCTATAGTCCACAGGATCACAAAGGAGTTGGACATGACTCAGCAACGAAGCAACAACATGATCAGAGAGCTTATGGTATAGTCTTATCTATGCATTTCCCGTGTATACGTAAATATCATCTCCCTAGGAAGAAATAATTTTATAAATCCTTAAGTCTTCAAGAACAAGGCAGTTTAACTTAATGAAGAGAGTCCATGTTTGTATAAAAGGTGCTAGGGGAGGAAAAAAACAACAACACACAGACCAGTTTCTTTATTATTTCTAAAACAAAAAGTTAATAGAGAAGTGATAGATCTTCAAATAATTTGATAATTTGGACTAATACTTTGACCTAATCAACACATAGTTACAAAATTTAGACATTGGCCACCCACATTTTGATGAATTTGCCAATCAATGGCAGGAGTTGAGACAAAGTAAGAGATAGAGAAGACATTATGAATGACGAACATAGAAAATAAAGCTGGATTTCATTTTAAGGAGTTGAATGAAAGGAGATGGCATTAGCATGTGAAATTGATGTGCTTTCCTTTGCTCTATAAAATCTTTTTCTACCCACAAAAAAGTTTGGGGTCCTTTGGTGCATGAATATTTTGAGTCCTAACTGAACTTTTGTTATCATCTTAACTGATTTGTTCAGTCTCCCATTTTCCTTTTGCCAAAACTAAAGAAAATATAATATCGTGGTTAATGGTTAGCATCACAAACTTCAAACATCATTAATAATAGCATTTATTTTGACTCTGTATAGCTCAGACATTAATATTAAAACCTGTTAGACCATTTATATATTGAACTAGTACAGCTTTTACCCAGAGGTTGTTGAAATGATTCAGCGGATTTATAGCAAGAAAATTCTCTGACACTGGGAGGTTATAAACTAATAGAGGGATATAGGGAATGAAAACAGCTCAACTTGTATTCAGGTATAGGACCTCTGGGAGTTTGCTCAGACACATTCTTGTGTGGCATATGACTAACATGGACTGGATAATTTTCCAGGGTTTCCTGAATGGCTCTCTCCTGTAGGAATAAGTGTTAAATTGTACTTCTGCATCAAACCCAGGGTTGTGATAATACAGACACATTTGATATCTTTGATACCTTTTTTTCTATTTACTTTTACATAATTTTCTAATAACTACTCCATTTTAAAAATAAAAGCACTCAGATATCATTCAAAAGCATTAGTGGTTTGGATTTTCAGTAGAAATGTGTCTTTAAGCAGATCTTAGAGTAGATATCAGGTTCAAAAATCACTGTAATTTAAGTCTCTCTACGTTGGTTGTCTCAGAAATACTAGGAAATGGAAACCCAGATATCTATTAAATAAAATATCATTGTGCTATAGTTTTGCCTTTTAAAGTCTTCATAATCATTGTAAAAGAAACTGGGTTACTCATAATGAGAACTGAGACAAGATCTGACTATCATTATTAGGTGCTTTGTTTTAGCCTTTTTTACCTGAAAGGAAAATGAATATTAGAATAGAATAGCAAAATATATATTGCTAAGATGATTTTCAACCCTCAGAAATCACAGCTACTATTTCAGGAAGCTGACAAAAGAAAAGGACAAAATAGCCATGAATACATGGTGATTTATAAGTTATAAGTACCCAGAGAAATAGAGGCTTCCCAAGTGGCTCAAGGGTAATGAATTCATCTGCCATGCAGGAGACCCAAATTTGCTCCCTAGGTCTGGAAGAGACCAAACCTGGGTTGGGAGGATCCCCAGAGGAGAAAATAGCATTTTTGCCTCAAAAATAGTATTCTTGCCTCAAAAATCCCATGGACAGAGGAGCCTGGCAGGCTACCGTACTTGGGATCACAAAAGAGGGGGACACAATTTAGGGGTAAACAACAACAATCCAGAGAAATAAGCCTTGTTATTACAGAATTCTATACGATATACTTAAAACACATATATTTGCTCACTCTAGGGCTGGAATCTTCATTATAACTGTAATGGAGAATTCTCCAAAACAAAATTTAAAAGCATATCTGAAAATTTTTGAAATATTTTTTTATTTCAGAGCTCTTACCAAGAATGTCTAAGTGCTTTATTAAACTGAGAACTGTATGCATTGTCTACAAATTCATTTACAACTCGCTATAAAGCTTATTTAGTGACTCATTTTATAAATATCCACTTCCTCCTCACTAAAATATCTGTCCGAACCTCTATCCTGTTGATGGAGAAAGTAACAGGTTCTGCTCTGGTATCAATTAAATTCTGAGAAGCTAACAGTGTTCTTGTCTATTTGGCTTTTTTGACAAGATTTATATAAAATACCCTTTATTTCATGAGCTTTGTTTTTGCAACAACTTTTTTTTTTTAAATAAAAATTTTAAGTATTGTCTTCTTCAAATGAACTCTATGGAAAAAAACTTTCTCCCAGAATATTCTAAAATATTTACTGCTTGCCTTGTAAAATAACAAAAAGGGGGCAATATGATGCCAGTCTCTCCATGTTTCCCACCTCTCCTTACAAGGAGTGATTGCAAGATTCAGCAGCTAAGTTTATACTTAGGGACTTTGTTTTAGAAACCCAAGCAGAAACTATTTCCTGCATTGTGTAATTCCTTGATGCTCCTTGAGTAATATCTTTTAACTTTTAGTGGATACAGCTCTAAATGTAGGACTACCCATGCTTATTAATATGGGAATACAAATTAAGGTAGGATCCCCATACAATGCTGTTTTTTTTTTTTCTTTAGCCTGTAAGACATGTTTCAGTAGGTATGATCTTTTAGGTTTGACCTTATAGTTGCATATACAATCTTGATGTAAGTATTCCTGTATCTCAGATGTTTTTCTTTGATGAAAAATGCAGTTTGAAGAAGAAAAATGCTAAAGTACAAGGCTCCCAAGTAGATTATAATTTAATAGAAAATTTTAAATCTAGTGTAATGCTCCTCACACCAAAGTCAGTGTTACCTAAGAGTTGGAAATGCAGGCTTCCAACCATATTGGATGAAATCTTTGGAAGTTGGGCTCAGGAATCTGCATTTTAAGAAGTTCCCCTGAAGTTTATATGCACTTTCATGTTTGGGAAATATTGCCTTAATGGACATGTAATGAATTCTAAATTAAATTATATTAATAAATTTCCCATAATATTTGTATAATAAAACATTTTATTATCTTTAACTGATCTATTATGCATATCACAACATAGGATACATGGATATATATATATATATATATACACACACATACACACATAATAGTTAATATGTATATATATGCATATAATATGTATAGGATATATTGTAAACACACTATGTATAATGTGTATACTATAGCATGCTCAGTGGCTAGTCATGCTCGAGTCTTTGAGACCTCATGGACTGTAACTCTCCTGGTTCTTCTGTCCATGGGATTTCCCCGGGCAAGAATCTTGGAGTGCGTTGCCATTTCCTTCTCAAGGGATCTTCCCTACTCAGGGATCAAATCTACATCTCCTTCATTGGTAGACAAATTATTTACCACTGAGACACCAGAAAAGCCCTATAGCATATATACTACCAATATTCAAAATACATACCCTTTTACTAAAAATAATCTAAAATGCTGAGGTTCTGAAAAAGAAAGTAAATGACTTAAAACTGTTAATCTAAACTGTATAACTCTAAGCTTTCCAGCTGCTCTTCAAGTGAATTAACAGTAATATTTCAGTCTCTCCATGTTCTGCAAGCAAGTCTTCTTTAGTCTCTCCATTTTCTGCAGGCAAGTCTTCTTTAGTCGCTTGGTTGGCCACTTCCGCCTGTTTTCCCTTTGCTCCTCTTTTCCCTTTTTTTGCACTTTTTTGTCTGAAGATTTATCCTTTCCCGCCGCCTTTTTTGGCTTCCTTTCCACTTTTTGCAGGAGGCGGTTTAGCTGACAACCTCGGCGATCTCCTCTTGGGCTCCTCCTTCGCCGCCCCCTCGGCGGAGCTGACCTTCCTCTTGGGCATCGTGGCGGCGGGGCGGGCGAGAGCCGGGCGCCCGAGGGCCGCGGCGCGCCGAGAGCCTTCGCGAAGCTGCGTAGCTTGACCGCTGCCGCTCCTCCCGCCGCTGGGACCCGCCAGAACGAGGATAGCCCAGCCTCTGATGAAGCAGAAGAGAAAGAAGCCAAGTCTGATTAATAACCACACACTCAGTCCTGTCAGCGGTCCCTGTTTCCCTTCTTGTACAATCCAGAGGAATATTTTTATCAACTATTTTTGTAAATGCAAGTTTTTTAGTAGCTCCAGAAACATTTTTATAAAGAAGGGAATCCCACCTCATCCCATTTTTTAAGTGTAAATGCTTTAAGAGGTGAAATCATTTGCTGGTTGTTTATTTTTTGGTACAACCAGAAAATAGTGGGATATTGGATACGGGAGGCTTTGATTGTCTTGGGTGTCAGCTTAACATTCCATAGATGTGGGGTAGCTTTTATATCCTATAATACAAAAGTGTACTAAACGGCAGTTTGGAGTCAGTTGTGCATTTAATGTCTTGAACACTTTAAATTACTTCTCTTCCCATATTGTTTTGGTAGAATTATTTCCTACAGAAAACCACTTTTTGATCTTGGCTCTCCTGGTCAGAATTTTGTGCACTATACTATAACATCTTTGGTCGTGGTAGTCCAGTTTTCCTAGTAACTTGGTTAATGTGCTGTGAACATTGACACTTTGGGTATGTAGTGTATATGATATTGAATTGTGAATCAGGGGGACTTATGATGTAACAGCATGCCAATATTTGAAGATATTGGTACTTGATATCTTGTTAAGGAAAGTTTGCTCCAAATTTTAAGCTGGAAAGTCACTGGAATAACTGTTAAGAATCACAACTACATGATGTTTTAGATTTCTGGTACATATGTAAAGAATTATGTACAAATTGAAATGTCTGTGTAGTGATCCTCAAAACAACCAATAAAATCTCAGTTATAAAAGAAAAAAAAACAGTAATATTTCAGTTGAAATATCAACGGAAAAATACAAATAAATCTTGTTCAAGTAAGTAGTCATTGGTTTGTTACATGTGTGTGCTATAGGGGATAACATGGAAGTAAAAAGCAAAACATGTTTATCATAATAAATGCAATTTATGTTAGTTGAATGTGTTGTGAAGACATGTCACATTCCATATTCATTACAATTCAAAAGTTAAATCATGATGAGTTAATGGATAAGAAATATCTTAGTTAATAATGAAGTATTAATTTAATGTTTTCTATCTTTCAAATTCTTTTCTTTTACCTTTTGTTATTAGAATGGAAGCTTTTTGAAGGAAAATAATTTCCCAGATTATAAATTTTACAAAAACAGATATCAGGTCATGCTTGTCCTTAAAATTATTTCTAAAACTAAACACAGGGCCTAAAGCATAGAAAATTCTAAGCTGGTATTGACTATATGACTATAACCAAATTTGCTTCTGTGTGGAATTATATTTAAAGAGTGTCTTGTGTATTTGAAGAGTATCTTGCAAAATACTAATTGTTGAATACATATCTGTTGATTTGAATTGAGTTTAATGTGTACTATCCTACTTGAGAGGAAATGAATCAATAGTAAAATTCATCAGTAGATGGCTCAGTACGTACATAGTACTTATACTCTAGAGATGGTACATGCATGTAAGACATTGCATAATGTTACTTCATGAGATAAACATTATTACATTGACTAACTTTCTATTGTGGTTGTTGCATAAACACATATTTATATGTGTGCATGTTCAGTTATTCAGTTGTGTCCTACTCTTTCTGAGCCCATGGACTGTAGCCTGCCAGGATCCTCTTGTCCATATAATTTTTCAGGTAAGAATACTGGAGTGGGTTGCCATTTTCCTCCTCTGGGACTCTTCCCAACCCAGGGATCAAACCTGCATCTCTTGTGTTTCCTGCATTGGCAACCAGATTCTTTATCACTAGCACCACCTGGAAAGCCCTATGACTTCATGCCAATTTGTGTGCATATACGCATATCCAGATGGAATGCAATACACATATCCAGATGGAATGCATGAAGACCCACTTTCATTTTAATTGATTTTCCAAACCCCAAAAAGTTACATGAAATGAAGCAGACTCAGGTAAGAGTAAATTGCTTTCCTATAACAATTTTTGTTTTTTGAGAATACCATTCATGTATGGGACTTGAAATGATGTCTAAAAATAAACTTGATTTAGTTAATAGATTTTGGTTTATCAAATTATTGAGAGTGATGAATGATACAATTTGAGAATACTTGTAAAATTAAATAAAATTCAATATGTGACTTAAAACACAGTTCCAAAATAGAATCACATTTAAGTTAGTTTGCTGTATTTTCTGCTTATAGAACAAACACATAAAGAAACTGGAGCAGAAAATCAGTCATATTAAATTTACTACCATCGGAAAAAACCGAGGTAAGCTAAAAAAAGTACCTTAGCTTTTTATGCAGGTAAGTTACATAGGTTAACAGAGGCAAGTAAAAATTATTGCCAGTTTTAGCAAAATCTTTCACTCAAATGGGAGCTTAAAGATAGTTTATATATCTATAGTAATTTACATAAATGTTACATTTATTTTCTCATGTCAAAAAATAAATGAACTTTCACAGTTAATATCTCTTCTACGTCAATTGTTACTCCTAACATTACACGATTTATCTAAATGTTAATGATATTTGCAATCTAATTGTTAAAGAACATAGCATAATTTGAATTTTTTCAATTTTCTTTAGTTTTTCTTTCTTTTTAAAATTAATTTATTTAGTTTAATTGGAGGCTAATTACTTTACAATATTGTGGTGGTTTTTGCCACACATCGACATGAATCAGCCATAGGTATACATGTGTCCCACCATCCTGAACACCCCTCCCATATTCCTCCCTACCCCATCCCTCTGTGTTGCCCCATAGCATCACTTTTGAGTGCCCTGGCTTCATACATCAAACCTGCACTGGTCATCTATTTTACACATGGTAATTAATATGCATGTTTCAATGCCATTCTCACACATCATCCCACCCTCACCTTCTCCCACATAGTTCAAAACTCTGTTCTTTACATCTGTGTCTCTTTTGCTGTCTTGTGTGTAGGGTCATTGTTACTGTCTTTCTAAATTCCATATATATGCATTAATATACTATATCGGTGTTTCTGATCCTTTATACATTAATAAGTATCAAGATTATAACTCAGAGGCCACATTGTTTCATTTTATTCTGGATAAGCATGTCACCTTGTGTAGAAAGGTAGTGTTTAACTGCAAGTAGTGATTAAAAAGGAAATCATAGTAAATATTGGCTATACTGTTGTTGTTCAGTGGCTAGGTTGTGTCCAACTCTTTGCAATCCCATGGACTGCAGCACACCAGGCTCCTCTATCCTCCACTATCTCCCAGAGTTTGTTCAAATTCATGTCCACTGAGTCAGTGATTATATCTAAACCTCTCTTCCATTGCCATGGCATTAGCCATAGAATGTTACAACTCTTAAGAAGCAAATACCTCTAATAGTACAACTGGAAAGAGAGATAAAACATTGGTGCAGGGAACTCCAAAGAAACCTGACATTGGTGAGAAAGCCTTTGATCCATCAGTTCAGTTCAGTTCAGTCTCTCAGTAGTGGCTGATTCTTTGCGACCCCATGAATCGCAGCACGCCAGACTTCCCTGTCCATCACCAACTCTCGGAGTTTTCTCAAACTCATGTCCATCGAGTCGGAGATGCCATCCAGCCATCTCATCCTCTGTCATCCCCTCCCCCTTCCACCCTCAATCCCTCCCAGCATCAGGGTCTTTTCCAATGAGTCAGCTCTTCACATGAGGTGGCTAAAGTATTGGAGTTTCAGCTTCAGCGTCAGTCCTCCCAATGAACACCCAGGACTGATCTCCTTTAGGATGGACTGGTTGGATCTCCTTGCAATCCAAGGGACTCTCAAGAGCCTTCTCCAACACCACAGTTCAAAAGCATCAATTTTTTGGTGCTCAGCTTTCTTCACAGTCCAACTCTCACATCTATATATGACCACTGGAAAAACCATAGCCTTGACCAGATGGACCTTTGTTGGCAACATAATGTCTCTGCTTTTTAATATGCTGTCTAGGTTGGTCATAACTTTCCTTCCAAGGAGTAAGGGTCTTTTAATGTCATGGCTGCAATCACCATCTGCAGTGATTTTAGAGCCCCCAAAAATAAAGCCTGACACTGTTTCCACCATTTCCCCATCTAATTCCCATGAAGTGATGGGACCAGATGCCATGATCTTAGTTTTCTGAATGTTGAGTTTTAAGCCAACTTTTTCACTCTCCTCTTTCACTTTCATCAAGAAGCTTTTTATTTGCTGTTCCCTCTGTTCCATAAGGGTGGTGCCATCTGCATATCGAGGTTATTGAATTTCTCCCGGCCAATCTTTGATTCCAGCTTGCTGCTTCTTCCAGCCCAGTGTTTCTCATGATGTACTCTGCATATAAGTTAAATAAAGCAGGGTGACAATATACACCTTGACGTACTCCTTTTCCTATTTGGAACCAGTCTGTTGTTCCATGTCCAGTTCTAACTGTTGCTTCCTGACCTGCATACAGGTTTCTCAAGAGGCAGGTCAGGTGGTCTGGTATTCCCATCTCTTTCAGAATTTTCCACAGTTTATTGTGATCCACACAGTCAAAGGCTTTGGCATAGTCAATAAGCAGAAATAGATGTTTTTCTGGAACTCTCTTGCTTTTTCCATGATCCAGCAGATGTTGGCAATTTGATCTCTGGTTCCTCTGCCTTTTCTATTAACCAGCTTGAACCTCTGGAAGTTCACAGTTCATGTATTGCTGAAGGCTGGCTTGGAGAATTTTGAGCATTACTTTACTAGCGTGTGAGATGAGTGCAATTGTGTGGTAGTTTGAGCATTCTTTGGCATTGTCTTTTCTTTGAATTGGAATGAAAACTGACCTTTTCCAGTCCTGTGCCACTGCTGAGTTTTCCAATTTGCTGCATATTGAGTGCAACACTTTCACAGCATCATCTTTCAGGATTCGAAATAGCTCAAACTGAATTCCATCACCTCCCTAGCTATGTTCGTAGTGATACTTCTTAAGGCCCACTTGACTTCACATTCCAGAATGTCTGGCTTTAGGTGAGTGATCACACCATCGTGATTATCTGGGTCATGAAGATCTTTTTTGTACAGTTCTTCTGTGTATTCTTGCCACCTCTTCTTAATATCTTCTGCTTCTGTTAGGTCGCTACCATTTCTCTCCTTTATTGTGCCCATATTTGCATGAAATGTTCCCTTGGTATCACTAATTTTCTTGAAGAGATCTCAAGCCTTTCCCATTCTGTTGTTATCCTCTATTTTTTTGCATTGATCTCTGAGGAAGGCTTTCTTATTTCTCCTTGCTATTCTTTGGAACTCTGCATTCAAATGGGAATATCTTTCTTTTTCTCCTTTGCTTTTCACTTCTCTTCTTCTCTTCTTTGATCAATAGATCATCCTAATCTGAAACTCTCTCCAAGTAAAGTGAAAGCAAGTTGTTCAAAATGTCAATCTATTTTTAATTTAATCTATTTACATAGATATTCAATAATACAGTTCATTTTACCTTTGTGCAAAGTTATTTTACTATATGACTAGAATTGTGGAACTTAGATTAAAGTTTCTAAAAGGTAGTGTATAAAACATGTTTGATTGAATTTTGTTTTTCAGTCAACTTTTTTAAATGAAATACAGTTTCTGGTCTTACATTTAGATCTTTAATCCATTTTGAGTTTATTTTTGTGTATGGTGTTAGAAAGTGTTCTAGTTTCATTCTTTTACAGGTGGTTGACCAGTTTTCCCAGCACCACTTGTTAAAGAGGTTGTCTTTTTTCCATTGTATATCCTTGCCTCCTTTGGTGAAGATAAGGTGTCCATAGGTTCGTGGAATTTATGTGGGCTTTCTACCATTGATCTATATTTCTGTCTTTGTGCCAGTACCATACTGTCTTGATGACTGTGGCTTTGTAGTAGAGCCTGAAGTCAGGCAGGTTGATTCCTCCAGTTCCATTCTTCTTTCTCGAGATTACTTTGGCTATTCGAGGTTTTTTTGTATTTCCATACAAATTGTGAAATTATTTGTTCTAGTTCTGTGAAAAATACCGTTGGTAGCTTAATAGGGATTGCATTGAATCTATAGATTGCTTTGGGTAGTATAGCCTTTATGACAATATTGATTCTTCCAATCTATGAACACAGTATGTTTCTCCATCTGTTTGTGTCCTCTTTGAGGCACCTCATTTGTGGCACCGAAGAAACCAGATCTGAAGGAGACATATGCACCCCAATGCTCATCGCAGCACTGTTTATAATAGCCAGGACATGGAAGCAACATAGATGCCCATCAGCAGATGAATGGATAAGGAAGCTGTGGTACATATACACCATGGAATATTACTCAGCCATTAAAAAGAATTCATTTGAATCAGTTCTAATGAGATGGATGAAACTGAAGCCCATTATAAAGAGTGAAGTAAGCCAGAAAGATAAAGAAAATTACAGCATACTAACACATATATATGGAATTTAGAATGATGGTAATGATAACCCTATATGCAAAACAGAAAAAGAGACGCAGATGTACAGAACAGAATTTTGGACTCTGTGGGAGAAGGCGAGGGTGGGATGTTTCGAGAGAACAGCATCGAAACATGTATATTATCTATGGTGAAACAGATCACCAGCCCAGGTTGGATACATGAGACAAGTGCTCGGGCCTGGTGCACTGGGAAGAACCAGAGGGATCGGGTAGAGAGGGAAGTGGGAGGGGGGATTGGGATGGGGAATACATGTAACTCCATGGCTGATTCATGTCAATGTATGACAAAACCCACTACAATATTGTAAAGTAATTAGCCTCCAAGTAATACAAATAAATGAAAAGAAAAAAAAAAAAGAAATTGAAAAAAAATATTAGAATAGGAAAAAAAATGAAATACATACTAACTTGGGTGGATATTGAATTCAAATAATCTAAAATTGATGTGACCTACAAATGTTATTCAGCAATATATGATACTTCTTAGAAAACCATCCTCCTCTAAACTTAAGGAGAAAATATGGCTAGAGGTAGTTGACAATTTTCTCATACTGATTATCTCTATTACTTTCAATATTTCCCCTAAATGATCCTGGCATTAGTTGCCACAATATAAATAATGATAATTGGATTAAAATGACTTTACACTGAAAATTCTATAAAATTATTAAGTATATATTATTCATACCCTATTTGGTGGATAAAATGATCCAAGACCCCATCCCTCTGCTATATCTCTTGAGGAAAGAATATTGTATAGTTTTCATAAAATGTATATACAGTGTTAGTCACTCCATTGTGTCTCTTTGTGACCCCACGTACTATAGCCCACAAGGCTCCTCTGTCCATGGAATTCTCCAGGCAGAAATACTGGAGTGGGTTGCCATTTCTTTCTCCAGGGGATCTTCCTGACCCAGGGATTGAACCTGGCTCTCCTGTATTGTAGGCAGACTCTTTACCAACTGAGCCACCAGGGATGCCCTGTATATACAGAGATCATAGAAATATTCAGGAATATAAATGGTAAATTTTGGGATGCAATATGTTATAATGCTCAGGCCCAATAAACTAGCAATGCAAGAACAACTGAAGCTAGTAGTCATCCTGTAGGGCCCAAATCTAAAGACATTTGGCTTATCATCAAAGCTACTTAGGCAGTAAGGAGACTAGGACAAATACATTTACTGAATAAGAATTGATGTGTATAAATTTAGTTCAAGGTTAATGATTTAAAAGAAGGTATATTCTGAAATGATGTGATGTCTCTCAAGTTATCTGGAGTCGTCTTCTTCTTTTTTTTTTTTTTTTTTTTTTTGGAGTCGTCTTCTAATTAACCTGATCCAGCTTCCCAGAGAGGAAGAAACATATTAAGTCAAATGTCTAGTGAAATATTTGAATCTCAAATAAGAATAAAAAAACATAAGGCCAAGGTTGGTGCTCAATATTGGCTAAATAAGGCCCCCTCTTATATTTGTCTGGGGCAACCATTGGAGCTGAGCTTGCCAACAGAGATAAGACAGAAAGAGAAGAGACAAGAAAACAATAGTAGAAAAGCCTGTACCCAGGAGAAAGTATAGAAACTTAGTAACTGGGAAACCTTCAGTGAGTCTTTCTGGGGAAAATGAAAACAGAGCCACAAGGTAGAAGAGGAATTTCAAGAGAACTTTTGAGATATTGCAAAAACTTGAGTAATAAAAATGAAAGCAAAAATTTAGGAACACTATTTTCTTTCATTCTAATAACAATCCATGGAGAGTAAGAGGCACTATAGCATTGAAGACATGCTCTAGACTGCAGTCAGATAAACCTGAGTTCTAATACTGGCTCCACCCCTTACTCCTATATGATTTCAGAAGCTCTTTACTTGAAAAATATGGATAATGACAGCTACTTAATAACAATTTCATAATGCTTGAATTTGATAATATAAGCAGAAAATATTAAATTATTGCTACTACTGTAAATATCACTGATGCCATTTCTTTTATTAAATTGAGAAGTAAAACAATCAACATTCTCTAGACAAGAAAATCACATTTCAAAGGACATCCAGATTGTTTAAATACCATATGTATTTTCTAAGTCCTAGTCAGTAAGGTTCATTTCAAGGCACATTCTCCCACCCTAGTAACATTAATCTTAAGTTTTCAGATCAATAAAAATACTAACTAGATACATGTACCTTTTCTAGGATGATTGCCATAATAATGCCACAAATTTCTTTGCTGCTTGTTGTCTAAATTAGTGATCAGTGACTTAAGCAAAATTAGGAAACTTGGGCCAAAATATTACATTTCTTGATTTTGCTCAAAAATTCCCTTACAGAGAATCAACAAATTATTTGGAGAGAGAAAAAAAGAATAACAAGAGGAAGCCACAGCTGAGATATCTAGTTGAGACAGGTAAGACTGAGAAAGGAAGACCATGACTCTAAGTCTCCAAATCAGTGTTTAGTCTTATTTTTCTATATATTCAACTGCATATTTTCCATATGAACATGATTCCAAGAAAGTTGATATAGTATATTTAGATGCACTGGGATTAAAAGTATTATCTTAGCTTATAAAAACAAAGGCCATACTTACCTTGAAGCTTTAAAGCAAAATTATACAACCACAATAAAAAGATATTTTTTAGAAATGAGAAAAATGATGGGGAAGATCAGAGGCCACACTCCAGTATATTTTTCTACTTGTAGTTTGTGTTCTCACTTCTGGGACAAACACCTCCTTTACTCTGTCTCAAACATTGCAAAGTAGAACTTTCACTACAGCTTTACACCTGAGGAAATTCAGTCTGAGACTAACTTAGCTCATAAGTGGTTGAGGTAGTATCTCAACTCAAGTTCACCAGACCTCAAAGCTGATGCCCTTTCCACTATTAATGATGCCTGTATGTTCAAAGAGCAAGAATGATTATATTTTCACAAACTGGAGGGGACAATATATTATTTAAAAAAAAAAAGTTTTAGTGTTTTTAAGAAT
This sequence comes from Cervus canadensis, assembly GCF_019320065.1. NCBI lineage: Eukaryota > Metazoa > Chordata > Mammalia > Artiodactyla > Cervidae > Cervus > Cervus canadensis. The sequence goes on along the minus strand of NC_057394.1, from coordinate 47,392,908 downwards.
ACACCTACTTGCAAAGTTCATTCTTGTGATCTAAGCTTTAGTCTCCAGGAAATACACACATTCAGCATGAAAAATGTTTATTTTTATTTGTGAGTTATATTGCCGAAGCCTGAAGTGGTCCTGCCATTCCTTTTGGCCTCCTATCAGTTATAAAAATTCTTATTCATCTTTCAAAGTGAGGTTTAATATTGCCTCTCCTGTTAAACCTTATTTATTCAATCCCTATTTCTTCTCAACTGACAGAAAACACTAGATGCTTCTTCTGTGGCCCCCAAACACAGGGCATTCCAACATGACAGCGTTCCTTAAAAGAGTGTACTTGTTAACACTTCTTTCTTCCTCTATTAGGCTGTGACCTCTACAAGGGCAGGCGTGTTGGTTTATTCATGTCTCTGTATTTAGTGACTAACACTGAGCAGTACAAGAGTGTTTAATAAAGGCCTGCTAATGACTAAATGAATTTTTCCTGTTACACTTTTTGTTGCATAAAAGAAAATATTTAACTAATTCACTTGCACAGAGATAGAAGCCAAAAACGGATTTGAAGTTAGTGATGGTTCTTTCTCCTTTCCAGCTCCCACAAATGAAATGTACCTAAGAGAAATTTTACACTGAAGCTGAGTAAAAATAATTTTGGTTCTAGTAATCATTTTCCTAACATGGATCCTTCATTCTCTTTTTTCCCCCTAGTATCTCTAAAAAGAATAGAGAGCACAAACTTCTTAAGAATATCAAATTACTTTTATTTTTTAGAAACTGAAAATGCTTGGATACTAAATAGATAGTTTCATTATCTCCTTTTTAGAAGTACTCTAAATGTGAATTGCATCTGAGTCAGTCTATCTTTCCAGGAATGGAATTAGTTTTCCTCATATTTTCAGGGAATGTGATGCATAACATAGGTTACACATCAGAGTGTTCCCCAGAGATGACAGTTTTGATTCAGCATCCTACTGTTTCAAAAATACAGGCATATAATTACAAAATACTATTGGGCCAATAGGCTGGGAGCTGTTGCTATTTTGAAAGGGATCAAATTAAAATGTCTTTGGTAGAGATTAAAATCAACCACAGAATTTTTTTTCTTACAACACAGTCTTATTTCCACTTTTATGTATTAGATGTATTAAACTGAACCCTTCCTAATAAAACTGCCTCACATTAAGTAAAAAAGATATAAGTAAATAAATACATAGAATTTCCCTGGGTCCTTCAAATGCGATGTTCCTGTCAGTGATTCCTGTCTGTGTGTGCACGTGAAGTGGAAGAGATCAATCTTTAACCTCCAGTCCCTTCCACCCTGTGTGCACATGGAGATTGCTCTTTGATTTGCAGCTGCTATTTGCAGAGCTTGTCACTGTTTGCAACTCTGCTTCTTGGGCATACCTTAGGCCCAAATACTTAGCTCTAAAACTCTCCAGTTTCTGATGGCAGCAAGTCTGCCTGCTCTGTCTGCTCTGCCTGCAGTTTCCTCAGAATTGACTCATGACAAAGTGCTGGGAACACTTTTCATTTCTCATTTGTGTGCTGCCTGCTCCCATCTCCTTTCACATCACCATTCTCTTCTATTGGAACTAAGTTCGCCATAATTTTCACATTCAACTATGGGCATATTTTTCTTTCAAGGAGCAATCTTTCCATTTTGGTGTCATTACTTTGTGATGAGAATAATCATTTCTGTTTTGATATCATTGCTTATGAAAACTCTGTCCTGGCTTTTTTTTAAATCAGAAATCATCAGGGACTCAGGTGAAGTGTATCAGAAAGAATGGGCATAATATCAATTGTATTTCCAGATTTTACTTACTTGGTTTTAATTAGTTAATTAATAAGTTTTAATCAATAGGACTTCTACTATCTCTAAGGCACTTTGATAGATCTGGGGCTGTGAAAAAGTATAAGATTTAAGCTCTTTCCTATATTTATAAAAGTAATAATTTGAATATCAAACAAATGTTTCTTTATTATCTCAAAGCAGAAAATATCTCAGAAATGGAAACTGACACCCCCAAAAACCAGAAAAGCAAAATAGAAAGAAGTAGAATATAATCATGGAAAAGGCAATGGCACCCCACTCCAGTACTCTTGCCTGGAAAACCCGTGGATGGAGGAGCCTGGTAGGCTGCAGTCCATGGGGTCGCTGAGTCGGACACGACTGAGCGTCTTCACTTTCAATTTTCACTTTCATGCATTGGAGAAGGAAATGGCAACCCACTCCAGAGTTCTCGCCTGGAGAATCCTAGGGATAGGGGAGCCTGGTGGGCTGCCGTCTATGGGGTTGCAAGAGTCAGACACGACTGAAGCGACTTAGCAGCAGCAGCAGCAGAATATAATCAGGATCAAAGTTGTGAATTATAATTTTTCTTGAAATACACTCAAGACCTATCTCGCTACAATGTTCTATTGCAAAAATGTGTTATCATTTGGCTAAAGGATCGTGGGGATTCAGCATGAGAACTTACAAACTTGAACATTTATTTAAACTTTCAGTTTAATAAATACTTAAAATTATTTTTTAATTTATAGATATTAAACTAACTCATGCTGCCTACTCTGAACACAATTTGTGTTCTTTAATTGCCTGAAGAAAGTGATATTGAAGAGATATTGGATACACCACATATAATAATTTAGTCAGATCATAAGTAAAACTTGCTTACTTTGAAAGTTACACGCTAGATAAGAACAATAATCCTTCTTTAACTCATAAAAATTCTAGGAATGCAGTTTTAAGAAAATCTTGATTAGCAAATAAAATTGCTAAAAAATGACTGCCTTTAGTTTGTTATCAGTTTTGCTCAAATGATTACTTACTTTTTGTTTTAGCAACAAAAAGATAGTCATTTTCTATAAAATCAAAACCAGCAATCAGCAGATATATATCTATTCTTCTTTTTTTTAGATATATATCTATTCTTGTGCTAATAGTATTATAGAGAGAAAGTACCATGTCAGATTGAAAATTTTTATATTTTGGGATTAGTTTAAGTGAATCATCAAGAGATATTAACGCAGGTACCAAAAAGAAGTAGTGCTAAAAGATATAGCTTGAAATTTCTATGAAAAATAATTTTATTCTCAACAGTCAGAAAACTCTACAAACCATTCATATAAAGGAAAGCCAAATAAGCATATAATATTTCTTTTTTCTTGTTTATATGACAATCTATTACTTCATAGCACAGCAGTATATCTGGTTTATCACTTTGAAATTTAGTGCTAACTACCCTAGCAGTTCCCAGATGCCAGTGGAAATTATTTTCTGCTTGGAAAATATCAATATAAGGAGGAATATATATCTATTTCCTCCATTTCACTCTCAGTTATACAAAATATAGTGCCATAGGTCAACCATATCTTCCAGTTTTAAAGATGACTATATCCATTCTTCAGATTCAGAAAGAATGAATATTTGTGTCTATAATTAAATTACCTAAATAAAGTGAAGATTATTTTCAATATATAAACAGATGTATTTCACCATTCATAACATACTTTTGGGTCAAATGAGTAATTTGGTGACAGTCTACTATTATTTGCAAAGTACATGTTAGGTTTCAGAAATAGTCATTCAAGGTTTAAATTTTATATAAGACAATGTTTAATTGTTGAGAAATAAAGCACAAATTGACCTCACAGCATAATTATAAAAATGAGGTCTAACAAATTAGAATGAAAAGAACAAAAAGCTAATGTAGTAAACATTGTACTCGACTAGTCCTGTCATAAAAATATCAGTTCTGTGATTAAAATCGTATAGTAATACCCTCAATTCGTTGTTGAGGCTGCCCTAACATTACATTTTAGTGCGTTATTTTCCAATTAGCAATGTAATTATCTTCAGCGTTGATTGGATATCAGCTTCAAATTCAAAGACGGTATACCAGAGAAGCATTTTTACATTTCTTATATTTTTTGGTCCTTGAAAGTATGCAGGTTTGGTTTAAAAGCAGTAACAATTTCAGATAGGTTTAGGGGAAATATTCACATATATTTGATTTTTAAAATATTAAATAAAAGGCTGAAATGTACAAAGGATAATATAGAATAAACTCTGGGTTGGGAAGATCCTTTGGAGGAGTAAAGAGCAACCCAATCCAGTATTCTTGCCTGGAGAATTTCATAGACAGAGGAGCCTAGTGGGCTACAGTGCATGGGGTTGCAAACAGCTGGACACAACTGAGCTACTGAGAACACACACACATGAATCTAATATATTTATTTTAAATAAAATGTACTACTCCATTATATTAATATGCCATAAATTATTTACAGATTTCCAAATGTTATATCAATACATTGAGTTATACAATGAAATTATTTTTTATGTCTATTTTCACACAAGTGGATCTTCACTAGTATATATATTTGCTGTGTTCTTCAGTGTTCTATAAGCTCTTGAGTGGTACTGTAATATGAGATAACGCAGGTAGGAAATGCAAATCTATACTCACAGTACTTGCCAATTTAATGAAAGACAAAATCACTGTCTTTTCAAAGAGAAAATGAACCTATGTAATCAATCTGCTGGCCAATCTCACTGAATAATGGTGTCAGATCAAATCCCAGCTACATTCTATGGTGCTGCTATTCAGATCCATCAGTGAAAGTAAATAGAAGATTCTTGGTGAAGTTAATTCCATTTTTCTGAGCCAATGCATAATCACATCTCTGCCCTCATGCTTCTGTATTGATGTACCTATTGCACTAGCACAGGTATGACTGAGGAGAGAGACTGATTGTCCTCCCCAGGACAAGTTCTATATCAAATGATAAATGAGTTAGAGTTAGACTTCCAAAAGATAAATGCTGCCACTGCAGTCTAAAAAGGTCCACAAAAAGTACTAAAACCAAACAGAATATTTTTTAAAGGTATAAGGTTTAAGACTCAAATAACTTTACTTTACTCCAGAGGATAAATTTGCTTTACTCTAGACATTGTCTCAGCAACACCTATACTATTGAATTTTACTTATTTAGCAGATGTCTAAATCATTGAAAGGTTTATTTCACAGCTTCTGACATGTGTGTTTGTTACTAAGGCACCTAGATGATTTTCTACTTCCTGCTTGGCAGGTCCAATTAGCATTATGTCAAAAATGTTCTGGGTCAGTTGAGGCTTTACTGAATACTAATACAATTAAAGTATCTGCAGGAGATCAGGAGAGTTAACATGACCCACAGGCAAAACAATGCATGTATATGTCTGTCCTTGTCACATGAAAACAAAGAGATTTTCATCCTGCTTATTATTGAAATACAACAGAACACATATGCAAAATCAATAATTCATGACAATTGACATAGACTGGGCTGATTTTATCAAATAAAAGAGTGGTGGTCTCCCCAACAGTATATTACTTATTGTCTTAGAGATAGAAAGTGTTGTCGGGCCCTTCAGTAGAATAAAGGCAAATGATGGGTTTTCAGGTCAAATACATTGAAATATTTTGAAAAAGCAACCTCCCTTAGTCTTCTGCCTCTTCCTAATGAAATGTCAAATAAGTTCCAGGAACTCAATCATATTGATATAAAGTCATGATTACTTATATGCCTTAAAGAATACAGATAAATTACTAGAACCAAGTTCACATACTTTATTACTTATTTTTTATTAGAACCATGAATCTGGGGGTAAATAATGACCTCTATATCTTTAAATCTTTCTTATACTGTAACCTACAATCTAATCCCACACAAGTTCTCATGATCCTCAACCATACTTTTTCAGAATCTGCAATTTGGGAGGCATATGCTATTTTCTTCTAGTCAGATTTCCCTACTCATACAGCTGAGACATCACTATGGTAATATTCAGAGCCATTAAAAAATGGTAAAAAGACAAGTATTTGGAAAAAATAAAAGGCAAAAAACTAATATCGTTTTGAGGTAACTATTTTAGAGAGTGAGTTTTTGTATGAGCTCAGGGCAAATTTGAAACTCATGATTCTGAGGCGTATGCACTTAAGTACATATACAAGACATTCCCTATTATATCCCAGATTTCCAGGACTGAGAAGAACTATACTAATGCATAGGACGTATATTGTTCAACATACTATACCTTTAAAAGTCTTTAGAAGATCAATGAATTCCTAAGAAAATGAAGCCTGTGTAACTTCATAGTAGCTTTGGGTGTCAAAAGTAGTTTAGGATGTATCCATTTTGCACTCCATCAGGACATGATGATAAAGCATTTCATTCATTTAAAAAAATATAAATACTAAAATAAGCTTCTTTAATTTTGCTTTTATTGCATGCATCCATGTAATTTTTTAGACCTATAATATGTCAGGTTTTTGTTCTCTCAAGAAAACTCTTATTAAGTTTTCATTATGAGCTTCATAAAAGAGCTCTCTGTACATATCATTAAGAAATACCCTAAAAGGTAATACTGAGAAAAGGAGAAAGCATTCATACTAGAAATGAAAAAGAAAAAAAAAAAAAAGCTTTGTATAGAATATTGATTCACAGTGAGAAATTTAAATTATGTACATTCAATATATGTTAATTGAAGTAGGAATGGATGTCTCTATCTTGTTAAATATTAAAATAAAAACATATCAGTATGCATCAATAAGATAGGCTAGCATATTAAAATTCTCAGACTGCCTAAATAAATAATATGCAAAAATGAAGCAATTTCAAAACTTAGGACAGAAACTTTATTCACTATATGTCTCAAATTCATAGGAGTAGTTCTGCTCTATTTCAGTTGATTTTTGTGTTTTTGCTGGTTTTGTTTTATGGTATAAAAGAATAAGAGTGTCACTGCAATGAAAGACACTATTCTGCTTGATAAGGAAAATAATAAAGAAGAGAAAAGGAAAAAAAAAAATAGGGCTTTCTTCAAAATTGGAGTGTTTTTTGTTAGAAAACAACTCTGTTCTAACCCCTGATCTCATGAAATACTACTGCATGCAGTAAAAATGGACCTCAAAATGCAGGACTGAACCATAGTCTCCTGGGCTTATTTAACAGACAGCATTCTCTTTATCTCTTCCTTTCTCACTTTTTGGGGGTCGCCTTTGATTTCACTGAAGAAAGATCTCCACAAGCTCTCTATGGAACTTCATTTACTCTGCTGCCAACTCATGTGGTCTCTCCTTTTTCTCTTGCCACTTCTGGGTGTAGTTTGCAGACTCTGCTGTGGTTTTATGGCAAGAGAGTGGAGTTTCTACTGGTTTCACTAAAACAGAAGAAACACGTTATTGTATAATATTACCTGAAAAGGGTAAAAGAAAGGAGAAGGTAAAGGGTTTTTCTAATCTTTTTCCCCCACTGCTGCACTGTGGTTAAGAAATATTTATTGAATATAAAAAGTGTTCAATAGATATAAATTAAGGGAAAAGATACATGTCCATAGTTCTCTCATCTAATCACTAAAAGATGACGTATGATTGTCACTCTAAGCCTGATATTGTATTAATGTCAAATGCCTTAATTTTTTCATATGTAAAAAAGGTTTCAAACACCTAAATATAAAACCCAACAACAGTCAATCAAAAACTCATTTATATTTTTACATATGAGATATAATTTCATATTATCTGATACACTCAATTTATAATTATGAAATTCCACTGGAAAAAATCTATAAAAGATTAGTTCAACTTCTCTTAATCAAAACTGTTCTTTGAGAAGATAAACAAAATTGACAAAATTTTAGCCAGACTCATGAAGAAAAAAAGAGAGAAGAATCAACCAACAAAATTGGAGATAAAAAAGGAGAGGTTACAACAGACAATGCAGAAATACAAAGACTTATAAGAGACTATTATGAACAACTATATGGCAATAAAATGGATAACCTAGAAGAAATGGACAGATTCTTAGAAAAGTTCAATCTTCCAAGGCTGAACCAGGAAGAAATAGAAATTATGAACACCCAATTACAGGCCCTGAAATTGCAGCTGTGATAAAAATTCCCCAAAAAACAAAAGCCCAGAATCAGATGGCTTCACAGGAGAATTCTATCAAATATTTAGACAAGAGCTAATGCCCATCCTTCTAAAACTGTTTCAAAAAATTGCAGAGGAAGGAGCACTTCCAAATTCATTCTACGAGGCCATCATCACCCTGATACCAAAACCAGAAAAAGACAACACAAAAAAAGAAAATACAGGCCAATATCACTGATGAACATAGGTGCGTAAATCCTCAACAAAATTTTAGCATCACATGAAAAAACTCATACAACATGATCAATTGCATTGCATTCCAGGGATGCAAGGATTCTTCAATATATGCAATCAATTAATGTGGTACACCCTATTAACAAATTGAAAGATAAAAACCATATAATCATCTCAGTAGAAGCAGAAAAAGCCTTCAACAAAATTCAGCAACAATTTACAATTAAAACTCTTCAAAAAATGGACATAGAAGGAAACTACCTTAACTTAGTAAAGGTCATATTTAATAAGCCTACAATAAACATCATTCTCAATGGTGAAAAACTGAAAGTATTCCTTCTAAGATCAGGAACAAAACAAGAATGTCCACTTTCACCACTATTATTCAACATAGTTCTGGAAGTCCTAGCTACAGCAATCATAGAAGAAAAAGAAATAAAAAGAATCCAAATCAGAAAAGAAGAAGTAAAGCTCTCACTGTTTGCAGATGGCATGATACTCTACAAAGAAAACCCTAAAGATAGTATCCAAAAAGTACTAGAGCTAATCAGTGAATTTAGCAAAGTTGCAGGATACAAAATCAATATACAGAAATCACTTGCATTTCTGTATACTAACAATGAAAAACCAGAAAGAGAAATTAAGGAATCAATCACATTCACCATTGCAACAGAAATAATTAAATATTTAGGAATGAACTTACCTAAGGAGACAAAAGAATTGTACAAAGAAAATTATAATACACTAATTAAAGAAATCAAAGATGATATAAACAGATGGAGAGATAGTCCATTTTCCTGAGTAGGAAGAAACAATATTGTGAAAAGGACTATATTACCAAATGCAATCTACAGATTCAATGTGATCCCTATCAAATTACCAATGGCATTTTTCACAGAACTAGAACAAACAATTTCACAATTCATATGGAAACACAGAAGACCCCACATAGCCAAAGCAGTCTTGAGAAAGAAGAATGGAGCTGGAGGAATCAACCTTGCTGGCTTCAGATTGTACAACAAATCTACAGCCATCAAGACAGTAATAAACTGGCACAAAAACAGAAATACAGATCAATGGAACAAGACAGAAAGCCCAGAAATAAATCCATGTGCCTATGGGTACCTTATTTTTGACAAAGAAGGAAAGAATATACAATGGAGCAAAGACAGCCTAGTCAATAAATGATGCTGGGAAAACTGGACAACTATATGTAAAAGAATGAAATTAAAACACTTCTTAACACCATACACAAAGATAAACTCAAAATGGATTAAATACCTAAATATAAGACCAGAAACTGTAAAACTCTTAGAGGAAAACATAGGCAGAACACCCAGTGACATAAACTAAAGCAAGATCCTCTATGACTCACCTCCTAGAGCAACAGAAATAAAAACAAAAGTAAAACAAGTGGGACCTGGTTAAACTGAAAAGCTTTTGCACAATAAAGGAAACTCTAAGCAAGGTGAAAAGACAACCCTCAGAATAGGAGAAAATAATAGCAAATGAAGCAACTGACAAAGGATTAATGTCCAAAATATACAAACATCTCATACAACTCAATACCAGAAAAACAAACAACCCAATCAAAAAGTGGAACAAAGACCTAAACAGACATTTCTCCAAAGAAGACATACAGATGGCTAACAAACACATGAAAAGATGCTCAACATTGCTTATTGTTAGAGAAACACAAATTAAAACTACAATGAGATATCACCTCACACCAGTAAGAATGGCCATCATTAAAAGTCTACAAACAATAAATGCTGGAGAGGGTGTGGAGAAAAGGGAACCCTCTTGCACTGTTGGTGGGAATGTAAATTGATACAACCACAGTGGAAGAGGGTATGGAGATCCCTTAAAATCACTCCTAGGCATATACCCCGAGGAAACCAAAATCGAAAAAGACACATGTATCCCATTGTTCATTGCAGCACTATTTACAATAGCTAGACATGGAAGAAATTTAGATGTCTATCGATAGATGAATAGATAAAGAAGTTGTGGTACATATGCTGCTGCTGCTGCTGCTAAGTCACCCCAATCATGTCCAACTCTGTGAGATCCCATAGATGGCAGCCCAACAGGCTCCACCACCCCTGGGGCTCTCTAGGCAAAAACACTGGAGTGGGTTGCCATTTCCTTCTTCAATGCATGAAAGTGAAAACTGAAAGTGAAGTTGCTCAGTCATGTCCGACTCTTTGCAACCCCATGGCCTGCAGCCTACCAGGCTCCTCTGTCCATGGGGTTTTCCAGGCAAGAATACTGGAGTGGGTTGCCATTGCCTTCTCTGTGTGGTACATGTACATAATGGAGTATTACCCAGTCATAAAAAGGAACACATTTGAGTCAGTTCTAATGAGGTGGATAAACCCTGAACCTATTATACAGAGTGAAGTAAGTCAGAAATATAAGTGTAAATATCTAATGCATATATAAGGAATCTAGAAAAATTATACTGAATAATTTATTTACAGGGCCACAATGGAGAAACAGACACAGAGAATAGACTTATGGACATGGAGAGAGGAGAGGAGAGGGTGAGATGTATGGAAAGAGTAACATGGAAACTTACATTACCATATGTAAAATAGATACTGAATGGGAATTTGCTCTATGGCTCAGGAAACTCAAACAGGGGCTCTGTATCAACCTAGAGGGGTGGTATGGGGAGGGGGATGGGAGGGAAGTTCAAAAGAGAGAGGATATATGTACACCTATGGCTGATTCATGCTGAGGTTTGACAGAAAACAATCTAATCTGTAAAGCAATTATTTTCCAATTAAATAAATAAATAAACAGATTAAAAAAAACAAAAACAAAAACAAACACCGTATATATCATTCTTCTAGATCCCCTGCCCTATTATGTAGAGACTCCATTTCTTCTCTTTTTTCTTATTGTCTTAATGGGTAAGCCAGCTTAATGCTTCATATTATTACAGTTTGTCTAATTACAGTAATGGTCAGCATAATTCTTTTGAGGATGCCCTTCCTTGTGTTAAATCTGGGATCACTATCATCTCTCACAAACCAGAAGGGAGGTCTAAGGATGTTGTAATTATTTCAACTTATCAAGTGAGATATCAGGAAGTAATGTGCTTTACTATCTTTGTAATGTCAAAACCCTTCTCTTAGTTATTATTTCATAGAAAAAATCCTTTACGAATAGCCAGGCTGTTTTTTGCCCAAACTGTATGTTTAATAGAGAAAGTAGGGTTCATGCCAGCAGGAGGGAAAACCCTCAGCATAAATTTCCCAGCTTAAATCTCATTGTAAAGGTCACATACTGTGTTATATATAATTGTCACCTTGAAAAGTTCTTTGATGGCTTGAACTTTACTACTTGCAAGAAGTACTGGGCTGCCAAGTAGAGTACATTTTCCAGGTTTCTGAGTCCCTGCTTGAGCTAAATAAAGTGTGACAAATCCCCTGAGGACAACCCAGGCTTTTCATACCATAGGAAACTCTGACTCAAAAGTTATACACTCAAAGCAATATAAGACTGCACATCCAACTACAGAGGTTGCCTGCACCAGGAAAGAAATTCTCCTGAGATCATGTCTACGTGACATCTCCAAAATGCTTCAGAAGTGACCATTATATATATATAATGTAATAGAAAACATCTGATTCAACAATAAAACAAAAAGAGTGTGATCATTTGTATTTGGATTTTTAATCTGTCCTGATCTTCTGATATAATTGATAGTTTCAGGAAACCAATTTGAAATGACTCAATGATTATAAAAAATAAATAAATAAAAAACAACTTTTAACCTTGAAAAATCAGAACTTAACCACTAGTTAAGCATTTCCTCATGTTCTGTGGTTTCTAAGATAAGAATTCTTGATGTACATCTTCTCAACTTTCAGGGAAATAAAGATTGTTGCTTTTTGAAGTGATTTTTTAAGCTATCACAACATTAGCGAATTAGTTAATACTGGTGGACCAACTTTTAAATCCAGTTCTATTTTTCAATTTCTTATGAAAGTGAAGTGAGGAAGCATTGAACCTATAAACTTACAAAAACAGTGTTTTGTTTTGTTTTTTTCCCATATTTTAACAATTAAAACTTAGAAAGAATTCACTGCAACAACATGGCTAAGAAATGTTAAGGAAAATGGTCAACATAAAAACATACATTGTTGTGTGTGGTGCTTAGTCATGTCCAACTCTTTGCAACCCCATAGACTGTAGCTCATCAGACTCTTCTGTCCATGGGATTTTTCAGGCAAGAATACTGGAGTGGGTGGCCATTTCCTCCTCCAGGGGATCTCCCTTACCCAAGGATTGAACTCACATCTCCTGCAGTGGTTCCTGAACTGTAGGCAGATTCTCTATCTGCTGAACCAATGAGGAAACCCAAAATTTGTATTATTGGGGATTTTTTTCTAAAGGATATCATAGTGTCTATTCACAGTCCCAGATACTCTGGCCAGGACAATGAAATCGCTTAATGGGAGGCAGAAAAACTTATTTTCTTCCAATTTTCAAGGCCATATTTTCTACCCTTTTGTCAGAGGACATACACAGACTTGAACATTCCTTTATAGTCTAGTTTAGGCTTAGCCAAACTAATTAGTGATAATGTTGTCTAACTGCTGGTTTTTAGGAAAGCCCCAAATTCTAGTTCAGTTCACTTCAATTTAGTCACTCAGTCATGTCTGACTCTTTGCAAACCCATGGACAACAGCACTCCAGGCTTCCCTGTCCATCACCAACTCCCAGAACTTGCTCAAATTCATGTCCATTGAGTCAGAGATGCCATTCAACCATCTATCGTCCCCTTCTCCTCTTGCATTCAATTGTTCCCAGAAGCAAGGTCTTTTTCATGAGTCAATTCTTCACATCAGGTGGCCACAATATTGGAACTTCAGCTTCAGCATCAGTCCTTCCAATGAATATTCAGGATTTATCTCCTTTAGGGTTGCCTATGTTGATCTCCTTGCTGTCCAAGAAACTCTCAAGACTTTTCTTCCACACCACAGTTCAAAAGCTTTAATTCTTTGGCACTCAGTTTTCTTTATGGTCCAACTCTCACATCCATATGTGACTACTGGAAAAACCATAGTTTTCACTAGATGGACCTTTGTGAGCAAAGTAATGTCTCTGATTTTTAATATGCTGTCTAGGTTGGCCATAGCTTTGCTTCCAAGGAGCAAATGTCCTTTAATGTTATGCCTGCAGTCACCATCTGCAGTGGTTTTGGAGTCCAAGAAAATAAAGTCTGTCACTGTTTCCACTATTTTCCCATCTACTCGCCACGAAGTGATGGGACCAGATGCTATGATCTTAGTGTTTTGAATGTTGAGTTTTAGGCCAGCTTATTCACTTTCCTCTTTCACTTTCATCAAGAGGCTCTTTAATTCCCTTTCACTTTCTGCCATAAGGGTGGTGTCATCTGCGTATCTGAGGTTATTGATATTTCCCCTGGGAATCTTGATTCCAGCTTGTGCTTTATCCAGTGCAGCATTTAGATGTATTCTGCATACAAGTTAAATATGCAGGGTGACAATATACAGCCTTGAAATACTCCTTTCCCGATTTGGAACCAGTCCATTTTTCCATGTCTAGTTCTAACTGTTGCTTCTTGACCAGCATACCAATTTCTCAGGAGGCAGGTAAGATGGTCTGGTATTCCCATCTCTTTAAGAATTTTCCACAGTTTGTTGTGATTCAGAGTTAAAGGCTTTGTTGTACTCAATAAAGCAGAAGTAGATGAATTTGTGGAACTCTCTTGCTTTTTGATGACCCAATGGATATTGACAATTTGATCTCTGGTTCCTCTGCCTTTTTTAAATCTACCTTGATCATCTGGAAGTTCATGGTTCACGTACTGTTGAAGCCTGGCTTGGAAAATTTTCAGCATTACTTTGCTAGCGTGTGAGATGAATGCACTGGTTAGTTATTTTGAACATTCTTTCGCATTACTTTTTGGGGGAGTTGGAAAGGAAACTGACTTTTTCCAGACTGTGGCCACTGCTGAGTTTTCCACATATGCCAGTGGCATATTGAGTGAAGCACATAACAGCTTCATCTTTTAGGATTTGAAATAACTGAATGGAATTCCATCACCTCCACTAGCTTTGTTTGTAGTGATGCTTTCTAAGGTCCACTTGATTTAGCATTACAGGATGTCTACCTCTAGGTGAGAGATTACACCATCATGGTTATCTGGTTCATTAAGATCATTTTTATATGATTCTTATGTGTATTCTTGGCACCTTTTCTTAATATTTTTTCTTCTGTTAGGTCTATACCATTTCTGTCCTTTATTGTGCCCATTGCTGCATGAAATGCTCCCTTGGTATCACTGATTTTCTTGAAGAGATCTCTAGTCTTTCCCAATCTCTTGTTTTCCTCTATTTCTTTGCACTGATCACTGAGGAAGGCTTTCTTATTTCTCCTTGCTATTATTGGGAAGTCTGCATTCAAATGGATATACCTTTCCTTTCTCCTTTATCTTTCTCTTCTTTACTCAGGTATATACAAGGCTTCCTCAGACAAGCATTTTGCCTTTTTGCATTTCTTTTTCTTGGGGATGATCTTGGTCACTACATACTGTCCAATATCATGAATATACATCTATAATTCTCTAAGCACTCTGTCCATCAGATCTAATCCCTTGAATTTATTTGTCAATTCCACTGTATAATCATAAAGGATTTGATTTAGGTCATACCTGAATGGTCTAGTGGTTTTCCCTACTTCCTTCAATTTAAGTCTGAATTTGGCAATAAGGAGTTCTTGATCTGAGCCACAGACATCTCCCAATCTTGTTTTAGCTGACTGTAGAGCTTCTCCATCTTTGGCTGCAAAGAATATAATCAATTTGATTTTGGAATTGACCATTGGGTGATGTCCGTGTGTAGTATCTTCTCTTGTGTTGTTGAACGAGGGTGTTTGTTATGACCAGTGTGTTCTCTTGTCAAAACTTTGTTAGCCTTTGCCCTGCTTCATTTTGTACTCCAAGGCCAAATTTGCCTGTTCCTCCAGGTATCTCTTGACTTCCTACCTTTGCCTTCCAGTCCCCTATGATGAAAAGGACATCTTTCTTGGGTGTTAGTTCTAGAAGGTCTTGTAGGATATTATAGAACCATTCAACTTCAGCTTCTTCAGCATTACTGGTTGGGGCATAGATTTGGATTACTGTGATATTGAATGGTTTGCCTTGGAAACAAACAGATCATTCTGTCACTTTTGAGACTGCACCCAAGTACTGCATTTCAGATTCTTTTGTTGACTCTGAGGGCTACTTCATTTCTTCTAAGGAATTCTTGCCCACAGTAGTAGATATAATGGTCATCTGAGTTAAATTTGCCTGTTCCAGTCCATTTTAATTCACTGATTCCTAAAATGTCAATATTCACTCTTGTCACCTCTTGTTTAACCACTTCAATTTACCTTGATTCGTGGACCAGTTTCCTAGACAATATTGTTCTTTCCAGCATTGGACTTTACTTCCATCACCAGTCATATCCACAACTGGACATTGTTTTTGCTTTGACTCCTCTCCTCATTCTTTCTGGAGTCATTTTCTCCACTCTTCTCTAGTAGCTTATTGGACACCTATGAAGTACCTGGGGAGTTCATCTTTCAGTGTTATATCTTTTTGCCTTTTCATACTGTTCATAAGGTTCTCAAGGCAAGAATTCTGAAGTGGTTTGCCATTCCTTTCTCCAGTGAACTACATTCTGTCAGAGCTCTCCATCATGACCTGTCCATCTTGAGTGGTCCTACATGCCATGGCTCAAAGTTTCAGTGAGTTCGACAAGGCTGTGATCCATGTGACAAGGCTCCAACTACAAGGCCAATCCAAAGATATGTTTTCCCTGGTGTTTCCTCTCAGGGTGGCCTGGAATGTCAGGTGTCTATTCAGAGGAAAACAGCTCATCAAATTTTAAGCAGATATGAAGTTTTACAATATGGACATATGAGAATTGAGTTTACTTTGCATGCTATTTGGTTAATTTAGGCAGGTGTTACAAAGTGTTTTCTGACTATAAAAAAAACTTTCCTGCTATTTCCAGAAGGGAGGAAAATAGTTCTTGTTGAAATAAGTTTGAGAACTAGTATACTATCATTCTGTTAATTGGCCAGACTCATTTACATATTAAAGACTCTGGGAAATTTGCACCAAGAAATGTATAATGGGGTTAAAGCAGTTATTTTCTCCAAATACATTTGACAAATGTGTCTCTTGAATTTTTTAAGCTGTACTTATGAGCATCCTATTGATTCCTGTCCTGTAGAGCAGGAGGTGAAGAAATTTAGAAAAGATTGTTTCTCACTTATGCCTGACTTTTGGAATTACTCTATTTCTAAAACTTATTACCAAGTGACCACAATATATCAAAGAACATCTTCAAGCTAATACTGACTGAAATTTAAAAAGAGATAATCTTTTTTCCAATTTTAGTTCAGAGATATAAAGAATTGAAAAGAATGTTGCTCCCACTGTTACAAGTGAAAATGCTCGACAAACTTAAAATTAATGATTTCCAGAAACTCATCAAAGAACTGAAGTTACAGAGCAAATGAATCTGAAATCTAGAAAGGGTACCACAAGGCAGAAAAAAGTCCAAGCAATTCCTTAAATGGGGGAAGATGCCACTGAATGTCATATAAATTGTGAAACATATTCAATGAGATTTTTTTATTAAATTGTTAAACCCCCAAGTACAGGCTCTCATGAGAGTGTAAAGCACCTGATGGCCACAGATTTACATAGGATTCCCATCCACTTTCAAGCTCTCTTTCCCAGGAATTCCACCAATTCAATGAAAAAAAAAAAAATCAAAAGGAATTCTATGAAAGTTTTCCTGATAGTACTGGCTAGGCAGGAAGAAAACAGCCGCTGCAGAAACTCTGCCTAGATCCAGTCATTTTCCAAAAGGGGAAAAAAAGAAAACAAAAACCAAAAGCCCTAAGAAGGAAAACAAAAACTGTAGCCTAAGGGCCATGGTAGACATCTACAGCTGGAGGAAGTGAGAAAAATCTTTCTCAGATCTATCTCCCACATATCACCCAGGAAACAAAAGCCTAAATCTATAGGAGGGTGGGAAATAAAACCAAAGGCCATAGTGGATACACACAGCAGCTGAAGAAGGGAATATTAACCCCCAAAAAAGCTTAACATGGCGTAGGTGAGATGGGCAGTAATTCATATTAGGTCCAGGCCTAGGGTGGTACAGAAGCTAACCTAACAGATTACATTATACCTGGACATTCAGGTTCAAGATCAAGACTAATTGCCTTAATAGATTGTTTAAGCTTAATCAAAACAAGAAAATGCATTAACTATCACCCCTCAGCAAACTAAAAACTGTCAGACAATAATGACAGTAGAACAGAGCTAAAAGGACTATAGGATTATAATCTCTCTAAGAAGCAAAGGCAGATGAACCACAGATCAAATTGCCAACATCCATTGGATCATTGAGAAAGCAAGAGAGTTCCAGAAAAACAACTACTTCTGCTTTATTGACTACACCAAATCCTTTGACTGTGTGGAACTCAACAAACTGTGGAAAATTCTTAAAGAGAGGGGAATACGAGACCACCTGGCCTGCCTCCTGATAAATCTGTATGCGGGTCAAGAAGCACCAGCTAGAACCAGACATGGAAAAACACATTGGTCCCAAATCGGGAAAGGAGTACATCAAGGCTGTATATTGCCACCCTTCTTATTTAACATATGCAGAGTACATCACGGAAATGCTCGGCTGGATGAAGCAGAAGCTGGAATCAAGATTGCTGGGAGAAATATCAATAACCTCAGATATGCAGATGACACCAACCTTATGACAGAAAGTGAAGAAGAACTAAAGAGCTTCTTGATGAAAATGAAGGAGGAGAGTGAAAAAGTTGGCTTAAAACTCAACATTCAGAAAACTAAGATCACGGCATTAGGTCAACAGTGGAAACAGTGAAAGAATTTATTTTGGGGGGCTCCAAAATCACTGCAGATGGTGACTGCAGCCATGAAATTAAAAGGCACTTACTCCTTGGAAGAAAAGTTATGACCAACCTAGACAGCACATTGAAAAGCAGAGACTACTTTCCCAACAAAGTTCCATATAGTCAAAGCTATGGTTTTTCCAGTAGTCGTGCATGGATGTGAGAGTTGGACTCTAAAGAAAGCTGAGCGCCAAAGAATTGATGCTTTTGAACTGTGGTGTTGGAGAAGACTCTTGAGAGAATCCCTTGGACTGCAAGGAGATCCAACCAGTCCATCCTATAGGAAATCAGTCCTGAATATTCATTGGAAGGACTGATGCTGAACCTGAAACTCCAATACTTTGGCCACCTGATGTGAAGAACTGACTCATCTGAAAAGACCCTGATGCTGGGAAAGATTGAAGAAAGGAGGAGAAGGGGACGGCAGAGAATGAGATGGTTGGATGGTATCACTGACTCAATGGACATGAGTTTGAGTAAACTCTGGGAATTGGAGATGGACAGGGAATCCTGGCGTGCTGCAGTCCAAGGGGTCGCAAAGAGTCAGACACAGCTGACTGACTAAACTGAACTGAAATGAAGGCGCAAAGGAAGAGTTAAAATCATTGTAAGGCACAAAGCAAGAAAAAATATCTAGGAAAGAAGCCAGTACCATAACCATAAGGCATCACTAGAAGAGTTAAAATCCTCTGTGCATTGAGGTTAAGCATAGCAAAGATATACTTTAAACCCAGCCCAACACCTGATCAGACTAACACAACCACTATTCACCCCATCCCAAACACCCATTAAAGTCCTACCAGAGAGAAAATCATGTTCATTTCCAGACATAAAAATGAAATACATTCAATATAACATATCACACTTCTAAAAAAAAAAAGTTATGATACAAAAAGTCGAGAAAACACACAGTTTTGAATAAACAAAACAACCACCAGATCAAAATTCATATAAGACATAAATCCTAGAACTTTTAAATCAAGGAGATAAAAAAAAACACAATTAAAAAAATTAAAGTTAAAGATTTTAATGAAAATCATGAATACACGCCAGATAGGGCAGATAATTTCTGCAGAGATGGAAACTATAAGAAAAATGTAATTGAAAATGTTAGAAATCAAAAACATCATAAGAGAACTAAAGAATTCCTTTGAAGGACTCATCTACCGAATAAACACAATCAAGGAATGAATCAATGAAAATGAAAATAGTTCAATAAATATTGCCCAGAAAAAAAAAAGTGGAAAAGAAAGAAGACAAAGCATAATTTCATTATGGATAAATTCAAATGATTTGAAATAATCATAATTGAAATTCCAGAAGAAGAAAAAGGAAAGAGCAACACAGAATTATTTCAAGAAATTATCCTGATCACTTTCAAAATTGGTGGTATCATAGAAGCACAGATTTCAGAGGATCAGACAAACCAAATAGGATAAATGCAAAGTGCATATTTAGGTCTATCATCTTTAAACTTACGAAGATAAAATCTTAAAGACAGCCAGTGAAATGCACATTCACATTCTGGGGATTAGGTAAGGAATGCCTTTAAGAGGTTATAACTCTACCTATAACAATACTCCTTTTTCTAGGAGATAAATGTTACTTGACCCCTTCTCTTTAAGGATGGCCTAGATTCAGTGACTCATTTATGACTATAGTGTGGAAATGGAAAAAAAGAAAAGAAAGTTACTTCACTGTAGATAAATCATGCATAAGTCATCTGAACCAAGTGATCAAAATGAACATCAACTGAAATAAGTCATGTTGATATTATATACCCTTTGATCTGATGCTTTGAAAAGGTAACTCCACCTCTGTGATATTATTATTTTTTTTAATTCATAACTACAATCTAGTAACAAAAACACCCAAACTGAGGGCCAATCTATAAAATACGTCTCCGGTACTTTTCAGAATTGCCAATGACATTCAAACAGAGGAAGACTTAAGAAACTATCACAGGTTAGAGGAGACTATGCTGTGCTGAGTTGCTCAGTCATGTCCAACTTTTTGCGACCCTGTGGACTTTAGCCCACCAGGCTCCTCTGTCTGTGGGGTTTCTCCAGGCAAGAATACTTGAGTGGGTTGCTATGTCCCTCTCTGGGGATCTTCCCAACCCAGGAATCAAACCCAGGTCTTTTACATTGCAGGCAGATTTTTTTACCCTCTGAGCCACGAGGGAAGCCCTAGAGGAGACCAAGGAAACATGAATAAGTATAATGTGGTAAATTAGATTGGATTCTGAAAAAGAAAAGGAATAGTATTGAGAAAATTGATGAACGTTAAACACTGTAGTATAATGCACAGTCTTGTGCCAATGTTAATTTCTTAGCTTTGATAAATGCACCATGCTTTGGTGAAATGTTAACTTTACGGTAAGCTGAGAAGATGCATAAAAGTTCTCTGTACCATTTTTGCAAGTCTCTGAAAATCTAAAATTGTTTCAGAATGAAAAATTCAAAAGAAGAGAAGTAATCACTTAATCCCCCTACTGTCATATCTAATGGAATTTTATAAAAATTCACTTGCATTTCCATTTCTCTTTTATCTTTCTTAGGATTACAGATAGAAAGAATGATGATAGCTATAGGTATCTTTTTTCTCTTTCAAAACTTATATTTTAAAAATGTATCAATGTGCTGAATCAGAAAAAAAAAACAGGACTTCATAAGCTCAATTAATGATGAGTAGAACCTTTCTTTCTCTACTTTATTCATCTATATTGCAGTATATAAGCCCAACATGATGTACCCTTACCAAGAACATGTTTCTTTTCTACTTGAATGTATTTTCACAATTTGACATTTCTCTTTCTCCTCTACTCTTCTCTTCTTGTCATATTGTTAATATTGCATGCTTTTCCCCAGCCTCTAACCAGTGCTATTTAAAGCAGAAGATTTGCAGTGAAGTATCAGTTTGACTGCTCCTGAACTGTAGTGTATACCACTAGAAGAATTAAAGATATTTCTATAACTTTGCTGTACTTTAAAACTTAAAGCTTGTCACAGAGAGACAAGACTTGGTAACATTCATTTAAAATTCACGTTTGGATTTTATTGTCACATCAGTTCTCTTATTTTCCCTTGAAAACTATCTTCTATGCTGATGGATTCAATCAAAGTATTAGAGTTATGATACTGAAAATATACTTAGTTAAACTTTAATATACATGCAGACAAAAACAACATCAAATCAAATTCCTGCAGCAGCAAACAATTGCAAACTAGAATTTCTAGTATTGACTCCCAAACTGCAAATCTAAAGCTTGAAAGTTAAAACTATATCTGTTTTCCTAATTTGTTTAAATAGTAAAGATCATAATAATGTCCTATAAATCTTGTATGGAACAAAGTGTGCTGACATTGACCAGCAAAACTAGCATCTTTGGGGAGTTCATTAAAAATAGAAATTTTGGGGTCCTAACAAAGACACACTGCATGTCAATAAGATAGCAGATCTTTCACAGGCAAATCACATTTTGAAATGCATTGCTGTAAACTAAATCCGATGTGCTTACTTATAAAATTAAATATTGTTGTATTTGCAGTAGAATACCATTATCTTATGGCCCTTAGGCATTATATTATTTTAAAATATGAATATAATGCACCTATAATGGATGGATGGATGAGTTGAGATTATGAAGTGATTCAGAGATAAGCAGACAAAACTAAGATCAGGAAGACTTAAATTATTAATGAGGTCTGAATGGAAAGAATTTACTACATACTTTATTCTAAGTAAATTTCTTTTTGAATTCAGATAAGTAACTACTATGAAAAATCATAATTGCTTGCAAGAGTTGAAAGTAAGCCAGTAAAGGAATCAGGTAACCAGTGTATATCTTTTCATGTATCAGGAAGTTGAATGATTGCCTCCATCCCCTGTGTAGAACATCAGTAGAGAGCAGACATCACTGAAGTCAGAACAGTCCTTCAGAGCTAGAGAGTACCAGTATTTATTATCATAATCATAGTTGCTAACCCTTAGTGGATGCCAGGCATGGCTCCAAATGCTTAATGTGTGTTCTCTCATTTGTTCTTTCTAACAGCTCTAGGAAAGAGGTATTAATACTGTCTTTATTTTACAGGTTAAGAAAGGAAGAGAAAATTGAGCATTTTGGTCACAGTAGTTAATAGTGGAATGAGATTTTGAATTTAGCCTGACTTTAGACCTAACAACCTCTATTCTGTTTTGGTACACAGGGGAAAAATCACTATTTTATGTCTTATTTATTACCTGATTAATATCTGACTAACCTATTCTCCATAGTCTCACTCTTTAACGAAGTGTATTTTTTACAGCTTTTTGAGGCATAAGTGATAAATAAATAACTGCATATATGTAATGTATGCAATTGGATGAATTTGAATAAACATAAACCTCTGATACCACCAATATAATCAAAGTAATAAATATGTTCATATGTTCATCACCTCCAAGAGTTTCATATGTCACTTTGCTTTTTTTTTTTTTCTGGTGATAGGAACAAAACATAAAATCTGTTCTCAGCAATTTTTTCATTGCAAGTACTATATTGTTAACTGTAGGCACTATATTTCACAGCTGGTGTCTAGAACTCATGCATGTTGTATAGTTGTAATCATATACCTATTGAACAGCAATTCCCATTTCTCCCTCCTCCTATATCCTGCTAACTACCATCCTATTTCTGCTTCTATAGATTTGACTATTTTTAATAGCTCATACAATATTTGTTTTTCCATAACTGGTTTATCTTACTTAGCATATCTTTTCCAGGTCTATCCATGATTTTGTAAATGGTAGAATTTCCTTCTTTTATAGCTCTACTAATATTTCATTATATGTTGTTATTATTAATAGAATATTATTGGTTATAATAATCTGCCTGTAATGCTGGAGACCCAGCTTTGATTCCTTGATTCCTAGGTCTGGAAGATCACTTGGAGGAGGAAATGGCAACCCACTCCACTATTCTTGCCTGGAGAATCCCATGAACAGAGTAGCCTTGTGGGCTACAGTCCATGGGCTCGCAAGAGTCAGAGATGACTCAGCGACTAAACCACCACTACACACACACACACACACACACACACACACCACATATTCCCACATGGCGCTAGTTGTAAAGAATCTGCCTGCCAACACAAAAGACATGAGATGCCAGTTTGACCCCTGGGTCAGGAATATCCCCTGAAGTAGTTAATAGCAAGCCACTCCAGTATTTTTGCCTGGAAAATCCAAAGGACGGAGGAGCCTGGCAGGCTACAGTTCATGGAGTTCCAAAGAGTCAGACACAACTGAACACACATACACACACACGTGTATGTGTGTGTATGTGTGTGTATGTGTATATATATATATATATATATATACACATTTTCTTTATCCATTTGTCTGTTAGTGACATTTGAGGTGCTTTTATAGTCACCACTTTAAAATGCCATTTTTCTACAATATTTTTGAAATTTAAAAAGTTGCCCTAAACAGTTCTCAGTTTACAAAATGGTAATTCCAGAAACTATTGTAACTTGATCATTTAGAATGCATTTATAGTATATATAGGGTTTATGTTTAACCCAAAATGTAGCTATATAACTTTAGATAAAAAGAAGAGTTTATCAACATTTCAATACAAAGCAGAATGAGGATTTATATGGGAAATAAAATCTTTAAATCTGACTGACTGTAGAAGCAAATCAAAAATAGAGAGGGATTTTGCTACAATTTTTAGAAATGTTAAAGGATTGTCGAAGTTGATATCATTTAGTGATTATTTTTCCCATTACCAAGGAAAGGATATTATCTTTTGTTTTTATTAAGCTGGGACAATCCTTATACAAATTAACCATAATAATTAGAATTCTCTCTCTCACTCTCTCTGTTTAATAATGAAATTAAGGGGATAAACAGCAGGGAAACTTTTCTGAGATAATACTGCAGAGGACAGGTGCTGCCAGAGGAAACTGAGAGGAAAATATGAGAATATGTGAGAAAAAAATTGCCTCATGATGAAGTTACCTGAGTTGGGAGAAGTGAAAGGCAGAGAGACAAAGAGGAGAAAATTATTATAGTACTGTATGTGCATTCACTCTCTAAATCAGAAAGTCCCAAACTGAGGCACAGGGAAAATGAAATGAGGTATTAGAAGCTTAGGGGAAGGTATGTGACATTTGAATAAACATAGTAAATATTTTATAATTTAAAAATTTGAAAATATAAAGAAATAGTTTTTTTCTAATAACAGAACTCCAACAGAATGTGCCCAACACATTCTATGTAGATCATGCAAATACTAACTCTATTGCCACAAATAACCATTAAATTTTTATATCAGTATCGGAGGCAGAGAATCCTTGAGATGCTTATTTATTCAAAAGGTGCATTGATTTTTGAAAGGTTGAGATAGACCTCTTCTTTTTTTTTTTTTTTTGGAGAGTATTTTAAATTCTTTAAATTCATTTTTAATTAAAGGAATAATGCTTTATAATATTGTGTTGGTTTCTGCTGTGCGACAATGCAAATCAGCCATAATTGTGTGTGTGTGTGTGTGTGTGTGTGTGTATCTCCCTCCCTCTTGAACTTCCCTCTCTCCCCCACCCCATCCCACCTCTTAGGTCACCAGAGAGAGTCAGGCTGGGCTCCCTGTGTTATACAGAAACTTCTTACCAGCTATTTCACACATGGCAGTTGAAATTTGGTTTCAAAGCTTACCCTTCTTTTATTACTTAACCTTTACAATAGTTATCACCCCAAGGCAGAAAGGTGTCTGGGATGTGTCCGGGGAGAAAGGCTTATCCTCCTGACTGTCCATATGGATAACCCATCCCAGAGCTACATGACGTAACAGAAACCAAAGTGTGGCGGATGGAGTTAGAAGAAAGAATGGGCCAAATTTAACCGAAAGAGTTATCTCAAGTGGGTAGCGCAGTCAGCACTGGACTTCTATTCTACATAAAGAGACAGGGCAGACAATGTCAGACACAAGTTCAAAATACTGAACCTTGTGAAAAGTGGGTCATGAGCCAGCCAAATAACTCAGATGAGAGCAGTGAGGGATTGAATATGGCATCTCTGACATTTTACCAGCGTATTTTCTACTTTTATACAGCTCTTATTGACTTAGTTGTGGCCCTTATCTCTACTACATTTTAAAGGCACCAAACATCCACAGGTTTTTCTGAGGTAAGTAGAAAAGGAATCTTATAAGGTTTACAGGGTCAAGTCAGTGGAATGATACTTCATTGTTTACAGCTGTTCTATTTGAGGTACCGTAATTAAAATAATTCCCCTTCACTGTTTCACAAATAACACACATCTCATGCACACGAAAAATTAATTAAATCCTTTTTTTCTAGATAGAAATTACATTATTATTGTAAAACGTGAACTTTCAACAGTGCTTTGGAAGAAAGGCTGGACCGAGAGCCAGGAGCCTGTCACTGCCCTTGTGCTGCCAGGCACTTTACTTATTCTGTCTCGGATACAGTTCTCTCATCTGTAAAATGAGCAGGTTGGGCCAGAGCATCTCTAAGGCCTATTCCACATGCGTAATTGTGCAAATCCATCATTATTATCACTAAATATAAATAGCTATCTCATCAGTGTACACATATACCAATTCAAAGCTGCTGGCTTAATATAATAAGACTTTTAAAAACATCTATTTGATTTTCCATGGAAAGGAAACAAGCAATTGATTAAACAAATCTTAATATAATTTAGGCTGCTGGTCCTTTTCTTGGAAAGAAAAATAGTTTGATTTCCTATAAAGTCTATTCAAGATTCACCTTATTCCAATATTTTGTTACAGACTTTCCTTCTGCCAACAGCAGTACCCACTTTTAATTGAATGGGGAGAAAACCATTCTGATAGTCTGTGTCATTCTATCGGATTTTATATCACTGAATTTCAAGCTGGTTTCACTGGGACCTGCCAAGAGTGGCTTATGCCAACCTCTGAGTCTCCTTGTTGCACTTCTGTCCCAGGTAGCATTGTTTGCCTTTTTGTCTCCTCTCTGATTAAACTGACATCATTTTGCCTTTGTGACTCTGGTGTCATTTTCTGTTGACAGTGTCTAGTAATAGTAACAGACTGGTGTCCTTGTGGAATGGGTAAAAGCCATTGATTGGTTAGGTGTATTAATGCAGCCCTGCTAAATGACATGCAGACATATCTTTGTGCTAAGTTGCAGCTGAATGGGTGCCAGTGAGAGAGGTTATTAAGCACAGATAAGAGGAAGCACCTCTATTCACTGGCAATGTCACTTTCTCCCACTTGAAGAGAGACATTTGCTCAAGACATTTTTTTCCTCTCACTGACAGTATTTAAGGCAGAAAGTTTCTGTATAAGTTGCCACATGACTGCAGAATAGATTGTTTCAAGAAGGTGAACTCTAGAGTGGTTCAGTTAGAACATATTTCCCTTAAAACTAAATTGCATTGAATGCAATGTCTAAATAAGGACAATTAAATTGTTAACAGTATTAGAACAAAAACAATAGAGGCCCAATGGCAAAGGCCATTTGTCATTAGTCTATATCACTTGGAAATCAAAAAAAAAAAAAAAAAAGTTTATCTTCTGGAGTCTTCAAAGAAGAAATCAGATAACATCAAAACCATAACAGAATTTTGAAACTTTTCTAAATAATGAAATTAAAATGGTGAAAACTTTTCTATGTTTTTATTTTATTATTTGAATTTTAAGGCATGCATTGTATATGGTCTAAGTTATCTAAGCATGTAATATACATAACATCAAACTTTAGACTGTAAACTTGTTAGTCTTGTATTTACAGGAAAATGTCATGACTGGTCCTCTTCCTTTTGTAAATTGAGAAATGATGACATTTTCTGTGCAAGTTTAACTGATATTTGCTAGGCTTGTTTTTTTATGGTGTTTGCTTTATTTTTTTCTTCTACTCTTTTTATTTTATATATATAGCCAATTAACAAACAATGTTGTGATAGCTTCAAGTAAACAGCAGACTCAGCCATACATTTATATATATCCATTCTTCCCCAAATGTCCCTCCCTTCCAGGCTGCCACATAACATTGAGCAGAGCTCCCCATGCTATACAGTAAATCCTTGTCAGCTATACATTTTAAATATAGCAGCATGTACATGCTCATTTCAAGCTCCCTAACTGACCCGTCCCCCTATCCTTCCTGGCAACTATAAGCTCCTTCTCTGAGTCTGTGAGTCTGTTTCTGTCTTGTAAGTAAGTTTATTTGTATCATTTCTTTTTAGATTCCACATATAAGGGATGCCATATGATATTTCTCCTTGTCTGTCTGACTATTGCATTCTTTAGGAGCTGAGCCTTTTCCAGTGGTTTACCACTTCTGTCTTCCTTCAGTCTTCTGCTGTATATATGTGTGTGTTCGTGTGTGTGTGTGCATAGTCATGTTTGATTCTTTGTGACCCCATAGATTGTAGCCCTCTGTCCACAGGATTCTCCAGACAAGAATGCTGGAGTGGGTTGCCATTTCCTACTCCAGGGCATCTTCCTTACCCAGGGATAGAATCTGCATCTCTTGTATCCCTCATTGTCAAGTGGATTCTTTACCACTGCACCACCTGGGAAGCCTGCTTTATATATATATGTGTGTGTGTGTGTGTGTGTAATTGCTTTATGCCTTATCATAAATCAGTTGTTAAGGTTTGCTTATATAATGTATTAAATCTAATAAGTAAATTCAAGTCACTCTGTTAGAAACTGAGGGCAGAGACAAATGCACAATGTAAATTAATCTTCTACTTCCATTATGTAACCTGTTTGAACGTCAGTAATTTTTTTCTGTAAAAGAAGGATTATAATACATCTGGAAACTCCTCTGAGCATTCGGTGAAATAGTGTACGGAAAGCACCTAGTTCATTGCCAGTTGCGGAGCTGATGATTAATGAACTTGATATCTTTCTTTATCTCCAAATCCTCGTGAAAGAATGAAATAACAACATCTTCATTCCACCCTATTAACCATGAATCAGATTTGTCTGATAACTATTTCCTTTTGATGAAAAATTTAATGCTAAAGATATGAGATGAGATCTCTGATATATTTATCTGGCACTCCAACAAAAGATGAGTCTAACATATGCACACTGGTAAACATATACATTCAATATTTCCTTGGCAGCTGATATTTCAAATATACCATTTTTTTATGTCTCATCTCCACCTTTGAAGTATTAACTTTATTTTATAAATGAGGAATCCAGGCTTAAAGATGTTTAGTAAACTCTTCAAGATATTTTGGTAAGGGACAAACCTGAACTTCAGGTCTCCTAATTTTAAGCTTTTAATACTTAAAAAGTCCTTTTCAACTATGCTCCAGAATCAACCTCTGAAGATATTTTAGCTATTTGATGCTAAGCTATCAGGTGTTATTAATAATTTGAAGGGAACAAGCAGACAGAGGCCCAAAGAGAACAGTTAGAAGTGGGGGACATTCTTCATGGTTACCCACGTTCTTCCTTTCTGCATCTGACATTCTTTGTGGTCAAAGCAGTAGATGTTATCTCTAAGTGAGGTGTGCGGTCACCTTATACAACAGAGAGGGTTTATACAGCCAATACTTCCATGTTATAACCCAGATAATTGTATAGCTTATGAGACATTGTCTAGGACTCCATAACTCATAAACTCATAGATTTGTGCCATGTCACATAAGATGCCATTGATTATACATGTATTCTTTATTTAACTGACATGGAATAACTGAATATTTAAAAACTGGGAAAAGAGTACCACAGGGGTGCATATTGTCATCTTGTTTATTTAACTTCTATGCAGAGTACATCATGTGAAATGCCAGGATGGATGAATCATAAACTGGAATTGAGATTGCCAGGGGAAATATCAACAATCTCACTTATGCAGATTACACCATCCTAATGGCAGAAAGCAAAGAGGATCTAAAGAGCCTCTTGATGAGGGTGAAAGAGGAGAGTGAAAAAGCTGGCCTGGAACTTAACATTAAAAAAACTAAGATCATGGCATTCTGTCCCATCATTTCATGGAAAATAGAAGGGGAAAAACCAGAAATAGTGACAGTTCTTTTCTTAGGCTCCAAAACCACTGTAGATGGAGTCTGCAACCATGAAGTTAAAAAATAAATGCTTGCTCCTTGGAAGGAAAGCTATGGCAAACATAGGGCATTAAAAAAAAAAAAAAAGAGAGAGAGAGACATCACTTTGGCTACAAAGGTCTGTATATTCAAAACTATGACTTTTCCAGTAGTCATGTGAGGATGTGAGAGTTGGACCACAAAGAAGCATGAACATCGAAGAACTGATGTTTTTGAATACTGGTTCTGGAGAAGACTCTTGTGTGTCCCTTGGATTACAAGGAGAAAAAAAGTCAATTCTGAAGGAAATTAACCCTGAATATTCATTGGAAGGACTGATGCTAAAGCTGAAGCTCCAATACTTTGTCCACATAATGTGAAGAGCCTAATGGAAAAGCCCCTGATGCTGGGAAAGATTGAAGGCAAAGAACGGGGTGGCAGAGGATGAGATAGTTAGATAACATCACTGACTCAGTGGGCATGAATTTGTGAAAACCCCCTGCTGGGCCAAGTCCATGGTGTCACAAAGAGTTGGACAACTTAGTGTCTGAACAACTTTTAACCGACGTTTATAAAAATATTTTCTAACTTTCTACATCTATTCAGTTGCCAATCTTGAATCCCCATACCTAACATAAATTCAGGCAAGAATACTGGAGTGGGTAGAATTTCCTTTCTCCAGGAGATCTTTCTGATCCAGGGATCAAACCTAGGTCTCTTGACTTGCAGGCAGATTCCTTACCTTGAGCCACCAGGGAAGTCCCTTATAAATCTGTGGTCTAAGTTTTTTTAAAGAATGACTTTTTAATACCTAAGTTTCATTACCCACTAGATGAAATTCCATTGAGTCATGCTAAAATTTTAAGACAATATAATTGTAGGAAGTAATTTATAACACCTTCAAGATCTTTTATTGCCTTGAAAATACTTTATGATTTTCTGCACATTTTGCCATGTATAAAGTTTTAGAAAACTTGAGGTCATAGGGACTCACATACATGCCTAAATTACAAAAGACACCAATACTACCTAAGGTCTGTCTAGTCAAAGTTATGGTTTTTCCATTAGTCATGTATGGATGTGAGAGTTGGACTATAAAGAAAGCTGAGCACCAAATAATTGATGCTTTTGAACTGAGGTGTTGGAGAAGATTCTTGAGAGTCCCTTGGACAGCAAGAAGATTCAATCAGTACATCCTAAAACAAGTCAACCCTGAATATTCATTGGAAGGACTGATGCTGAAGCTGAAAGTCTAATACTTTGGCTACCTGATGTGAAGAACTGACTCATTTGAAAAGACCCTGATGTTGTGGAAGTTTGAAGGTAGGAGGAGAAAGGGATGACAGAGGATGGGATGATTGGATGTCATCACCAACTCAATGGACATGAGTTTGAGTAAACTCCAGCAGTTGGTGATGGACAGCGAGGACTGGCGTGCACAGTCCATGGGGTGGCAAAGAGTCGAACATGATTGAGGGATTGAACTGAGCTGAATATTCTGTGTGTAAGCATGATCTCAGTATTATTCTTGTTTCCCAAGACCTGAAGTGATAGTTGGCTTATATGAAAGCATTTTGGGGAGGTAAAAATGAGTTATTAATTCAGTTCTGATTCAATAACCCAAATTGGGTTTGAGTAACCACAAATTGTATTGCTTTTCAGAAATTGTTGATACTAATGATACACAATTCTTTGTATCATCATGGTTTCTTAACATTTTCCAGAATATGTCACACTCCTTCTTCTACTTGTAAAATTTGCTTTGCAAAATATAAATGAACACACATTTCTTTTTTAGCTTTAGACTATATCATCTTTCCTTAACATATTTATCATAACCTGTAATAATTCCCGCTCAATGAATTCTGGCCAAAACCTTGCCAGAAACAAAGATGCAGAAAATGGCAAGATGCCCCAGTGGGCATTACTATCTATAGTAACCTTTTTTAAGAGCAGTTTCAAATATTCTTACTATTTCCTTATGCACTTACTCTTTTTTGATGCAAAGTAATGAATATTTACTCTGGAAAAAAAATCATTGTTGAGTATTTTTTTTTTTCTCAAAGTTTCTGACTTCTTGCCACACAACTATGATATTGAAGTAGGATTCATATCACCATTTAGAATATGATATATTAAAATCCATAACATTATTAAAGATTATCTACAAAGACCTAAGTAACATAGTCTTTTCAGTTTAAGGAAGCTTAGTAATCCTACATAAATAAACTCACTTGTCCTATTTGCTCTGCAATAAAAATGAGACCAAAATAACATTTTACATCCTGTAATGAAACTATAAGTTTTTACACAAAGTTGCACACCAGAAATACATGAAATCAAACGTGTTATTTTAATTGGTGCATGTTACTATATTCCATACACTTCTCCCATTTGGGCACATTTGAGAAATGCCTAGAAAATGTCAAATTAAGAAAAAGTCAATGTGGCATCTCCATGCTACATCACACCTACAACTCTTGTGTCTGGGAGACATAAATGAACTCACAGCTGTTTCTAGAGTATATTTGATATATATTCTCAGACTAATTTCCTGATGAATATTTTGGTTGCTAAGTTTCCAGTTGTTGGAGCAGCAATGATGACTCTGACACTCCTCTTTTGAGGTAATTAAACTTTCAGCCCATCTGTGCAGTTACTTTCATAATATTTTCAAAGGGCACAGAATGCTTTTAATATTTGTACCACTTCATTTTTACTTGCTAAGGGACCTATTATCTAGCTGAACATTGTTGAAATAAGTTTTTCAAAAGCTGGTTAGTGAAAGAGGACATTGAAAATGCCATTCTAGCAAGAAAGTAATATAATTAATGCTGAATTTATAATAATCTAAAGGACATTTGTTTACCACAACTATATTTCACATCTTTTTGTTGGACATTTTATCTTTGACTCTTTATGAAGTTCAATCTTGGAGTGAAATGACAAATTCTAGATATGATCTTTCTAGTTCTGGAGATATCTTCTTTGCTTTGAGAAAGTTCTAGTTTTGTGTAGTTTATAACAGTAGGTTAAAATAAAATAGTAAAAATAATGAGTTAGGTGGACATGGGAAGATAATATTTTTATGTGTTTCAATTACTTATAAAAACATACAAAAATTAAAGTTTATTATCTCCAGAAAATAATAATTATGTATCAATTAGGTGTCTAATGATACTTAAGAGAGAATAAAGTTTTATAGAGAAAAGATAACTTTCTATTTTGAATTATACTCAATTCTATTTTTTATTATTATTGGTGTTTACTGTGGTAAGGTTAAATTTTAAAAATTAAAAAATAAATGAATAGTAAAATCTCTACTTCCCTCATTCTCATTAATTACTATTATCAACTTCAAATTACAAATGTTTAAATACAGACATAGATTAGAATTACTCCACACATTTTGCTTTACTGACTGCTCTTCTATTTTATTATTAACATTTTGAAAGACACATAACATTTCTTGGAAAGTTTGTATAGATTTTTATCAATTGGATGTAATATATATATGATTCAGCCAATCTCATTTTATTGATAATAGAACATCTATCTTTGAAGACCAATCCTTTTATATATTCTTTCTCTTTAAAGATGTTTATCTACTTTCAATTTGTTTGTAAAAAAAATTAATAAAATAAGATTGCCAAGCCTTAATTATATATGATAAAATATTTTATTACAGGTAATTTGATTTTTAATATTGTCCATGAATACCAGACCATCTGACCTGTCTCTTGAGAAACCTGTATGCAAGTCAGGAAGCAACAGTTAGAACTGGACATGGAACAATGGCTGGTTCCAAATAGGAAAAGGAGTACGTCAAGCCTGTATATTGTCATCCGGCTTATTTAACTTATATGCAGAGTACATCATGAGAAACGCTGGGCTGGAGGAAGCAAAAGCTGGAAGCAAGGTTGCTGGGACAAATATCAATAACGTCAGATATGCAGATGACACCACCCTTATGGCAGAAAGTGAAGAGAAACTAAAAAGCCTCTTGACGAAAGTGAAAGAGGAGAGTGAAAAAGTTGGCTTAAAGCTCAACATTATGAAAACTAAGATCATGGCATCTGGTCCCATCACTTCATGGCAAATAGATGGGGAAACAGTGGAAACAGTGTCAGACTTTATTTTTTGGGGGGGCTCCAAAATCACTGCAGATGGTGATTGCAGCCATGACATTAAATGACACTTACTACTTGGAAGGAAAGTTATGATCAACCTAGATAGCATATTAAACTTTGCCAACAAAGGTTCGTGTAGTCAAGGCTATGGTTTTTCCAGTGGTCGTGTATGGATGTGAGAATTGGACAGTGAAGAAAGCTGAGCTCAGAAGAATTGATGCTTTTGAACTGTGGTGTTGGAGAAGACTCTTGAGAGTCCCTTGGACTGCAAGAAGATCCAACCAGTCTATCCTAAAGGAGATCAGTCCTGGGTGTTCATTGGAAGAACTGATGTTGAAGCTGAAATTCCAATACTTTGGCCACCTCATGTGAAGAGTTGACTCATTGGAAAAGACCCTGATGCTGGGATGGATTGGGGGCAGGGAGAGAAGGGTATGACAGAGGATGAGATGGCTAGATGATATCACCAACTCGATGAACATGAATTTGAGTAAACTCCGGGAGTTAGTGATGGACAGGGAGGCCTGGCGTGCTGCAATTCATGGTGTCGCCAAGAGTCGGACACAACTGAGCGACTGAACTGAACTGAATTCAGCTGATGATGATTTGGGATATGCAATAGTTCATGGTGCCAAATCTCATTTGTCGTTACATTGTTATATAAATTTTATGTGTAGAAATATTTTTTATAGAAAGAAACATGAATATTCATCCATATTTTTCAGTTTTTAAATATGTAGTTATTTAACTAAAAAGTATTTATTTAGCATTAATTTCGTGCAGAGAATGAATCAGTGCTTAAACATATTAATCTTTTTAATCATATTAAGTCTTTTATATTAATCTTTCCTTTGTCTCTACTTTTTACTTGCTGCTTTTATTAGAATTTTCATACTTTATCATTCTTCTTGTGTTATTTTTAATAAGTTATAAATTTATTAACATAAAAGGAAGCATCAAAACTTATAAATACATGATTGAAATCCTATGATTGATTTGCCTTTAGCAAAGCAGTTAAAAAAAAACAAAAACACAAGCTAACATAGGAAATGTCAAAATCGATGACTAAAGTTTAAATAAATATTTGTAAGTTTCAAGAAAGTGGGCTCAAAAGCAGTGAATTCAATGTATATATTAAATACCTGCTATGCTCAACTGCTGAGGAATACATATTCCTCAGAGTTGAAGGAGATACAGTGCTTTCCCTTAAGGCACTTCCAAAGAGATGTCATTGGAAAGGTTGTGATAGAATTGATGTATATATAGTGTGGTGTGCAAGAAGATCTTTCATAAACTTTGGCTTTCAGGAAAGACTTCCTAGAGGAGACATGACTAAGATTAGAGATAAAGAATGAATAAGAATTTTCCAGATAAATTAAGATATAAAGGTATGCCTGATGCCACATGGACAAAGCCATGAAAATGTGTAACAGAAAGTTTAAGGGGAAGGAGAAAAGAAAAGCAGAATCACAGACCAAATATCTTTATTTCTGTTTATCATCTATCTTTCTGTCCACAAATCCTTTTTTTGTGACTGAAATAATAATTGCAGAGACAGGAAGGAAGAAAAAGAGTTCCAGAAATAATAATATACATAAAAATGAAAGTACTTCATTGATGATTATCACCTTTCTTTCTAGTCAATATTTAGCCTTACTGGACATCTTGACAAGTCATAAAATCCCATATCATATTGACTTGTTTAAAGAATAACTTTTACCCTCAAGACTGTTATTCCTATAATGTATACAAGCATCAGGATTCCTATAATTGACTCATAATATCAAATCCCTTGGAAATAAAATTTTAAATATTGAATTATTTGCTAACACTAAGTTGATTAGTTTAAGTGAAATAAAGTGAAATTTTCTATTAGCTATCCCCCTACTTACTAGTTATTAGACATATAAAAGGAAGCTTATTAAGCTTTGTAGATAAATGGCAATGAAACATTACAAGCATAGAGTGGAAGAAACCAATAATTTCATTCCTTAAACAAAGTGCATGAAGTAAACAAAGTACTGACTTCATTATAATAAACATTTTAATAAAAATATTATTAATTTGCTTTAAATCAAAATGACAGAAAAAAATCATAACAATAAGGTAGATTCAGTTAATGGTGGTCATGTTCTACACAGCATTATAGTAGATTTGGTACAGAAATTGAAATTGGAAACTATTCTTCTACTTATGGAACTTGCAATATATCTATTTATTATACAAATGCAAAAGTGGTGGATATATCCTTTATCAATGTTGGTTTTGTTAAGAAACAGATACAATTAGCTTTAAAGAAATTATCCTCATTCTATGTAATTTAATGAATTTTTCTTGTTTAATTCTGAAAATCAATGAAGTCTTGGTATTTTCACACTTAACAAACTTTATATATATACACACACACACACACACACACACACACACACACACACAAAGAGCTTAATTTCTTATTAAAATGGTTGCAGGACTCAGAAACAAACTAGGTGAAGCTCATTGTACTGACCAACTTACTCTAAGTTGCATTTCTGTCTTTCTTTTTAAAATATAGTCAATTACAAAGTGATTCCATTATATAGTTTTTGTCATTCCAGTTTTTTTGGGAGAACTATGGCAAGAATACACAGAAGAACTGTACAAAAAAGATCTTCACGACCCAGATAATCATGATGGTGTGATCACTCACCTAGAGCCAGATATCCTGGAATGTGAGTCAAGTGGGCCTTAAAAAGCAACACTAGGAACAAAGCTAGTGGAGGTGATGGAATTCCAGTTGAGCTATTTCAAATCCTGAAAGATGATGCTGTAAAAGTGCTGCACTCAATTTGCCAGCAAATGTGGAAAACTCAGCAGTGGCCTCAGGACTTGAAAAGGTCCTTTTTCATTCCAATTCCAAAGAAAGGCAATGAGAAAGAATGCTCAAATTATTGCACAATTGCACTCATCTCACACGCTAGTAAAGTAATGCTTGAAATTCTCCAAGCCAGCCTTCAGCAATAAGTGAACCCTGAACTTCCGGATGTTGAAGCTGGTTTTAGAAAAGGCAGAGGAACCAAAGATCAAATTACCAACATCTGATGGATCATCAAAAAAGCAAGAGAGTTCCAGAAAAACATCTATTTCTGCTTTGTTGACTATGCCAAAGCCTTTGACTGTGTGGATCACAACAAACTGTGGAAAATTCTGAGAGATGGAAATACCAGACCACCTGACTTGCCTCTTGAGAAGGTTCTTGAGAAACCTGTATGCAGGTCAAGAAGCAACAGTTAGAACTGGACATGGAACAACAGACTGGTTCCAAATAGGAAAAGGAGTATGTCAAGGCTGTATATTGTCACCCTGCTTATTTAACTTATATGCAGAGTACATCATGAGAAATGCTGGGCTGGAAGAAGTACAAGCTGGAATCAAGATTGCCGGGAGAAATATCAATAACCTCAGATATGCAGATGACACCACCCTTATGGTAGAAAGTGAAAAGAAACTAAAAAGCCTCTTGATGAAAGTGAAGGAAGAGAGTGAAAAATTTGGCTTAAAGCTCAACATTCAGAAAACTAAGATCATGGCATCTGGTCCATCACTTCATGGCAAATAGATGGGGAAACAGTGGAGACAGTATCAGACTTTATTTTTTTGGGCTCCAAAATCACTGCAGATGGTGATTGCAGCCATGACGTTAAAAGATGCTTACTCCTTGGAAGGAAAATTATGACCAACGGAGACAGCATATGAAAAAGCAAAGACGTTACTGTGCCAACAAAGGTTCGTCTAGTCAAGGCTATGGTCTTTTCAATGGTCATGTGTGGATGTGAGGGTTGGACAGTGAAGAAAGCGGAGCGTGGAATAATTGATGTTTTGAACTATGGTGTTGGAGAAGACTCTTGAGAGTCCCTAGTCTGCAAGGAGATCCACCCAGTCCATCCTAAAGGAGATCAGTCCTGGGTGTTCATTGGAAGGACTGATGTTGAAGCTGAAACTCCAATACTTTGGCCATCTCATGTGAGGAGTTGACTCTTTGAAAAAGACCCTGATGATGGGAGGGACTGGGGGCAGGAGGTGAAGGGTATAATGAGAGGATGAGATGGTTGGATGGCATCACTGACTCAATGGGCATGAGTTTGAGTAAACTCCGGGAGTTGGTGATGGACAGGGAGGCCTGGCGTGCTGTGATTCATGGGGTCACAAAGAGTCGGACACGACTGAGTGACTGAACTGAACTGATAAAGATGTTGCCCAACAAAAGTAAGGTTCCCCTCTGCTATGGAAATGTCATCTTTACTCTTGATCTGTAGTTAGAGCAAGCGGTTCTGATTCTTCTACTTTCTCTCATCTGACATTTCTCCCATGTTCTAAAGGTAAAAAGGACTAATTTTGCATTAGTATCCCAAAAAACATAAAATAATTTCTTGCTGACTTATCCAAACCATCTGAAACACTCTTATTTTATTATATAAAGAGAGATAAAGTGAAACAAGTAAATAATATACAGTTTGATTTTAACATTGCATTTTAGATGAATTTAACTGGAAACTTGTGGCTATTATGAATGAGGTTCTAGTGCTATTGTGCAGTGTTCAAAACAGGGTTTAAGCATGAGTCTCACAAATACACATTGTTTTATAGTCAGTTGTGGCAGCTCACTATTCATCCATCATCTAATGAGGAAAGGGGAGAATGTGAATTGAATGACTGATTTTAAATGTACATTTAGAGATTTTAATCTCTTACCAGATTTGGAAATCAACACATCTGTTTTTCATGAAGAATTTAAAAGGCAGGACATACTTGCTTTTCTAATAATGTGTCGTGTTTTATGGTGAGCAAAGGAAAACATTCATAATTATTCTTCTAAAACATAACAACAACAGAAACAACAAAAGACACTTTACCTCCTCTCTCAAATACATGTTTCAAATAATTAAGTACAAGAAGGACATAATGAGTATTCAGTTTAGAGAATTTGTTTAAGAATGTTATGTTATGGAAGATTAACATCAGTCTACTTTTAAAGGATTTTCTACTTTATTTTCTAAATTATGTCAACAGTAGAAAAGGCAAGCTATATTTGGCAAGAATCTCATATCGAATGGGAGAAAATATTAACAAAATTTACTCTAATTACCTTAACATGTTTCAGGTATTGAAGGCAACTCATTATTTGAACATATTTTCAACCACCTGCTATTTTTTTTGTTTGTTTCTTATTCACTAAATTTTACTTAGGTTTAGACAAGTTGATAAAAAGTTCACAGCAGTGCCTTACTTCCTTGAAGGAAATTCACTTTATTTTTCCCACAGAGATCTCACTGGAGGTTCAGCATTTACCTTTCTCAGGAATCTTAATGTTCTCAGCAGGGTCAGAATAATTGTTTCAGGTATTTATTGCTTTAATAAATCAATACTATCCAAAAATAGCTGTACATGTAGATAAGCTGTATCAAAACAACTTCATCCCATATTATAGAAAAACTATTTAACTGTATTTTTCTATTGTTCTCAACTGACACACCCAAACCTGAATTTAAAAATTAGATTCAACATAGGTTTTATAAATAAACTTGGCTTGAAATTGCCTGGCCTTATAAAAATATATATCACATATATTAGGTTCATGAATCAAGATAAATTGAAAGGGGTTAAACAGAGTATAGTAGGAGAGAACATAGACATTTTAGAAATCAGTGAACAAAAATGGACAGGAATGGGTGAATTTCATTCAGATGACCATTATATCTACTACTGTGGGCAAAAATCCATTGGAAGAAATGGAGTAGCCCTCATAGTCAACAAATGAGTCCAGAATGAAGTACTTGGATGCAATCTCAAAAATGACAGAGTAATCTCTGTTCATTTCCAAGGGAAACCACTCAATAACACAGTAATCCATGCATATGTCCCAAATACTAATGCGAAAGAAGCTGAATGGTTCTATGAAGATCCATAAGACCTTCTAGAGCTAACAACAACAAAAAAGTAGTCAATTGCAAAATAGGGGACTGGAATGCAAAAGTAGGCAGTCAAGAGATACCTGGAGTAACAAGAAACTTTGGCCTTGGAGTACAAAATGAAGCAGGATAAAGGCTAAACGAGTTTTTCCAAGAGAATGCACTGGTCATAGCAAACACCCTCTTCCAACAATACAAGAGATGACTCTACATATGGACATCACCAGATGGTCAATACCAAGATTATACTGATTATTTTATTTGCAGCCAAAGATGGAGAAGCTCTATACAGTCAGCGAAAATAAGACTGGGAACTGATTGTGGCTCAGATCATGAATTCCTTATTGCAAAGTTCAGACTTAAATTGAAGAAAGTAGGGAAAACCATTAAGCCATTCAGGTAAGATTTAAACCCCTTATGACTATTCAGTGGAAGTGACAAATAGGTTCAAACATTTAGATCTGATAGACAGAGAGCTTGAAGAACAATGGATGGAGGTTCATAACATTGTGCAGGAGGCAATGATCAAAACCACCCCCAAGAAAAAGAAGTGCAGAAAAACAAAATGAGTGTCTCATGAGGCCTTACAAATAGCTATGAAAAGAAGAGAAGTTAAAGGCAAAGGAGAA
Source organism: Cervus canadensis (assembly GCF_019320065.1). Taxonomy (NCBI): domain Eukaryota; kingdom Metazoa; phylum Chordata; class Mammalia; order Artiodactyla; family Cervidae; genus Cervus; species Cervus canadensis. Next base: position 47,353,042 of record NC_057394.1, on the reverse strand, counting down.
AAAGAAAGTTATACCCATCTGAATGCAGAGTTCCAAAGAATAGCAAGGCATATTCTTGGAATAATAATAAGAAGAAGAAAGCCTTCCTAAGTTAATGATGCAAACAAACAGAGGAAAACAATAGAATGAAAAAGAATAAATATCTCTTCTAGAAAATTAGAGATACCAAAGGAACATTTCATACATAGATGGACAAGATAAAGGACAGAAACAATATGGACCAAACAGAAGCAGAACATATTAAAAAGAGATGGCAAGAATACACAGAAGAACTATCCAAAAATGATCTTAACGACCTGGAAAACCAAAGTGGTGTGTTCACTCACTTAGAACCAAACATCTAGGAATGTGAAGTCAAGTAGAGCTTAAAAAGCATCCCTACAAAAAAAGCTAGTGAAGGTGATGGAATTCCAGCTGAGCTAGTTCAACTCCTAAAAGATAGGGCTGCCAAATGCTGCATTCAATATTCCAGCACATTTGGAAACTCAGCAATGGCCACCAGACTGGAAAGGTATAGTTTCCATTTCAGTACCAAAGAAGGGCAATAACAAAGAATGTTAAAACTACCACACAACTGCAGTCATCTCACACAATAGCAAAGTAATGCTCAAAATTCTCCAAGCTAGCCTTCAAAAGTATGTGAACCAAGAACTCCCTGATATTCAAGTTGGATTTAGGAAAGGCAGAGGAGCCAGAGATCATATTGCTAACATCCTTTGGATCATAGAAAAAGAAAGAGAATTCCAGGAAAAAAAAATCATCTCCTTCTGCTTTATTGAATATTCTAAAGCCTTTGACTGTATGGATCACAACAAACTGTGGAAAATTCTTCAAGAGATAGGAATAGCAGACCACCTTACCTGCCTGCTGTGAAACCTGTATGCAGGTCAAGAAGCAACAGTTAGAACAGGACATGGCACAATGAACTGGTTTAAAAATGGGAAAGAAGTACATCAAGGCTGTTTATTGTCACCCTGCTTATTTAACTTACAGAGTAAATCATGTGAAATGCTGGACTGCATAATCACAAGCTAGAATCAAGATTGATGGGAAAATATGAGTGACCTCAGATATGCAGATGACTCCACACTTATGGCAGAAAACAAAGATGAAATAAAGAGCCTCTTGATGAAAGTGAAAGAGGAGAGTGAAAAAGTTGGCTTAAAACAACACTCAAAAAATGAAGATGGCATCTTGTCCCATCATTTCACAACAAATAGATGGGAAAACAATGGAAACAGGGACAGACTGTATTGTCTTGGGCTCTAAAATCACTGCAGATGGTGATTGCAGCCATGAAATTAAGACACTTGCTCCTTGGAAGAAAAGCTATGACAAACCTAGACAGTATATTAAAAAGCAGAGACATTACTTTGTCAACAAAGGTCCATATAGTCAACACTATGATTTTTTCAGTAGTCATGTATGGATGTGAGGTTTGGACCATAAAGTAGGCTGAGCACCCCAGAATTGATGTTTTTGAACTGTTTTGCTGCTGAACACTCTTGAGAGTCCGTTGGACAGTCAGGAGATCAAACCAGTCAATCCTGAAGAATACAATCCTGAATATTCATCAGAAGGACTGATCCTGAAGCTGAAACTCCTGTACTTTGGCCACCTGATGAGAAGAGCTAACTTAGAAAACACCCTGATGCTCAGAAAGATTGAATACAGTAGGAGAAGTGGACGACAGAGGGCAAGACGGTTGGATGGCATCACCGACTCAATGCACATGAGTTTGAAAAAGCCTGAGGAGATGGTGGACAGGGAAACCTGATGTGCTGCAGTCCATGCAAGGAGTCACAGACAACTGAGCGACTGAACAACAAAAACAACTTTTACTATAGAGAAAATTTTAGTTTTAAATCAGATATGTAGTCTCACTTTTTTTTTTTTTTTGCTTTTGTTCCTTGAGTCTTAGTGTCATTTCCAAAGTCATTGCCAAAATTCAATGTTAAAAAGATTTTCCCCTGCTTTCTTCTAGAATTTTTACAGTTCCACATCATACATCTACACATTTAATATACTTCAATGTTATTTTTGTGTTGGTGTAATACATAATTTAATTTCTTGCATGTAAATATTCATTTTTCCCATTTCTACTTTTGAAGAGACATTGCTTTTCTTATTAAGTATTCTTGGTTCCATTGTGAAATATTATTCAACTACATATGCTTAGATTTGTTTCCAAGCATTTTATTCTGTTCCTTTTGTACATGAATATTTTTTTGTGCCAATGTCACACTACTTCTTCTTCTTCTTCTTTTTTTTTTTTTTGATTACTATAACATTGTAGTATAGCTTGAAATCAGGAAGTGTGATATCTCTAGATTACTTTGAATATTTTGCAACTCTAGCAGTTCCATATGAATTTTAAGGTTTTTTTGTTTGTTTGTTTGTTGGTTGGTTGGTTGGTTGGTTTTTCTATTTCTGTAAATAAATTAGAATTTTGATAAGGATTGTATTGAATATATGGTGCAGTATAGTATTGAATATTTGAGTAGTATGGACACTTTAGCAGTGATTTTTCCAATCCATGAACACATGAATTTTTTTAAATGATGTCTACTTATTTTTAATTGATTGATAATTGTTTTACAACATTTGGTGACTTCTGTCATATATCAACATGAAGTAACTGAAGATGTACATATGTTCCCTCCCTCTTGAATCTCTTTCCCAACTCCTGTCCATTCCCTGCCCAATAACCTCTAGTTTATTACAGACCCCCCCAGTTTGATTTCCCTGAATCATGCAGCAAATTCTTATTGGCCATCTATTTACATATGTTAGTGTATATGCATACATGATATTCTCTTTATGTATCTCAACTTCTCCATCTTCTTCCACACCCTTGTCCATAAGTCTGTTCTATATGTTTGCATCTCAAATGCTGCTCTGTGAACAGATTCATCAGTACCATCCTTCTAGATTATATATATATATATATATATATATGATAGTTGGTTTTCTGACTTGCTTAACTCTGTATAATAGGTCTTATGTTCTTCCACCTCAATAGAACTGACTCAGTTGCATTGCTTTTGTATTGCTGATACTATTCCATTGTATATATGTAGCACAACTTCTTTATCTATTCATATGTCAATGGGCATCTAGGTTGCTTCCAGGTCTTGGCTACTATAAACAGTGCTGCAATGAACATTGGGGTACATGTGACTTTTTAGCTTTGTTTTTATCAGGAGATATGCTTAGAAGTGATATTGCTGGGCTATATGGTGGTGATTTAGTGAAAATCAAAGGAAAAAATGAAAGATGTACCCATTTGAATACAGAATTCCAAAGAATGGCAAGGAGAGATAAAAAAGCCTTCCTCAGTGATCAGTGCAAAGAAATAAAGGAAAATAATAGAATGGGAAAGACTATAAATTTCTTCAAGAAAATTAGAGTTACCAAGAGAATATTTCATGCAGAGATGGGCTCAATAAAGGACAGAAATGGTATGGACCTAACAGAAGCAGAAGATATTAAGAATAAGTGGCGAGAATACACAGAAGAACTGTACAAATAAAAAATCTTCACAACCAAGATAATCACAACATTGTGATCACCAACATAGAGCTGGACTTCCTGAAATGTGAAGCCAAGTGAGCCTTAGGAAGCATCACTATGAACAAAGCTAGTGGAGGTGATGGAATTCCAGTTGAGCTATTTCAAATCCTAAAAAATGATGCTGTAACATGCTGCACTCAATATGCCAGTAAATTTGGAAAACTCAGCAGTGGCCACAGTACTGGCAAAGGTCAGTTTTCATTCCAATCCTAAAAAAAGGCAATGCCAAAGAATACTCAAATAATTGCACTCATCTCACACACTTGTAAAGAAATGCTCAAAATTCCCCAAGCCAGGTTTCAACAATATGTGAACTGTGAAATTTCAGGATTTTAGAAAAGGCAGAGGAGCCAGAGATCAAATTGCCAACATCTGTTGGATTATTGAAAAAGCAAGAGAGATCCAGGAAACCATCTACTTCTGTTTTATTGACTATGCCAAAGCCTTTGACTGTGTGTCGCAATAAACTTTGGGAAATTCTGAAAGAAATGGGAATACCAAACCAACTGACCAGCCTCTTGAGAAATCTGTGTGCAGGTCAGGAAACAACAGTTAGAACTGGACATGGAACAATAGATGGGTTCCAAATCAGGAAATTAGTATGTCAAAGCTGTATACTGTCACCCTGCTTATTTAACTTACATGCAGAGAACATCATGAGATATGCTGGGCTGGATGAAGCACAAGTAGGAATCAAGATTGCCATATCAAGAACCTCAGCCATATCAAGAACCTCAGATATACAGATGACACTACCCTTATGGCAGAAAGCAAAGAAGAACTAAAGAGTCTCTTGATGAAAGTGATAGAGGAGAGTGAAAAAGTTGGCTTAAAACTCAACATTCAGAAAATGAAGATCATGGCATCTGGTCCTATCGGTTCAGTTCAGTCACTCAGTCGTGTCGGACTCTTTGTGACCCATGAATTGCAGTATGCCAGGCCTCCCTGTCCATCACCAACTCCTAGAGTCCACACAAACCCATGTCCATTGAGTCGGTGATGCCATCCAGCCATCTCATCCTCTTATCATACCCTTCTCCTCCTGCCCCCAATCCCTCCCAGCATCAGGGTCTTTTCCAATGAGTCAGCTTTTCGCATGAGATGGCCAAAGTATTGGAGTTTCAGCTTCAGCATCAGTCCTTCCAATAAACACCCAGGATTGATCTCCTTTAGGATGGACTTGTTGGCTCTCCTTGCAGTCCAAGGGACTCTCAAGAATCTTCTCCAACACCACAATTCAAAAGCATCAAATTTTCAGCTCTCAGCTTTCTTCACAGTCCAACTCTCACATCCACACATGACCACTGAAAAAACCATAGCCTTGACTAGACAGACCTTTGTTGGCAAAGTAATGTCTCTACTTTTTAACATGCTATCTTGGTTGGTCATAACTTTCCTTCCAAGGAGTAAACATCTTTTAATTTCATGGCTGCAATCACCATCTGCAGTGATTTTGGAGCCCCCAAAAATAAAGTCTGCACTGCTTCCACTGTTTCCCCATCTATTTCCCATGAGGTGATGGGACCAGATGCCATGATCTTAGTTTCACTTCATGGCAAATAGATGGGGAAATAATGGAAGCAGTGACAGACTTTATTTTGGGGACTCCAAAATCACTGCAGATGGTGACTGCATCCATGAAATTAAAAGAGGCTTACCACTTGGAAGAAAAGTTATAATCAACCTAGACAGCACATTGAAAAAACAGAGACATTACTTTGCCAACAATGTTCTGTCTAGTGAAGGCTATGGTTTTTCCAGTAGTCATGTATGGATGTGAGAGTTGGAGTATAAAGAAAGCTGAGCACTGAAGAATTGATGCTTTTGAACTGTGCTGTTGGAGAAGACTCTTGAGAGTCCCTTGGCCTTCAAGGAGAGTCAACCAATTCATTCTAAAGGAAATCAGTCCTGAATATTCATTGGAAGGACTGATGTTGAAGCTGAAACTCCAATACTTTGGCCACCTGATATGAAGAGCTGACTCATTGGAAAAGACCCTGATGCTGGGAAAGATTGAGGGCAGGAGGACAAGGGGATGAGTGAGGATGAGATAGCTGGATGGCACCACCGACTCAATGGACATGAGTTTGAGTAAACTCCAGGAGTTGATGATGGACAGGGAGGACTGGTGTGCTGCAGTCCATGGGGTCACAAAGAGTTGGACATGAATGAGTGACTGAACTGAACTGATTGACGGTGGTTTTATTCCTAGTTTTTTAAGGACTCTACAAACTTTCTTTTGTAGTGACTGTGTCAATTTACATTCCCACCAGCAGTATAGGAGGGTTCAAAATTTGCCATACAAATTGTGAATTTTTTTGTTCTAGTTTTCTGAAAAATGCCATTGGTAATTTGATAGGGATTTCATTGAGTCTGTAAATTGCTTTAATACACATCCTCTTCAGCACTTGATATTTCTGCATTTTTTGATTATGGCCATTCTGTCTTGTGTGAGGTGATATCTCATCATAGTTTTGATTTGCATTTCTCTAATAATGAATGATGCTGAGCATCTCTTCATGTGTTTATTAGCCATATGTATGTCTTCTTTGGAGAAACATGTGTTTAGGTCTTTCCCCCACTTTTTGATTGGGTTGCTTGTGTTTCTGGTATTGAGTTGTATGTGCTGCTTTTATATTTTGGAAATTAATCCTTTGTTAGTTGTTTCATTTGCTATTATTTTATCCAGTTCTGATGATTGTCCTTTCATTCTGTTCATAGTTTCTTTTGCTGTGAAAAGCCTTTTAAGTTTAATTGTGTTCCATTTATTCATTTATTTATTTTGATGTCCATTCTTCTAGGAGGTGGATCATAAAGGATCTTGCGATGATATATGCCATACTGTGTTCTGCCTATGTTTCCTTCTTAGAGCTTTTTAGTCTCTGGTCTTACATTTAGGTCTTTAATCCATTTCAAGTTTATCTTTTTGTGTGGTCTTAGGAAGTGTTCTAATTTCTTTTTCTTTTTCTTTTTTTTGCACATGGTTGTCCAGTTCTCCAAGCACCACTTATTGAAGAGACTATCATTTTCTCTTTGTGTATTTTTACAACCTTTGTCAAAGATAAGGTGCCCATAAGTGTGGGGGTTTATCTCTGGGTTTTCTGTCTTGTTTCATTGATCTTTACTTCTATTTTTGTGCCTATACCATCCTTTATTGATGATTGTAGCTTTGTAGTATAGTCTGAAATCAGGTAAGTTGATTCTTTCAGGTCCGTTCTTCTTCTTCTTCTTTTTTTTTTTTTCTTTTCTAGATTGCTTTGTCTATTCGGGATCTTCTGTATTGCCATAAAGATTGTGAATTTTTTTGTTCCAGTTCTCTGAAAAAATGCCATTGGTATTTTGATAGGGATTGCACTGAATCTGTAGATTGCTTTTGGTAGTACAGTCATTTTCACAATACTTATTTTTCCAATCCAGGAGCATGGAATACTCCTCAATCTTTTTAGGTCATCTTCATTTCTTTCATCAGTGTCTTACAGTTTTCTGTATATAATTCTTTTGCCTCCTTAGGTAGGTTTATTCCTATGCATTTTGTTCTTTGAGCTGAAATAGTAAATAAGATTGATTCCTTAATAAGATTCCTTATTAATATTGATTCTCTTTCTGATTTTTCATTGTTAATATGTATGAATTAAGTTATTTTTGTGTATTGATTTTGTATCTTGCAACTTTACTAAATTCCCTGATCACTTCTAGTAATTTTCTGATAATATCTTTAGGGGTTTCTATGTACAGTATTATGTCATCTGAAAATGGTGACAGTTTTACTTCTTCCTTTCCAACCTGGATTCCTTTTATTTCTTTCTCTTCTCTGATTGCCATAGCTAAGACTTCCAAAACTATGCTGAATAATAGTAGTGAGAGTGGGGACCCTTCCCTTTTCCCTGATCTTAGATGAAATGTTTTCAGTTTCTCACAGTTAACAATAATGTTTGCTGTGGTTTTGTTGTATATGTCCTTTATTATGTTAAGGTAGGTTCCTTCTGTGTCCATTCTTTGAAAAAATTTTATCATAAATGACTGCTGAATTTTGTCAAAAGCTTGCTCTGCATCTATTGAAATTACTACATGGTTTTTATTTTTCAATTCATTAATATGGTGTATCACATGGATTGATTTGAGTATACTGAAGAATCCTTGCATGCCTGGGATAAACCTGACTTGACCATGACGTATGATCTTTTTAATGTGTTGTTGAATACGATTTGCTATAAATTTGTTGAGGATTTTTGAATCTATGTTCATCAATGATATTGGCCTATACTTCTGTTTTCTGTATGTGATATATTTGTGCAATTTTGTTATCAGGGTGATTAAGTCCTTGTAGAATGAGTTTGCAATTTTTCAGAAGAATTTCAGAAGGATAGGGATTAGTTTTCCCCTAAGTGTTTGATAAAATTCAGCTGTGAAGCCATTTGGCCCTGGGCTTTTATTTTTTGGGAGATTGTTGATCACAGTTTCAATTTCAGTGTTCGTAATTTGCTTGCTCATAATTTCTATTTCATCCTGGTACAGTCTTGGGAGCTTGAACTTTTCTAAGAATTTACATTTGCTCTAGGTTGTCCATTTTATTAGTGTATAGTTGCTCGTAATAATCTCTTAAGATCTTTTGTATTTCTTCATTGTCTGTTGTAACCTATCTTTTTTCAATTCTAATTTTGTTAATTTGAATTTTCTCACTTTTTTTCTTGATTAATTTAGTTAAGGGTTTTCTTTCTTTCTTTCTTTCTTTTTTTTAATCTTCTCATAGAACCATCTTTTAGTTTTATTCATCTTTACTGTTGTTTCCTTCATTTCTTTTTCATTTATTTCTGCTCTTCATGATTTCTTTCTTTTACTGATTTTGGTTGTATGTGTTTTATTATTGCTGTTTTTGTTCTCCTTTCCCCAGAAGTGCTAGCTGTTGAGTTAGGTTGTCTATTTGATGTGTTCCTTGAGGTAGGACTGTATTGCTGTAAACTTTCCTCTTAGAACTGATTTGCTGCATCCCATAGATTTTGGGTTGTCTTGTTTTTGTTGTCATTTATTTCTAGGAATGTTTTAGTTTCCCTTCTTATTTCTTCACTAAGCTCTTCATTATTTAGAAATGTATCATTTAATCTCCACATGTTTGTGTTTTTGCAGTTTTTGTTTTTTCTTTTTTCTTCTGTAATTGACATCTAGTATCATAGTGTTACAGTCAGAGAAGGTTCTGCAGATGACATCAATTTTCTTTAATTTACTGAGGCTTAATTTGTGGCCAAAGATGTGGTCTATCCTGGAGAATATTTCTTGTGCACTTGAGAAGAAATTATATTCTTCTGCATTTGTATAGAAAGTCCTGAAGATATCATTTAGATCCATTTGGTATAATGCTTCATTTAAGTTTTGCTTCCCCTTACTAATTTTCTGTTTTGATGATCTGACCATTGGTGTGAGTGTGGTGTTAAAGATCCCAGCTATTCTTATGTTACTGTCAATTTCCCCTTTTATCTGTTAGTGTTTCCCTTATGTTTTGAGGTGCTCCTATTCTGGGTGCATACTTATTTACAGTTCTTATGTCTTCTTCTTGGATTGATCCCTTGAACATATGTAATGCCCTTCTTTATCACTTATAATACTCTTTATTTTAATGTCCATTTTGTCTGAAATGAGAATTGCCACTCTGGCTTTGTTTTGATTTCCATTTGCATGAAATATATCTCTATCCATTTACTTTCAGTCTGTATGTGTCTCTAGGTCTGAAGTGAGTTTCTTGTAAACAGCATATATATGGGTCTTGTTTTTGTATCATTTAGACAGTATGTATCTTTTGCTTAGGGCATTTAATCCATTTACATTTAAAGTAATTTTTTATATATATGTTCCTATTGGCATTTCCTTATTTGGGTTTGATTTTGGGTTTCTATTTCCTTTCTCTAGTGTTTACTGCCTATATAAGACCGTTTAGTATTTGTTGTAAAGATGACTTGTTCTTGCTGAATTCTCTTAACTTTTGCTCATCTGTGAAACTTTTGATTTCTCCACTAATTTGGAATGAAATCCTTGCTGAGTAGAGTAATCTTGGTTGTAGATTTTTTTCTTACAGTATTTCAAATATATCCTGCCAATACCTTATGGCCTGAAGAGTTCTGCTGAATGATTCAGTGTTAACTGTATGGGTTTCCCCTTGCATGTTACTTGTTGCTTTTCCTTTGCTGCTTTTGATATTCTTTCTTTGTGTTTAATATCTGTTAGCCTGATTAGTATGTGTCTCAACATGTCTTTCCTTCGGTTTATCCTGTAAGGGACTCTGCATTTCTTGGATTTGATTGACTATTTTCTTTCCCATGTTGGGGAGTTTTCAACTATAATCTCTTCAAAAAATTTCCTCAGTGCCTTTCTTTTTCTGTTCTTCCTTTAGGACCCCTGTAACTTGATTACTGGTGTGTTTAATATGTTCCAAGGGTATCTGAGGCTATCCTTATTTTTTTTTTTCCATTCTTTTTCCTTTGTTCTGCTCTTCAGAAGCTGTTTCCACCATTCTATCTTCCAGCTCACTTATCCATTTTTCTGCCTCAGTTATTCTGCTGTTGTTTCCTTTTAGAGTATTTTTAGTTTCAGTAACTGTGTCATTGATCTCTGCTTGTTTATTCTTTATTTCTTCTGTGTACTTGATAATTGTATTAATTGGGTTAACGTTTTTCTGGCATTTTCACCTTTCTATTTCCAAGGCTTTGTGATATCCTTACTATCATTATTTTGATTTCTTTTTCAGGTAGTTTGATTATTTCCTCTTCGTTTATTTGGACTTGTGTGTTTCTAAGTTGTTCCTTCATTTGTGCTATATTTCTGTCTTCTCAATTTTTTTTCTCTAACATACTCTATGTGTTCTCCTTTTCCCAGGCTTTAAGGTTGTATTCCTTCTTCATTTTGATTTTTGGCTTTGGACAGAAAGGTTTGCTCAGTTTGGGTTAACTCCTTGCTACAGGTACTTGTGCCTGTGTTCTAGTGAGAGGAGGTGAGCTTTTTTATTTTTATTTTTTCTTTGATGGGTGGGACTGTTTGAGGTGGTATGTTTTGGAGTGTCTGTGGTACCTCTTGTCTGCTGATGATTGCTTTGTGTTTTTGTCTTGCCTGTTGTTTGTGTAAAGTGTCCTGCAGCGGATATTGTTGGTAGGTGTGTGATATCAAGCTTTGTGTAAAGGTGTTTGCTTAGTGGAAGTTCTCAGTAATTAATACCCCTGGGGTTAGGAGTTCTCCGACAGTCTGGAATCTTGAACTCAATGCTCCCACCTCAATGGTTCAGGTTCAATCCTTGGACAAGGGACCAGGAATACATAAGTTATTTATGGGATTAAAGGAGGTTGAAGCAAACTCATCAAGACAAAAAGCAAAATATGAAATGAAATAAAAGATGGCCCATATAGATGGTAAATACACCATCACACAGGTAATTACAAAAATAATGGGGCATATGCACATATTTACACACACACACACACACACAAACACACACACACAGATATAACCAAAGTATTCCAAAGAAAAGAGAGTACAGGAGATTGACTTGGTGAAAATAGAAACCCTAAAATTATATCAACCAGTTTAATCTGAGGCTAACACTCAATCTGAAAAACTGAGTTTGAGCAATGTACCAACTGGGGAATGCAGCAAAGAGAACACAACAATGTAACATACATGGTGAAAAAAGAAAGAGTGAAGGGAAAAAAAAAATAGGAGATGAGAAAGAAAAAAGAAATTGAAGGGATGGAAGAGAAAGCAAAATCAAGAAAAATAAAAAAATTTTAAAAAAAGCAGAGATAAATAAATGCATGTGAAAAAAGATTTATGTATATTTAGGAACAGCTAGAATCCAAGGTAAGGGCAGTGGCTGCACTTTGCTGGAGCAGCCATGAAGAGATAGCCCACTTCCAAGGTAAGAGAAACCCAAGTAAGACAGTAGGTGATGCGAGAGGGCATCATAGGGCAAACACACTAAAACCATAATCACAGAAAACTAGCCAATCTGATCACAGGACCACAGTCGTGTCTAACTCAATGAAACTAAACCATGCATGCCTTGTGGGGCCACCCAAGACGGTCGGGTCATGGTGGAGAGGTCTGACAGAATGTGGTCCACTGGAGAAGGGAATGGCAAACCACTTCAGTATTTTTGCCTTGAGAACCCCATGAACAGTATGAAAAGGCAAAATGATAGAATACTGAAAGAGGAACTCCCCAGGTCAGTAGGTGCCCAATATGCTACTAGAGATCAGTAGAGAAACAGCTCCAGAAAGAATAAAGGGATGGAGACAAAGCAAAAACAATATCCAGCTGTGCATGGGACTGATAGAAGCAAGGTCCGATGCTGTAAAGAGCAATGTTGCATAGGAACCTGGAATGTAAGGTCCATGAATCAAGGCACATTTGAAGTGGTCAAACAGGAGAAGGCAAGAGTGAATGTCGACATTCTAGGAATCAGCGAACTAAAATGGACTGGAATGGGTGAATTTAACTCAGATGACCATTATATCTACTACTGTGGGTAGGAATCCCTTAGAAGAAATGGAGTAGCCATCATGGTCAACAAAAGAGTCCGAAATGCAGTACTTGGATACAATCTCAAAAACGACAGAATGATCTCTGTTCGTTTCCAAGGCAAACCATTCAATATCATGGTAATCCAAGCCTACGCCCCAACCAGCAATGCTGAAGAAGCTGAAGTTAAATGGTTCCAAGAAGACCTACAAGACCTTTTAGAAATAACACCCAAAAAAGATGTTCTTTTCACTATAGGGGACTGGAATGCAAAAGTAGGAAGTCAAGAAACACCTGGAGTAACAGGCAAATTTGGCCTTGGAGAACAGAATGAAGCAGGGCAAAGGCTAATAGAGTTTTGCCAAGAGAACGCACTGGTCATAGCAAACACCCTCTTCCAACAACACAAGAGAAGACACTACACATGAACATCACCAGATGGTCAACACTGAAATCAGATTGATTATATTCTTTGCAGCCAAAGATGGAGAAGCTCTATACAGTCAGCAAAATCAAGACTGGGAGCTGACTGTGGCTCAGATCATGAACTCCTTATTGCCAAATTTAGACTTAAACTGAAGAAAGTAGAGAAAACCACTAGGCCATTCAGGTATGACCTAAATCAAATCCCTTATGACTATACAGTGGAAGTGAGAAATAGATTTAAGGGACTAGATCTGATAGACAGAGAGCCTGATGAACTATAGACGGAGATTTGTGATATTGTACAGGAGACAGGGATCAAGACCATCCCCATGGAAAAGAAATGCAGAAAGGCAAAATGGTTGTCTGAGGAGGCCTTACAAATAGCTCTGAAAAGAAGAGAAGCGAAAAGCAAAGGAGAAAAGGAAAGATATTCCCATTTTAATGCAGAGCTCCAAAGAATAGCCAGGAGACATAAGAAAACCTTCCTCAGCAATCAATGCAAAGAAATAGAGGAAAACAACAGAATGGGAAAGACTAGAGATCTCTTCAAGAAAACTAGAGATATCAAGGCAACATTTCAGGCAAAGATGGGTTTGATAAAGGACAGAAATTATATGGACCTAACAGAAGCAGAAGATATTAAGATGAGGTGGCAAGAATACACAGAAGAACTGTACAAAAAAGATCTTCAGGACCCAGATAACCACAATGGTGTGATCACTCACTTAGAACCAAACATCCTGGAATGTGAAGTCAAGTGGGGCTTAGAAAGCATCATTACAAACAAAGCTAGTAGATGTGATGGAATTCCAGTGGAGCTATTTCAAATCCTGAAAGATGATGCTGTGAAAGTGCTGCACTCAATTTGCCAGCAAATTTGGAAAGCTCAGCAGTGGCCACAGGACTGGAGAAGGTCAGTTTTCATTCCAATCCCTAGGAAAGGCAATGCCAAAGAATGCTCAAACTACCACACAATTGCACTCATCTCACATGCTAGTAAAGTAATGCTCAAAATTCTCCAAGCCAGGCTTCAGCAAACGTGAACCGAGAACTTCCAGATGTTCAAGCTGGTTTTAGAAAAGGCAGAGGAACGAGAAATCAAATTGCCAATATCTGCTGGATCATCAAAAAAGCAAGAGAGTTCCAGAAAAACATCTATTTCTGCTTTATTGACTACGCCAAAGCCTTCGACTCCGTGGATCACAATAAACTGTGGAAAATTCTGAAAGAGATGGGAATACCAGACTATCTGACCTGCCTCTTGAGAAACCTGTATGCAGGTCAGGAAGCAACAGTTAGAACTGGACATGGAACAACAGACTGGTTCCAAATAGGAAAAGGAGTACGTCAAGGCTGTATTTTGTCACCTTGCTTATTTAACTTATATGCAGAGTACATCATGACAAATGCTGGGCTGGAGGACGCACAAGCTGGAATCAAGATTGCTGGGAGATATATCAATAACCTCAGATATGCAGATGACACCACCCTTATGGCAGAAAGTGAAGAGAAACTAAAAATCCTCTTGATAAAAGTAAAAGCGGAGAGTGAAAAAATTGGCTTAAAGCTTAACATTTGGAAAGCTAAGATCATGGCATCTGGTCCCATCACCTCATGAGAAATAGATAGGGAGACAGTGGAAAAAGTGTCAGACTTTATTTTTTTGGGCTCCAAAATCACTGTGTATGGTGATTGCAGCCAAGAAATTAAAAGACACTTACTCCTTGGAAGGAAAGTTATGACCAACCTAGATACCATATTTAAAAGCAGAGATGTTAGTTTGCCAGCAAAGGTCCATCTGGTCAAGGCTATGGTTTTTCCAGTGGTCATGTATGGATGTGAGAGTTGGACTGTGAAGAAAGCTGAGAGACAAAAATTGATGCTTTTCAACTGTGGTGTTGGAGAAGACTCTTGAGAGTCCCTTGGACTGCAAGGAGATCCAACCAGTCCATCTTGAAGGAGATTAGTCCCAGGTGTTCATTGGAAGGACTGATGCTGAAGCTGAAACTCCATTACTTTGGCCACCTCATGCGAAGAGTTGACTCAAGACCCTGATGCTGGGAGGGATTGGGGGCAGGAGGAGAAGGGGACGACAGAGGATGAGATGGCTGGATGGCATCAGTGACTCGATGGGCATGAGTTTGAGTAAACTCTGGGAATTTGTGATGGACAGGGAGGCCTGGCGTGCTGCGATTCATGGGGTCGCAAAGAGTCGGACACGACTGAGCAACTGAACTGACTGAACTGTGCCTGTGTTCTGGTTGGTGGAGGTGATTCTCATTTCTTGAAGGGCACCAGTGTCCAGTTATAGGTTTTAGGCTTTCAATTGGTTCACTATGACTTTGGGCAGTCCTTTCAGCTTTAGCAGTGATGCTGCTGCTGCTGCTGCTGCTAAGTCGCTTCAGTTGTGTCCGACTCTGTGCGATCACATAGACGGCAGCTCACCAGACTCCGCAGTCCCTGGGATTCTCCAGGCAAGAACAATGGAGTGGGTTGCCATTTCCAATGCATGAAAGTGAAAAGTGAAAGTGAAGTTGCTCAGTCTTGTCTGACTCAGCAACCCCATGGACTGCAACCTACCAGGCTCCTCCGTCCATGGGATTTTCCAGACAAGAGTACTGGAGTGGGGTGTCATTGCCTTCTCCGTTAGCAGTGATAGATATATCTATTTCCGAAGCTGCAACAGAGAGGCTTTCTCAGCACATCTTCACTGCTGCCAGCCCCCTATTTGTCCCTGAATATTTGCCCAAGTTTCCACCCCCAGGTCCTGCCCTGCACTGCAGGCTGAGGTTTGTTCCACAGGGGCTTGTGCGGCACTTTTCTCAGCTCCCTGACCTTGCCCCCTGCTTCGTGGAGATTTGTGTGTGCTACTCTCTGCACTGTGAACCTGCCCTCTGCTCTGGAGGCTTATGTCTGCTTCTCTTGTCACCCTGCGCCCGCCCTCTGTGCCACGGAGGTTTATGTGCTCTTCTCTCAGCGTCCTGGGCCCACCGTCTGCACTGCAGGGCTGCTTGCTTCTCTCGTCACCCTGGGTCTTCCTTCTGCAAAACGATGTTTGTGTGCGCTTCCTTCACCTCCCCCAGCTGGCCATCTGGTCAGGGCCAAGGTCCATGAGCTGTTTATTGCCTGAGAAGTGAAACTTTCTCTGTGTTTTACCCTCTAGGTTCTGATTTTGTCTGGTTCTCTGTGATTCCGGACCTCCCCCTTGGTTCTGCCTATGAGGGAGCTTCCCAGTGAAGGGAAACACTTCCTGTTTCAGGACTTCCTCCCTCCCTCATTGCGCAAGCTCGGATTCTGGAGTTCTCTTTCTCTTCTTTTCCTTTTTACGTCTTTATCTTTTGTCCGACCTCATTCCAGGGAGTTTACCTTACCCCGCTGGAGGTTTGGGATCTTCTTCTGTCGAATAGAGGTTTCCCTATAGGAGTTGTTCCATATCTTGATGAGTTTTTGATGTATTTGTGGGAAGGCTGGCGATCTCCCCAGCTTACTTCTGTCATCTTCTTCCACTTGAAATCTTTTTATTTGTGTTCTCTTCAACTTATCTCATGAATATCTTACAGTTTTAAATGTACAGGTTTACTTTATCCCTGGTTAAGTTTATTATTAAGTATTTTATCAATTTTGATACTATTGTGAATAGGATTGTTTTCTTTATTTTTTCAGAATTTCTATTATTAATGTGTAGAAATGCTACTGAGTTTTGTATTTTGATTTTTTAAAAGTCTGTTGATTTGTTATGTCAATGTTATTTTTTTTTTTAAATTGGCATATAGTTTATTTAAATTGCTGTGTCAATTTTTTCTCTATAGCAAAGTAAGTCATCCATACATATAAATATAGCCCCTCTTTGGGGGGATTTCCTTCCCATTTAGGTCAACACAGAACACTGACTAGAGTTCCATGTACTATACAGTAGGTTCTCTTTATCTATTTTATACATAGTAGTGTGTATATGAGGTGGCCAAAGTATTGGAGTTTCAGCTTCAGCATGAGTCCTTCCAATGAACACCCAGGACTTATCTCCTTCAGGGATTGGGGGCAGGAGGAGAAGGGGATGACAGAGATGGCTGGATGGCATCACTGACTCGATGGGCATGAATTTGAGTAAAATCCGGGAGTTGGTGATGGACAGGGAGGCCTGACGTGCTGCGATTCATGGGGTCGCAAAGAGTCGAACACGATTGAGTGACTGAACTGAACTGAACTGAACTGAACTGAGTGTGTATATGTCAATCACAATCTCCCATTTCATCCCACCACCCTACCTCCTTGGTATCCACATTTGTTCTCTTCATTCATGTCTCTACTTCTGCTTTGCAAATAAAATCATCTTTCCATTTATTTTTTCTAAATTCCACATATATGTGTTAATAGATAATATTTGTTTTTCTTTTTCTGATTTACTTCTGTATGACAGTTTCTTGGTCTATATCTCTACAAATTGCAGATTTTCTTTCCATGGATGAATAATATTATATTGTGTATATACATTGCATCTTCTTTAGTCAATCCTCTGTTTATGGGCATTTAGGTTCCTTCCATGCTCTGGATATTGTAAATAGTACTGCAATGAACATTAGGGTGCATGTATATGTTCAAATTATGATTCTCTCTGAGTATATGCCCAGGAGTGGGAATGCTGGGTGATATGGTAGTTTTATTCCTAGTTTTTAAAGGAACCTCCATACTGTTTTCAGAGTGGTTATATCAGTTTACATTTCCACCAACAGTGTGAGAGGGTTCCCTTTACTCCACACCCTCTCCTGCATTTATTTTTTGTAGATTTCTGATATGTCTCTTCAATAAATGGTGCTGGATAAACTGGAAAACTACATGTAAAGGAATAAAATTAGAACACTCTCCAACGTCATATGCAAAAATAAACTGAAAATGGATTAAAGACCTAAATGTAAGGCAGAACACTATAAAACTCTTACAGGAAAACATAGGCAGAACACTTTTTTACATAAGTTGCAGCAAGATCCTCTCTGGCCCACCTCCTAGAGCAATGAAATAAAAACAAAAATAAAAACAAATGGGACCTAATAAACTTAAAAGCTTTAGTAACAGCAAAAGAAGACATAAATAAGATGAAAAGACAGCTCTCAGAATAGGAGGGAAAAAAAAATTGAGGTGAAGCAACTGACAAAGGATTAACTGCCAAAACATACAAACAGCTCATGCAGTTCACTATCAAAAAGCAAACAAACAACCCAGTTGATAAATGGGCAGAAAATATAAATAGACATTTATACACAGAAAACATGCAGATGGCCAACAAACACATAAAAAAATGTTCAACATCACTGCAAGAAATGCAAATCAACTCAAAACTGCAATGACCTATCCCCTTACACTGGTCTGTATATTGATTTTTGTATCTTGAAACATTACTGAATTCATTAGTTATAACTGCTCTTTGATGGTGTCTTTACAATTTATTTATAATGTATAAATGTCATCTACAAACACAGCATTTCTTTTTTCCTTTATGACTTTGATGCTTTTTATTTTTTTTTCATGCCTGATTGCTGTGGCTAAGATTTGCCAAAACTATGTTCAAAAGCATCGATTCTTTGGCGCTCAGTTTTCTTTAGAGTCCAAATCTCACATCCATACATGACTACTGGAAAAAAACCATAGCTTTGACTAGGAGGAACTTTTTGGCAAACTAATGTATCTGCTTTTTAATATGCTGTCTAGGTTGGTCAAAACTTTTCTTTCAAGGAGTAAGCATCGTTTAATTTCATGGCTGTAGTTGCCATCTGCAGTGATTTTGGAGCCCCCCAAAATAAAGTCTGTCACTTTTTCCACTGTTTCCCCATCTATTTGCCATGAAGTGACAGGACCAGATACCATGATCTTCGTTTTCTGAATATTGAGTTTTAAGCCAGATTTCTCATTCTTCTCTTTCACTTTCATCAAGAGGCTCCTTAGTTCTTCTTTGCTTTCTGCCTTAAGAATGGTGTTATTTGCATATCTGAGGTTCTTGATATTTCTCCTGGCAATCTTGATTCCTACTTGTGCTTCATCCAGCCCAGCATATTTCATGATGTACACTGCATGTAAGTTAAATAAGCAGGGTGACAATTTACAGCCTTGACATATTCCTTTCCCTATTTGGAATCAGTCTGTTGTTCCATGTCCAGTTCTAACTGTTTCCTCCTGACCTGCATACATATTTCTCAAGAGGCAGGTCAGGTGTTCTGGTATTCCCATCTCTTTCAGACTTTTCCAGAGTTTGTTGTGGTCCACACAGTCAAAAGCTTTGGCATAGTCAATAAAACAGAAGTATATGTTTTTTTCTGGAACGCTCTTGCTTTTTGATGATCCAGTGAATGTTGGCAATTTGATCTCTGGTTCCTCTGTCTTTTCTAAATCCAGCTTTAACAGATGGTCAACACCAAAATGAGATTGATTATATTCCTCACAGACAAAGATGGAGAAGTTCTATAGAGTCAGCAGAAACAAGACTGGGAGCTGATTGTGGCACAGACTATGAACTCCTTATCACTAAATTAAGACTTAAATGGAAGAAAGTAGGGAAAACCACTGGACCATTCAGCTATGACATAAACCAAATCCCTTATGATTATACAGTGGAAGTGAGAAATAAATTCATGGGATTAGATGTGATAGACAGAATTCCTGAAGAACCATGGATGGAGGTTTGTGACTTTCTACAGGATGCAGGGATGAAGACCATCTCCAAGGAAAATAAATCAAAAAGGCAAAATGGTTGTCTGACAAGGCCTTAAAAATAGCTGTGAATAGAATTTAAAGGCAAAGGAGAAAAGGAAAGATATACCCATTTGAGTGCAGAGTTCCAAAGAGCAAGAAGAGCTAAGAAAGCCTTCCTCAGTGATTAGTGCAAAGAAATAGAGGAAAACAATAGAATGGAAAAGTATAGAGATCACTTCAAGAAAATTAGGGATAACAAGTGAACATTTCATGCAAAGATGGGTACGTAAAAGACAAAAATGGTATAGACCTAACAGAAGCAGAAGATACTAGGAAGAGGTCATAAGAATACAAAAAAGAACTCTACAGGTAATATCTTTATGACCCAGGTAATCATGATGGTGTGATCACCAACCTAGAGCCAGGCATCCTGGAATGCGAAGTCAAGCGGGCCTTAGAATGCATTACATAGAATAAAGCTAGTAGGTGATGGAATTCCAGTTGAGCTATTTCAAGACTTAAAGGATCTGATGTTGTGAAAGTGCTCCACTCAATATGCCAGCAAATTTGGATAACTCAGCAGTGACCACAGGACTGAAAAGGCCAGATTTCATTTCAATCCCAAAAAAAGGCAATGACAAAGAATGCTCAAACAATTGCACAATTACACTCATCTCACACGCTAGTAAAATAATGCTCAAAATTCTCCAAGCCAGACTTCAACAGTATGTGAACCATGAGCTTCTAGATGTTCAATCTGGATTTAGAAAAGGCAGAGGAACCAGAGATCAAATTGCTAGCATCATTTGTATCATCAGAAAAAAAAAAAAAAAAGTCTGGAAAAGTAGCCAGCAAATGAAATATTAGAATTGCTATGCTCTCAAATTATTTTTGTTGCTCAAATTTTGGTTACTTCTCTTTATATTTATTAATTTGAAGTACTATCACTATGTAGGCAAAATTCATTTAGATGATATTTTACCTAATGCTATAAAAAATCTGATCACAATGCACATACTGCTTCAACAACTCCATTATATTTATATTGAACATGTACTATTTTAGTAATTATAGTGTCAAATTAAGAAACAATACTAATCTACTTCAGATACTGTAGAGGAATCAGTTCCTTTCAGTTCAGTCGTTCAGTCATGTCCAACTCTTTTCAATCCTATGGACTGCATGCCCAGACTCCCTGTCCATCACTAACTCCTGGAGTTGACTCAGACTCGTGTCCATTGAGTTGGTGATCCCATCCAACCATCTCATCCCCTGTCATCACCTTCTCCTGCCTTCAATCTTTCCCATAATCAGGGTCTTTTCAAAAAAGTCAGTTCTTCACATCAGGTGGCCAAATATTGGTGACTCAACTTCAACATAAGTCCTTCCAATGAATATTCAGGACTGATTTCTTTTAGGATGAACTGATTTCCTTTGGATCTCCTTGTAGTTTAAGGGACTCTAAAGAGTCTCCTCCAACACCATAGTTCAAAAGCATCAAATCTTTGGTGCTCAGCTTTCTTCAGAGTCCAACGCTCACATCCATACATGACTACTGGAAAAACCATTGCCTTGACTAGATGGACCTTTTTTGGCAAAGTAATGTCTTTGCTTTTTAATATGCTGTCTAGGTAGGTCATAACTTTTCTTCCAAGAGGTAAGCCTCTTTTAATTTCATGGCTGCAGTCACCATCTGCAGTGATTTTGGAACCCCCAAATAAAGTCTGTCACTGTTTCCACCATTTCCCCATCTATTTGCCATGAAGTGATAAGACCAGATGCCATGATCTTAGTTTCTTGAATGTTGAGTTTTAAGCCAACTTTTCACTCTCCTCTTTCACTTTCATCAAGAGGTTCTTTAGTTCTTTGCTTTCTGCCATAAGGGTGGTATTATCTGCCTATCTGAGGTTTTGGTATTTCTCTTGGCAATCGTGATTCCAGCTTGTGCTTCATCCAGCCCAGCATTTCTCCTGATGTACTCTGCATATAAGTTAAATAAGCAGGGTGACAATATATAGCCTTGACATACTGCTTTCCTATTCGGAAACAGTGTGTTGTTCCATGTCCAATTCTGACTGTTACTTCCTGACCTGCATACAGATTTCACAGGAGGCAGGTCAGGTGGTCTGGTACTCCCATCTCTTGAAGATTTTCCACAGTTTGTTGTGATCCACACAGTGAAAGTCTTTGACATAGTCAATAAAGCAGAAATAGATGTTTTTTTGAAACTCTCTTGCTTTTTCTGTAAACCAACCAATGTTGGCAATTTGATCTCTGGTTCTTATGTCTTTTCTAAAACGAGCTTGATCATCTGGAAGTTCACGGTTCATGAACTGCTGAAGCCTGGCTTGGAGAATTTTGTGCATTACTTTACTAGCGTGTGAGGTGAGTGCAAATGTGCGGTAGTTTGAGCATTCTTTGCATTGCCTTTCTTAGGGATTGGAATGAAAACTGACCTTTTCCAGTCCTGTGGCCACTGCTGAGTTTTCCAATTTTCTGTAGTGGAATATCCTATCATAAAACAGAACATTGAAGACTGAGGTTTATTCTAGCAGCTGCAATTCAAATGATGAAAATAGGATACTTTTAAATATTTCAATTGTCCTAAATATCATCAATTTATTTATTTATATTTTCACGAAAGAGTCTTTTAAAAAATATTTTTCTTTATACTCAGTTTCAAACCCAATGCAGTTATGTTGATGGATATTGTTGATATAGAAAAAATGGGTCTATATTTCTACTGTAACTCTTGCTCCTGAATATGCACACATATATCTTTTTTAAAAATTAAAGAGCAGAATTATGTGCCAATGCTTTTTATATTAAGGCTAGGAAACTATAAATTTATCACAAAAATTTAGTAATATCTTCAAATATGGAGGAAAAAAGAATAAACATGTTTTAATTTGGTCCTATATTTTTGCATATTTATTTTATATTATAATTGATTTACAATGTGTGTTAGTTTCAGGTTCATAGCAGAGTATTTCAGTTATCTGTGGACATATATCTCTTCTTTTTCAGATTCTTGGCATGTATGTTATTACAGAGTATTGAGTAGAGTTCAAGTTATCCAGAGGTCTTGTTGATTGTTTTATATAAAGTACTGTGTATACCTCAATCTCAACCTCCAAATGTGTCCCTCCTCCCGGCCCCCCCCCCCCATTTGGTAAACCTCAGTTTTCTAAGTCTATTTTGTAAATAAGTTCATTTGTATCATTTATAAAGGTTCCCACACAAATGATTCTTTACTGCTAGTGCCACCTAGGAAGCTCTCCTTGTTTTGGCTATTGTAAATAAATGAGCACTGGGGTTCATGTCTCTTTTCAAATTATGGTTTTCTCAGGATATATGCCCAAGAGTCTGATTGATGAATCATATGGTAGCTGTATTTTTAGTTTTGTGAGGAACCTCTAAACTGTTTTCCATAGTGGCTGTACCAATTTACATTCCCACAAACATCGTAAGGAGGTTCCCATTTGCCCACACCCTCTCTAGCATTTGTTGTTTTTAAACTTTGATGATATCCTTTCTTACTGGTGTGAGGTGATAGCTCTTTGCACTTTTCATTTGCATTTCTCTAATATTTAGCAACTTTGAACATCTTATTATATGCTTTTTTGACATCTGTATATCTTCTTTGGGAAATTGTCTAGATATGCTCATTATTTTTATTGCACTGCTTGTCTTTTTCTTGATTTTGAGCTTAATGAGCTGTTTGTATATTTTAGAGATTAACCCCTTGTTGGTCACATTATTTGAAAATATCTTCTCTCATTCTCTGGTTTGTCTTTTTGCTTTGTTATTATTTCCTTTCCTGTGCAAATGTTTTTAAATTTAATTTGGTCCTATTTACTTATTTGTATTAATATTTTCATTACTTTGGAGATAGATACAAAAAGGTATTGTGACCATTCTGTCAGAGTGTTCTGCCTATAATTTCTTCTAAGAGTTTTATATTGTCCAGTCTTACATTTAGGTTTATAATCCATTTTGAGTTTATTTTTGTGTCTGATATGAGAGAGTGTTCTAATTTCATTTTTTTTTTTTACACCTGGTTGCCCATTTTTCCCAGTACCACTTTCTCTATTGTATATTCTTATCTCTCTCTTTTTTTTTTTATGAATTAATTGGCCACAAGTATGTGGTTTTATTTCTGGGCTTTTTCTCCTGTTCCATTGATTTATGTCTGTCTTTGTGCCAGTATTATTTTGTTTTGATTACTGTAGATTTACAGTATAGTCTGAAATCATAGAGCCAATTCCTCCAATTTCATTTTTCTTTCTCAAGGTGGCTTTTACTATTTGGGGTCTTTTGTTTTTCCATACAAAATTTTAAGACTTTGTTTTACATCTGCATAAAACACCATTGGTAATTTTATAGATATTGCATTGATTCTGTAGACTTCCTTGGGTAATACAATAATTTTTACAACATTGACTCTTCCAATTAAAAAACATGGCGTATTTTTCATCTGTTGATATAATCTTTGATTTCTTTCATCAGCATCTTACAGGCTTCAGAGCACAGGTTTTTAACCTCCTTAGATCCTAGGTATTTTATTCCTTTTGGTGTAATGGAAAACGGGATTTTTTCCTTAAAGTATCTTTCTGAGAAAGTGTATATCTTTCTGAAATAAAGTGTATATTTCATTTCAGTGTGTGTATTGTTCAACTCTTGTATGTTTGTTCTTTATATCTTCTTCCTCTTTGTCAAACACGTCTTGTATCTTCTTGGTCTGTGCCTCAGTTCTTTTTCTAAAATCTCATATCATCTTTACTGTCATTACTCTGAAATCTTTATCTCATAAATTTCATGTCTCCACTTAGTTGTTCTTCTGAGGTTTTATCTTATGCCTTCATCTGGAACATATTCTTCTCATTTTGTCTGACTCTGTGTTTGAGGATCCTTTGCTGAGGCTGCGGTATTGTAGTTCCTCTTGCTTCTAATGACTTTGCACCTCGGTGGGTGAGTATGGTCTAAGGAACTTGTGTAGGCTTCTTGGTGGGGGAACTGTGACTGCCCACTGGTGGTCGGAGATGGGTCTTGTCCCTCTGATGGGCAAGGCTGTATCAATGTATGTGTTTTGAAGTAGGGGAGGGCTCAGGCAGACTTTAAGCAGTCTGTCTGCTGATGGCGGGGCTGCTTTACAACCCTGTTTGTTGTTTTGCCTGAGGCATACCCCACTGGAAACTTCAAGCTGTTGGGTGGGGCCTGGTTTAGTTCAAAATGGTAGAGCCTCCAGGAGAACTCATGCCAATGAGTACTCCCTGGTGCCTCTGTTGCCCGTATTCTTGCCCCCACAGTGAGTTATAGCCTCTCCTCACCTTCCCAGGAGACCCTCTAAGGCAAGAAGGTAGGTCTGGCCCAGGCTCCTATGCAATCACTCTTCTTCCCCTGGGTCACGATGTACACAAGGCTCCCTCCATGAGTGAAGTTTCTGTTCTCTCTAGTACTCTGGATTTCTTGTGATGAAGCCCCATTAGTCTTCAAAACCAAATGCTCTCAGGGCTCCTCATGATACCAGAACCTGATGTGGGGCTCAGAACCCTCACCTCTATGACATAATTACTTTCCAGTTGATGGGTCACCCACCAGAGGATATGGGATTTGATTATATTTTGAATATGCCCTCCTACAGTGTTATTTTGGCTTCTTCTTTCTCCTTGGAGGTAAATGTATATTTTATATATTCCAGTTTTTTTTTTTTTTTTTTTTATGCAATTTGTTGTGATTTGAATGTTTTCATGAAAGTAGATGAGCTCAAGTCCTTCCTCTATTCTGCCATCTTGTGTCCTGCTCCAATATGATCCTATACTTTTAAACTTAATCTTCTTAAGAGTGGTGTACAAAGAAATAAACAGCTACTCATTATAATAGTTTTATTTCAAAAGTCATTACTTCTAAGGAACATGTGTTCTTTAACTTTTGTTTAGAGATGTTTCTGCTGCTAACAGAAGATTTCAATAGTATTTGAGTTGTATGAAAAAGAAATGTAAGTACAGAAGAGATATTATTTTGTTAATTCCATTTAAATTTTCAGAAAAGCCTTGCACAAGATAATTAAAAGATCATCCTGATTCCTCTAAGTACAATAAACTTCCAAAGTTTTATAACCACAGTTGCCATTCATCATATTCAGTATGTTTCTTGTGATGTAAATATCTTTACAGCATTCAAAGGAACAAAGATGAAGTCCTCATTGACAAATTACAGTAGTAAATCACATTTCATTTTCTTTGCACTTGAGTGCTTGCAATTTAATTTCATACATGTTACATTATTGGGTAGGAAATTTCCTTCTAGGAAACCAAGTCTTTCCTCTCTTTCTCTTTCACTGATTCTCTTCTTTCCTCTCCCTGAAACAAATTTTTGTATGTAAAGACTGTGCCTATTAACTTCAGCAGAAGAATTCCCAAAACTATTCTTTAATACCATGCAGAACATTTGTTTTTAATTTACAAAATACATTTTAATGATCTTGAAATATAAATGGATGACTGACACTTCTGATACTTTACTAGTATGTTAGATATTTATCAAAAATTATCTTTTTATAACTGGGTAAACACATAACTAAAATGGAAATGGAAGTGGAGTGTTTGTGAAGTCAGTTCTGAGACTCTCATGACAGTCATGCTAATCTAGGCAATTCCTTCTATGCTTTATATATTTACATAATTACAGCACACTTTTCCTTGGAACCCTTATCACAGACACAAAATTCAACAATGTGCAGTGGCACTTTTAAAAAAAAATAATCAGTGCTGTTATACTAATGTTTTCTATAAGTAAAGCTTTGTCTTTTTAAATAGAAATATAAAAATTACCAAAACAGGAAGAAGAAGAAGGGTGGGGAGGCAGGCTAAGTCCTTGTCTTACTTAATTCCTCAAATTATTCAGTTTTCTAGGATTTGGTAGGGCAATGTTGACTGAAAAGCAAAAAACACAACCTTAAATTTGAGAATTACTTTTTATTCAGTTGACATATCGTGAACTCAAATCCAGAAGACAGCTTTTAGAAAGCTCTGAGAATCTTACAAAGTGGTAAGGGAAGAACCAGGATACATGAGTTTTTTTTTTTTTTTTTTTGGCAATCAGAAACAGGGAGCAGTAAAATTAAGAGACTATTTTTAACTAAAGAAAATTAAGACATTTCAAGTTCATGAATTTATAAATTTGCTGTATATGCAAATTTGCAAAAGTCTGGAATTATGAAGATTATTTTTTCAATATGCATCTTAACTATCTAGGGCCAGTATCATTTTTTTTTTTTTTTCCTTAGCCTTAATCTTTTTAAGGTACACAATCAGACATGGCCACAGTGGCTGATGGCTTGATGGCTACAATATCTTTTATTTACTAATATGATAGGCAACATCCTTCCTTCACAGAAAGAAAGAGAATATGGTACTGTTTAACAGAAATTTGTTGATCCCTTTTCGTTGAAATCCATTTTCATTGAATCCATTAGCTTATGGAGTTAATTCTTTCTTAAAGTGTCTGTAAGTTAGAAAAAGGATGATTTCATTTGTGGAGAGAAACACATAATTCTATTTCCAGAAAATGTTCTATAAAATTAATCCATTTATCTAAAATGGCAACCAGCACTCTGATATTTTATTGACTTTTTCACAGAGTTTGTTATATTTAAGAAGTTCTTTTCTCCTACTGAACTTCTCAGTTTCTTACTACTCTAGATCTTCTGTGACAGAAACCAATCTGAATTCATATATGAGCTCAATACATACAAATTACCATGACTAAGTCAACCTTGTCAGCAAGTTAGTCTAAAAAGCAAGCAAACAAAAAATTTTTGTTTATATTAATCCCCTGTTCAAAAACAGTTGATGGTTTCTTATGGAGAAACCTTTCCTATAAGTCAAACTACACTCTAGGTGTCCAAGATCCCTTACAATCAATCTTCAACTAATTTTCCAAGTCTTACCCCATCAAACTTCATTAAACCCTCTGATCATCCTCATTTCTCAAAAAAAAATATACATATCAGATCATAATTTGGGAACACTGTTATATATAGTAAACTAAAATTTTCAAATCTTTTTCACAATGCACCTTTTACTTTAAAATTCCATTTACTGTTACTTCTACTCTTAAGTCAGTGTAAGCCAAAAATATTCTTAAGCAGTTCAAACTAAAAGTCATCCTCATGGATTTGCTCAGTTTTATAAATAACTGTTAAGTAAATAATTTAAGTCATAAAACAATGTTATAAAGCCAGTAGAAAATGAAATTTTTGGAAGAATATTAAATAACCACAAAAGACATATATAAAATAAATTGACAATAACAAGGAGCAAGTTGTCAATTATGATATACTGTATAATTTTATATTTGTATAAAATATTCATAAGCACAGTTGTCTATAATAAAGTTATAGTTTATGTAGTAAGAAAAAATAGTTAATGGAAGCATTCCTGATAGAATAACTTTCATAACACATTTGGAGAAAAATCTTATAAATATAATCAGATTTCTTGGGAGGATGCTTATGTTCTATGACTGTCACTAACCTATTTATTAATTAAATAATTATTAAATATCAACTCTGTTCTTAGTATTGAATGAAATGCAAGGAGTATGTAGGTGGTTCATCAAGATATAGAACCTCTTGTTAACAGAAACTTAGTAACAAAAAAACTACTAATCTTTCTTTTTCTTTACTAAAAGTTAACATTCATTTTCCATACTTTTAAAATATGCTTCTTTTTAGCAGTAACAATAGAATGCAATTTAATGACAAAATTTAAGCTACAAAATAACAAAAATATTTAGTATGTTTAAATGAAATGCAAATGGACAAATGTCAGTTATTCTGTTTCTCAGGTTACTTGCTAGACTCAGTAAAAAAAAAAGATGAATAAACTGTGATAAATGTTTATGATCATATCAAATTTCTCAAAACTTAGCAGTATATTTTGTAGAAATACTGGAAATACAAAACAATCTTGTGGAAAAAATGAAGACTTTTGCTTTTATAGTTCATTTCTGTTATGAATATAAGCTACTCAACTATTCTTGCCTACTATTAATAATATTGGCATAGTTACTAGAAAGATTGAATGTAAGTTAAAGTATTTGATATTCTTATTATCTGTCTCAGATATTGGAATCAAATCCACACTTAACAACAGAAAATCTAAGTTCAGAGTCTTCATTGTAATTAGAAAATACATGGCCTGCTTGCCAAAAACCAGAGCCTCTGACTATGTTGTGTGATTTAATAAGTATTTAATCCCAGGTCTTAAAACCAAAGAGCTTCAAATTCCTTTCATTAGTATAAACTTATTGTGACCTTCAATCTTAGTATTCTTATTTATATATTCTTAGTTCTTGAATAATACTTGTCATATACACTAAGTTGACATGTGTTTTTAGAAATTCTCCTATGGTGTTTTTATTTTGCATATGCATTTCAAGTAGATTTAGTCATTATTACCTAGTAGTCTTGAGACAAGTTTACTTTCCCTAGCCAAGGGCGCTAGAAAAGAGGATAGCTATTTGTTCTTGAAGGTTAGAAAAGGAGAGATCAACATTAGGAAAGTTTTCAAGAGGTTTTATATTAAAAAGGAAAAATTTAAAAAAAAAAAAAAGGAAAAATTTTAGAGCAAAACAAGAGAGAGGGAGTGAGAATGAAGTGAGCAGTCCTGATATAGCAGGAAGACACTGGATTCCTATACTGAAGATGAAAAGTAAAGGATAAAAAAATATATACAAAATTATGATATGATCTGAATTGTGTCCACCTTGAATTCTTATGTTGAAACCCTAACATGCAATATGACTGTATTTAGAGCTAATGCCCTCATGGAAGTCATTATAGTTAAATGAAGTCCTAAAGGTAGAGCTCTGATTTGATAGGATTAGTTTTCTTTTAAGAAGAGATCTCAGAGACTCTCTATCTCTTCAATATATGAAGACACAGTAAGAATCCATTCATATGGAAGCCTGAAAGAAGCTCCTCACCAGAACCCAAACATGCTGGCATACCAATCTTAGACTTCTAGTCTCCAGAAAATAAATTCTGATATTTAAACCACACTTTCATGGTATCTTGTTACGTAAGCTGGAGAGGACTAAGACAAAGTGTAAATAAAGCCAGATATTTAAAATTAGACAAATTATACAGATTTGATTATTAATCTAAATGTCTTTCATTAAAGGGATACAGTTAGGGAAATGTAGCAAAGATGGTAAAGTAAGAAGACCCTGAAATCACCTCCTCCCATGGATACATCAAAATTATAACTACTTACACAGAAACTATCTATGAGAAAAAAAATATAAATACCAGTGAAAAATATTTTTGCAACTAAAGATGGAAAGAAGATGGGTAGGAGGGGCAGAGTGATAATGTAGTCAGAACCTGCAGTGTGTCAGTCACCTACAAATTGAGGGAACTTTACAATTGTAGAGTTCCTCCCTATCAGCATCAGACTTGATCCCCACATTGAGTTCCCCAGCTTGGGAGACCTACACCTGAAAGATAGGGCAGTAGACCAAGTGGCTTTGATAATCAGAAAGACTTATATTTAGAGAGTTCTAGGAAATAGACACTCTCTCTTAAAGGATGTGCACAAAATCTCACAAACTCACAATTCCAGCACAGAGGCAGTAGTCTGAAAAGAGCTAGGAGGAGAAAAGGATAATAGAGGATGAGATGGGTGATAGCATCACTGACTCAAACAATGATATGAGTTTGAGCAAACTCTGAGAGATAGGGAAGGTCACGGAAATCCTGGTGTGCTACAGTTCATGGGGTCACAGAGAGTCAGACACGACTTGGCAACTGAACAACAACTGAACAACAAGGTCACATACACTTGCTGATCTTGGAGAGCCTCATGGGGAGTCAGGAAGCAACTGTGACTCTCTCTGGGGATGGAATTGCTGGTGGTAGCCGTTATTTGGAGCTCACTCAGCCACTCTATTGCAACTCTGGCTAGTGCCACCTTTTTCAGTCATTTTATTGAGAGATAATCAGCACACAACCCTATGAAGTATGCAGAATGGTGATTTGACTTACATCATAAAATGATTATGGCAATAAATTTTGTGATCATTCATTTCATAGATACAAAATAAAATTTAAAAAGTATTTTTCTTTATTGATGTTAACTCTTAGGATTTTACTCTCTTGACTCATATATCATATACAAGAAGTATTATATTATGTTGTACATTACATCCTTAGTACCCATCTTATGAATGGAGGTTTGTAACTCTTGACCACCTTCGTCTAATTCTCCCTCTCCCCAGTCCTTGACTCTGATCTCTTTTTCTATGAGTTTGTTTGTGAAGTAAAGTTGACCTGAAACGCTATGCTAGCTTTTGGTGCACAAAGGCAGTTCAGTATTTCTAATCATTATAGAATGATCAAGATAAATTTAGTTATCATCTATCAACATACAAACATGTAATAACTGAAATTATTATTATTGATTACTTTCTCTACACTATATATTTCATACCCTTGACTCATTTACTTTGTAACTGGAAAGTTTATAACTCTTAATATTCCTCTTATTTAACTCATCTGCCCACCCAACCTTTTCAGACAATCAACTATTTGTTTTCTGTAACTATGATTCTGTTTTTGTCTTGTTGTTCATGTAATTTGCTTTTCAAATTTTACATACAAATGAAATCATATGATACTGGTCTTGCCCTTGGCCTGGTTTGTGGTGAGGAAATGAAGGACATTGCATAATAATCAAAGGATCAAACAGGAAGGTATAACAATTGTGAAAATATATAAAGTCAACATAAAAACACCTAAATACATAAAGCCCAAATATTAAAAGACGTAAATGGAGAGATTTACAATAACACAATAGTAGGGGGCTTTAATACCCCACTTACACCAATGTGTAGACCATTCTGATAAAAAAAGAATGAGGAAACACTGGACTTAAATGATACCTTAGTCCAAAAGGACTTTATATATGTTAAATATATATAAAATAAATATTAATAAATTAAAATAAGCAAAATGTAAATATATAAAATAAATACATCTAGATAAACATTTTTTATATATAGAACATTTTATTAAAAAAAAAAGGCAGAATATATATTCTTTGCAAATAGCACTGGCTTAAAACTCAACATTCAAAAAACTAAAATTATAGTATCCAGTCCCATCACTTCATGGCAAATAGATGGGGAGACAATGGAAAGAGTGATAGACTATTTTCTTGGGCTGCAATATCACTGCAGACAGTTCTGCAGCCATGAAATGAAAAGATCCTTGCTCCTTGGAACAAAAGCTATGACTAACCCAGACAGTGTATTAAAAACAGAGACATTACTTTGCCTACAAAGGTTCGTATAGTCAAAGCTATGGTTATTTCCAGTAGTCATGTATGGATGGGAGATTTGGACCATAAAGAAGGCTGAGCACCAAAGAACTGATGCTTTCAAATTGTGGTATTGGAGGAGACTCTTAAGAGTTCCTTGGACTGCAAGGAGATCAAACCAGTCTATCCTAAAGGAAATCAACCATAAATATTCATTGGAAGGACTGACGCTGAAGCTCCAATATTTTGGCTACCTGATGTGAAGAGCTGACTCATTGGAAAAGACCCTGATGCTGGGAAAGATTGAAGACAGGAGGAGAAAGGGACAATAGAGGAGGAGATGGTTGGATGGCATCACGGACTCAATGGGCATGAGTTTGAGCAAGCTCCAGGAGATGGTGAAGGACAGGGAAGTCTGGCATGCTGCAGTCCATGGGATTGTAAAGAGTTAGACATGACTGAGTGACTGAAAAACAAAACAACAACAGAATATTATCTGGGATAGCTGTCATGCTAAGCTACAAAATAAGTCTCAATACATTTAATATTGAAATTACATAAAACATCCTTTTCAATCACAAGTTTATAAGACAAGGATGCATACTCTTACTACTTTTGTTCAATATATTATTGCAAGTTACACCCACAGTATTTCAGAAAAAAATAAGAAATAAAACAAATCCAAATTGGAAACAAAGAAGTAAATTTTTCACTATATGTACTATAGTACACATATAAAATTATAGAGATACCACCAAAAATTATTAGAGCTGTTTGATGAATTTGATAGAGCTTCAGAATACAAAATTTATGTTCAGAAATCTGTTGCATTTCTATATAGAAATAATCTATCAGAAATAGGTAATATGAAAATAATTCCATTTATAAATGCATAGAAATATACCTAGGAATAATTCTAGCCAAAAGGTAATGACTTGGAAAACTGTAACACACTGATGAAAAAAATTAAAGATGAGACAATCAAATGGAAATATATACTGTGTCAATGTTTTAAAATAATTAATATTATTAAAAATACCATAATATCCAAAGCAATCTACAGACTCACTGTAATTCCTATCAAAATACCTAATGGCATTTTCACAGAACTAGAATAAATAATCTTACATTTGTATGGGAAGGCAAAAGATACTGCACAGCAAAAAACATCTTGGGGATGAAGAACAAAGCTAGATTTCAAGTGCTTCCTGATTTTAAACTATACTACAAAGCTGAATTAACCAATAGAGTTTTGTACTTATACAAATACAGATAAATCAACAGAACAGGGTAGACAGCCCCCCACCCCAAATGTTTTTATGATCATACTGTAGTCACAAAATTAAAAGATGCTTGCTCCTTGGATGAAAAGCTATGACCAACCTTGAAAGCATATTAAAAAACAGAGACATCACTTTGCCTACATAGGTCCAAATAGTCAAATCTATGGTTTTTCCAATAGTCATGTATGGATTTCAGAGTTGGACCATAAAGAAAGCTGAACATTGAAGAACTGATGCTTTTGAACTGTGGTTGGGAGAAGACTCTTGTGAGTTCCTTGGACTGCAAGCAGATCAAACCAATCAATCTGAAAGGAAATAAGTCCTGAATATTCATTGGAAGGACTGGTGCTGAAGCTGAAGCTCCAATACTTTGGCCACCTGATGCAAAAAAATGACTTATTAGAAGAGACCCTGATGCTGGGGAAGATCGAAGGCAGGAGAAGGGGATGACAGAGGATGAGATGGTTGGATGGCATCACCAGTTCAATGGACATGAGTTTTAGCAAGCTCCAGGAGATGGTGAAAGTCAAGGAAGCCCAGTGTGCTGCAATCTAGGGGGTTGCAAAGAGTTGCAC
Organism: Cervus canadensis; assembly: GCF_019320065.1. NCBI lineage: Eukaryota > Metazoa > Chordata > Mammalia > Artiodactyla > Cervidae > Cervus > Cervus canadensis. Next base: position 47,319,682 of record NC_057394.1, on the reverse strand, counting down.
ATGACTGAGTGACCAAACAACAACAACAAATCTACAACAAAGTGGACAAGAGTATACAACTTGGAAAAAACAACTTCTTCAATGACTGGTTTTGGGAGTTATGTGAAAAAGAATCAAACAGGGCCATTATTTCATACCATATTAAAAATAACCTCAGATTGAATTAAAGATTTAAATGTAAGACCTGAAACAATAAAACTCCTAGGAAAAAACAGAAGGAGTATGCTCTGTGACATTAGTCTTAGTAATAATTTTTTGGATATATCTTCCTAGGCAAAGGAAATGAAGCAAAAATAAATAAATTGGACTACATCAAAAGAAAAAGCTTTTTCACAGTAAAGGAAACTATTAACAAAATGAAAAGGCTGTCTACTGATCTGGGAAATTTATTTGTAAATGACATATTAGATAAGGGGTTGACTTTCAAAACACACGAAGTATATAAAAACTAAACATCAAAAATTTTTTAAAAGTTGATTAAAAATTGGGCAGAGGGCCTGAATAGACATTTTTAGAAAGAAGATATACAAATGACAATAGACACCCAGACACATAAAAGATGCTCAACATCATTCATCATCAGAAAAATGAAAATCAAAACCACTACGAGATACTACCTCATACATATCTAAAAGGCTATTATCAAAAGGACAACAAACAGTGTGTTAACGGCAAGGATCTGGAACCCTCAGACTTTGTTAGTAGGAATGTAAATTGATACAGACACTATGGAAAATAGTATGGATATTCCTCAAAAAGGAGAAAATAGAACACATATAAGTAGGTTTTAAAAAACAAAATAAGTGATCAAATATAAAGCGATTTAGACACAGGGAACAAACTGGTGATTGTCAGAGGAGAAGTTAGTAGGAAGAGGAAAGAAAAAGGTGAGAATGATTAAGAGACAAAATTCTAGTTACAAAAGAAATGAGCCAAGAGTGGGAAATATGTAATGTGGGAAATATAATCAATAACTATGCACTACCTTTTTATGATGGGATTTGCAACTAAATTTCTCTTAATGACCATTTGAAATGTATCAAAATATCAAATTACTATGTTGTTAAGAAGACTTGACATAGTGTTGCACATCAATTATTCTTTAAAAACAAACATTCACAGAACAAGACATCAGATTTGTGGTTACCAGCTATGATATGTGAGTGAGGGGGTAATTGGATGAAGGTGCTCAAAAGGCACAACCTTTCAATTATAAGTAAGTACTAGGGATGAAATGTGCAACATGACATATATAATTAACACTACTGTGTGTTATACGTGAAAGTTGTTAAGACAGTGAATCTTAAGTGTTCTCAGCAATTGGGGTTAGGGGCTGAGAAAACAAATTTTTCCATTTCTTTAATTTTTAAACCTTTCTGAGATGAATGCTCACTATATTTATCGTGATAATCATTTCATGATGTATGTAAGTCAAATCATTATGCTGTACACCTTATTCAGTGTTACATGCCAATTATACTTCAATAAACTTGGAAAAATATTTTAAAAATAAAATATAAAGAAATAAGCACACTTACACCTATTATAGGTAATATTGAAGTTCATGTGCATATATAAGAACATTGTACAATTATCAAAATATATCTACAACTAGCAAGTCTTGAACTAGTAAGAAAACTATAATTACTAGTGACTGTATTCAGCAAATTTTGAAGGAAAAATACTAAATGTGCATATTCCTATGCATGTGATTATTCTAATACATTTTATATACACATCAAAGATTCTTAGTGGTATAAATATCTTACTGTTATGTGTGGCTACATATGTGTCCTTGGTTTAGTAAAAAGTAAAAAAAAAAAAGCTTTTTCTTTTAAATATTGTACTTTACAGTATTTGAATTATTTACAAAATTATATATATTTGAGAACATTTTTATATGAAAAAAAGTTTTCTAGATTCAGGGTCATCATTTCAGATTTCATGTTTTAGCTCTGTCTGTTATATATATATATATATATATATATATGTTTAGCTCAGACACCAACTGTGAGATTTTAGGCAAGGTACTGCTTCTATTGAAAGATTTATTGCAATTCTTGCTTAAAGATTTTTGTCCAGGGATAATGTATGTAGAAAGTGCCTTGTGCATTGTTATGTAAACAAGAAGACAGTGCTCCAGAAATTCTCATTTCTTTAAACACAAAATCAGGAAACAAGGAAAAAGAAGAACAATCCCTTTATCTTGAATATTTTTGCTTATAGCTCTTGTGGGAATTAGTTTCTTCCCAAAAAGCAAATTTTAAGAAAAGAAAATTACCAACCAGTGCTAAAGCTATAACTTCACTTGCCACCCACTCTCATGTTATTTGTGGAATTCCATTGTATAAAGATTAACAAGGGAGAATATAAATAAGTAGAGCATGTGATTTTATAGAGATATTAAACATGATAAATACCTGTGAATATCAAGCCTATCTGACTTCATTCAAGATTTAACTGATTCTTGCATAGATCTGAGTGGACTAAGGGTACTGCCAGATTCTTCCCTCCTGTTCTGTCTCTGTTAGAGCCCTATTCACTTGCATTTTCAAACTTAGAAAGGGTCTCCACCAGTAGAAATTAAAAAAGTAATTTCAACAATAAACAACCAAAACTCATCAATCGGAAACTCTTAAAGAAAGAGAAATCATAATGACTGCAATAAGGACTCACGTTGTAGTAAACAATTCCAGATTTTCAGCCATTGTCAATTCAAAGATGTCACTAGATATAATAAGATCACAAAACACAAAGATATTCAAATCATAATAACTGATGAGCAAGAAATCCAGTTTATTAGTAGATCTCTTTCCTTAAACATTCTGAAGAATCTCTGAGGATGTTTACATTGCTTCCTTAAACAGTTTACCTTGCTGTGCCAAGAAAACAGAAACCCAGATGTGATTACTTCTGCCCACTTTGTAAACACTGGCCTCTGGAAAGCCCACTGGCTGGGTTACAGCCACAGCAGCTATGGTGCCACTGATAACATGGAAGTCAGCTTTGACTGTGGGACCTGAATTAAAAAACTGCTGCTGGCTACAGCTGTGGCGGTCCCCTGGTACACTGCTTTCACAAACAGCAATGCAGATTTCTTTTTGATTGACTCAGACCCGAGTGACTTCTACTTAACCAAGGGGTGGATAAACCATCAGTGTTGAGCCCAGTCTGTGAAGAAACAGAAGAAAAGGTTCAGGACCACAGAAAGCCCAAGAAGCAGGGAATAGCTCTTAGAATCTACACACGGCCATTTCCCCAAAGGCACAGCAACTGAGAACACGGGCAGCAGGGATAATTGGCAATAATAAGAACACTTGGATAGCATGCCCAATGTCTATTGTCCTCCTAGACCTCAGTTAAGGTATAATAATTTTCTTACATCCAAAATGTCAGAAAGAATTTATCTCACTTCTTGCTATTGGATCTAGAACTCAAATGCATGTTTTGAATCAGAGCTAGGTGTTAACCATACCTAGAATCCTTGCTTTTCCATACAACTGATGAAAATGATTGCCATTACTGCACCTGCAAACACCACTGCCAGAAAAGGAAGGAAAACATTATAGGGACCCAATGGTTCTCTTGCTGACTCTGTGTAAACTGAAATCACCCTCAGCACCAAATTTACCTTAACAAGAACCTAGGGGAAAAAGAGTCTCTCTCTTTCAGTCTCAAATCTCTCTCTCTCTTTTTTTTTTTTTCCTTTCTTTTTTGCCTCAGGATAAACTATCACCAGATTGATTCACAGTAGGAGTTTGCATTCATTTTAAAGAAAAAACTCTACTCACGCCTCAAGGATAATTTTTCATATAGGGACTCAATAGGTCATTGCAAAAATTTCAATAGATTTATTAAAGTGGTTAAGAGCCAGATTCTTTGGTCTGTAGCTCAGCTCTTTATTTATTAGCTCTGTGACCTTGGGCAAGTTATTTGCCTTCTCTGGGTCTTAGTATCTTAATCTGAGAGGAAACAGGATTTTTTAACAGTGTAGCACAGGGCCTCCGTGAAGTTAGGAAACAAACAAACAAACAAACAATGATCCATTAAGTATTTGAAAAATAGTGACCATATATAGTAGATGTTTTATAAATAATTTTCTTACTTGGGCATAGGTTTGTTTCATAAATCTGTCATATTCAATTGTATAGCTACTTGTAATAGTGGCTACCATAAACATATTGCACCAGAAGGGATGACAAAAGAGGAGAGTAGACAGGTTATGCAGGAGAAAAGTAGAAAAATCTTGCCACTATTCCCAAGACAATCTGTGCCTAAAGCTGGCACCTCTGGGTCATGAAAAGCAATTTCCCCCAAAACACTGCTTGCAGTTCTCCATCCTTTCAAGAACAATGGTAAACTATGGCATTTTAAAATTAAAATTGTTAAACAATAAAAGTTGAAAGGTTATATCTTATGTGTGTTTTGGTTTGCTTGTTGGATGATAGTTATTGCAGGCTTTCTGAGAAAACTGATAGAGACAGAAATGCATTTGGTTACGCAAATCTTGCTAAAGGGCTGTTCTGCCCACTAAGAATCTCCAAAAATAACCCTCCAGCAGAAGACTTTCAGAGACTTTTACCTTTTCTTTGTATAAGGCAACTCTTTCCAATTATTCTTTTGCACTGTCATTTATAAACAGTGAATAGCTATGAAGGAAGAGCTTTTCAGCAAAGGGAAGCAGTAACATCCAACCCTTAGTTGCCACATTCTATTTTTTGACTCCGTTATTTGAGGCAGTCATGAAAACTCCATGATTTAAATTGTGAGAGTTTATGATGGTATTTCAATAGGTTTCAGGAAAAATTTATGGGTACTTCTATTTAACTTTTTTATTGTATAATAAAATGTTTTATCTTTATTGTACAAAATGTAAAATGATTGAGTGTACAGAAGAATTAAAAGTCATCTGCAATCCTAAAACCAGAGACAATCACTTTAAAAAATGTGTGTGTATGTGTGAGAGAGAACTAATATGTACAATGCAACCCAATTAGATAGAGATAGAATACATTGCATATGTAATATAAATGGGAAAATAGGAATTGATCAGGCTAAAAAAGCATTACTTTACTTATTAATCTATTCCTCTATTGCTAAATGTTAGGTTGTTTCTATTGTTTTTAACTCTCAAGTAATGTTGTGGAGACCTTTCTAGAACATAAAAGTTTGATTCTTGAATATTTTCCTAGGATTTATTCTTTGCAGTAAAAAATATGGATAAGGGAGCCAAATTTTCCTCTAAAAAGTTTGAACCAATTTTCATTTCCACCACAGTATCTAAGAAAACCTAATTGCATCACTTACTAATTTTAGGGTTAAAGTCAAGTCACTCAGTCGTATCCGACTCTTTGCGACCCCACGGCATGTAGCCTACCAGGCTCCTCTGTCCATGGGATTTTGCAGGCAAGAGTACAGGAGTGCGTTGCCATTTCCTTCTCCAGGGGATCTTCCCGACCCAGGGATCGAACCTGGGTCTCCAGCATTGCAGACAGACGCTTTACCATCTGAGGCACCAGGGAAGCCCAGTTTTAGGGTTAGGTAATTATAAAGAGAAATATGTTATACAATTATTCTTTTTAATCTGCATTTAAAAATTATTGGTGAAGCTGAACATTTTTTCTGTTTTAGTCTTTTTAAAAATTGGAATGCCACTGTACTTAACATCTGGGAGGTTCAACAAACTTTTGAGAAAAATATAGGTTCAAAAATATTTTATGAATTATTTCTCTACTGGATTTGTTGTAATGACTTTTGAATTATCAGATTTAAAAGATTAGGTAAAATACTATTCAAATTATTTCTGAGAGCATGGGGTATTCACTTATATTTTTATTTTGTTTATTTAAAAATTTTCAACTTCTTTTAAACCTCTGGAATATTTACAACATGTATTGTAAGCAAATACTCTAATCTAAAAGTTTCCCAAATATCCACTATATCCCACACCATTTTAAGACTCATTCATTAGGACTGGTCAAATGGCAATCATTTTCAAGGTGGCATATTCTGTTCCATTTACCTGTTGATTTTTATGCAAACTAACATTGTACATTATTCTATTTTGTATTATAATTTAACATTTTGTCAGGAAATAATATTTCTTTACTTTCTCAAAGTATTTTTATTCTCACTGACAATGTTAATAGCCATTATTTCTCTGCTGCCTTTACTACAATGCTTTCTGGTTATGACAGAGTTGAGAATTATTTTCTCAAGTTCCAATAAAAATCCATTTGGAGAAGTAATATATGTTTTGCTACATTTGTGAAATAATTTTGGAAGATTTGCAATTTTGTTTATTGTATTTAATCTATTAAAAAGTGATTTTCATTTGGTAGAGCATATATTTATTGAGTGCCTACTGTATGCCAGATACAGCTTAAATGTTAAGTATATAAATATAAGTGACAAACAGATTAAAGTGCCTGTCGTCATGTAGTTTATTTTCTAAAGAGAACAGAGATAGAATGAAAAAGCAAACACCAAAACAAAAAATTAAAAATAATGTCATATATATATCAAACCTATGGAAGAGAATAAAGCAGGGTAGGAGGGCAGGGAACATGTGTATTTGTGTGTGTGTGTGTGTGTGTGTGTGTGTGCTGGGCAATCAGGAAAGATCCCAATGGAAAAGTGATGTTTTAGTAGGGGCCTGAAGCAGGGAAAGTCACAAGTCAGTCAAATATCTTCAGGAAGGCCATTCAAGCTAGAGGGAACAGTCACTTCAAAACATTTGTAAAAACCATAATATATGTTCAAGTTAATTTTCTATAGATTGTCTTCAGTCCTTTCTTGCAATGCTGCTTTAATGCATTTTATATTTTATATTGCTAAAAATTAACATATTGCATATTTAGTATCATTACTATTATACTATGTGAATTAATGTCATTTATAGAACAGAAATAGTTTTTTTTTTCCTGTTTTCCATTTAACTTTTGGTGTATTAAAATTTACTGGTATTAAAATTTCCCATAAACATATATGACATGTAACTATCAGTAAAAACAGTGGTCCTGCTTGGCTCTCCTTATCTATTTAAAACTAATGAACTTCAGAAGTAGAAACTTACTAATGCTATCTATTGCTTTTGGTGGTTGCATCCATATATTTTGACATAATATGCTCTTAGTGCTATTAATTGAACTTTTAGCTTTAGCTGCTTATTCACCTTGTTCAATCACCACCCTCATACACACTAACAGTTCATTCTATATAGTTATATTGTGATTTTCATTAAATCAATATTCTGAGATTAGATTTTAAGTAAGTAACTGTTCAGATCTGTACAGGGTAGTAATGATGTTTAACTTTACTTCTTTACTTTCTTGACTGACACTTGCTTTTCTTAACCTATCGTGTCATTTATTTGTTCTTTATATATATATGTATATATACATATATATATATATATATATACACTCATCACGATTCCTTCCCTCCAGTGCTTCAACAAAACTTTATTTTATTTTTGTTAACATAGTCACACAGAAATGTGTATAGAGATTTACAGTAACATTATACACAGCAACCAGAAGGTGGAAACAATCTGAATGGATGAGTATATCATCAAAATGTGCTATATCCATAAAGAATAGTATTCAGTCACAAAAAAGGATGGAGTAGTGATACATGCCACTTGGATAAACCTTGAAAACATTCAGTTCAGTCACTGAGTTGTGTCTGACTCTTTGCGACCCTATGAGTTGCAGCACGCCAGGCCTCCCTGTCCATCACAAACTCCCAGAGTTTACTCAAACCCATGTCCATCGAGTCGGTGATGCCATCCAGCCATCTCATCCTCTGTCATTCCCTTCTCCTCCTGCCCCCAATCCCTCCCAGCATTAGGGTCTTTTCCAATGAGTCAACTCTTCACATGAGGTGGCCAAAGTACTGGAGTTTCAGCTTCAATATCAATCCTTCCAATGAACACCCATGACTGATCTGCTTCAGGATGGACTGGTTGGATCTCCTTGCAGTCCAAGGGACTCTCAAGAGTCTTCTCCAACACTACAGTTCAAAAGCATCAATTCTTCAATGCTCAGCTTTCTTCACAGTCCAAATCTCACACCCATACATGACCACTGGAAAGACCATAGCCTTGACCAGACGAACCTTTGTTGGCAAAGTAATGTCTCTGCTTTTTAATATGCTATCTGGGTTGGTCATAACTTTCCTTCCAAGGAGTAAATGTCTTTTAATTTCATGGCTGCAATCACCATCTACAATGACTTTGGAGCCCAGAAAAATAAAGTATGATACTGTTTCAACTGTTTCCCCATCTATGAAGTGATAACAAACATTTAAAATTCTTACTATTATGAACACACTGGGAAGTTTATCAACTTCATTTTATTTTGCTTTGCTTCATTTTGTTTTCCTGGGTGAAATCTCTCTAGTACCCTCTATCATCCTACTTCAACCTGACTGGTGGATCTTGAGATCACCAGGCAGTTGTATCTCTGGTCCAGGATCTCTCTTTGCCTTCATCCTTAGGGTTCACTCGGTCTCTTCCTGTGTTTGATCCTTTATACCCTTGCATCTATAGTTTATTCTTTCTTGCTTAATTCTGGTCAGGGGAGTTTACCTTCCAAAAGACCAGGTAACAGCAAACTATGATCCTGCAGGCCAAATCTAATCTACTCTTTACTGTTGGACAACTCAGAAGTTAAGACAAGGATGCCCACTCTCACTGTCTGCAGATGACGTGGTACCATACATAGAAAACTGTAAAGATACTATCACAAAATTACTATATCTTATCAATGAATTTGATAAAATTGCAAGATACAAAATAAAAACACAGAAATCCCTTGCATCCCCACACATTAACAATGAAAAATCAGAATGAAAATTAAGGAAAATAATCCCATTAATCATTTCAATAAAAATAATAAGATACCTAAAATAAACCTACCTAACAAGACAAAAGACAGAAAATCTTCTGTATGAAGAAAAAGATGACACTGATGAAAGAAATCAAAGATGATACAAACAGATGGAGAGCTATATCATGCTCTTGGAGAATGTTCTTACAAATAAATATTATTAATATCAATATTATGAAATAATACCCCAAACAATTCACAGATTCAGTTCAACACCTATCAAACTACCAATGACAATTTTCACAGAACTAAAACAAAACAAACACAAATCACAATTTGTATGGAAACACAAAAGGCCCCACATAGACAAAGCAAACTTGAGAAGAAAAGCAGGGCAGGAGAAATCAACCTTCCTGACTTCACACTATACTACAAAGCTACAGTCATCGGTACAGTATGGTACAGGCATAAAAACAGAAGCATAAGCAAATGGAATAAGATAGAAAAACCAAGATAAACCCACACACCTATGAGCACCTTCTCTTTGAAACAGAAGCAAGAATATACAGTGGAGAAAAGACAGCCTGTTCAGTAAGTCATGCTGGGAAAACTGACAGTTACATATAAAATAATAAAATTTGAAAACTTCTTAACATCATCCATAAAAATAAACTAAAAATGAATTTAAGACTTATATGTAGGACCAGAGACTGTAAAGCTCTGAGAGGAATATATAGGCAAAACAGTCTTTGACATGAATCACAGCAAGATCCCGTATGACCCACCTCCTAAAGTAATGTAAATAAAAGCAAAAATAAACAAATGGGACCAAATTAAACTTAAAATATTTTCCACAGCAAAGGAAACCAAAAACAAGATGAAAAGAAAACCCTCAGAATGGGAGAAAATAATTGCAAATGAAGTAACTGACAAAGTATTAATCCCCAAAGTATACAAATAGCTTATACAGATCAATATCAGAAAAAAAAAAAATGGCTGAATCAAAAAGACCTAAACAGACATCTCTCCAAATAAAACATAGAGATGGCCAATAAATACATAAAAAGGTGGTCACCATTGTTTATTACTAGAGAAATTCAAATCAAAATTATAATGAGGTATCACATCACACTAGCAGAATGGCCATCATCAAAAAATCTACAAAGAATAAATACTGGAGAGCGTGTGGAGAAAAAGGAACCCTCCTGCAGTGTTGATAGAAATGTAAATTGATACAGCTGCTATGGAAAACAGTATGGAAATTACTTAAAAACCAAGAATAAAACTACCATATGACCCAGCAATCCCATTCCTGGGCATATATCCTAATAAAACCATAGTTCAAAAGACACAGTCACCCCAATGTTCATTACAGCACTATTTAAAATAGCCAGGATATGGAAGCAACTTAGATGTTCATTGATAGATGAATTAATAAAGAAGTCAGTACATATATACAGTGGAATATTACTCAAACATGAAAAAAAAATGAATGTGAGTCAGTTGTAATGAGGTGAACTTAGAGCCTGTCATTATACAGAGTGAAGTAAGTTAGAGAAAAACAAATATCATATAATAATAATATATACATAGATAGATAGATAGATAGATATGGAATCCACAGAAATAGTACTGATGAGCCTAATTCTAGGGAAAAAATAGAGTCACAGACATAGGGCAGTGACTTTTGTAACAGCAAGGAGAGGAGAGGGTGGGATGAATTGAGAAAGCAGTGTTGACGTATATACACAATCATGTGAAATAGATAGCTGGTGAGAGGCTGCTGCATAACACAGGGAGCTCAGTCGATACTCTGAGATGATCAAGACAGATGAGATGGGGAGAGGAGGGCTCAAAAGGGAGGGGTGTATATATAATTACGGCTGATTCATGCTGCTGGGCAGCAGAAACCAGCACAACAGTGTAAAGCCATTATCCTTCAATTAAAAACAAATGATTTTCCGGGCGTGCAGGGAGCTGGTTGCCACTGGGAGCTCATGCCTGAGCACCTCCCTGGAGTTGTTCTGTGACCACACATCCCCTGAGTGTCTCTGAAACAAGATGTACAACAGGGTCCTGTGTGCCTCTGTCATGTCTGCAGACCTGGTCTCAGCTCAAGACCCACCTTGTTACTTTTCCCACTCTAAACATCTCCAGTAACACCGCTTCAATGCCAAGAGATGAGGCAGTGGGGACTTGAGACTGGCTTTTGGTTCCATATCTGTTTTAGTTCCCGTGCCTCTTCCCTTCTCCCCACCTCAGATCCTGCATTAGCCTAACTGCTCCAGGACAGACATATAGGTATCCCTTCACTATTGGGAATTGCTCCCTACTTGAGCCATGTTTCCACTCCTAGCTTGTGTTTTCCTTTGCTCTGGGAGATGAAATATTTGCCTTTAAAACAAGGGTGGAAATTTTTGGTAAGTTTCAAATCAGGAAGTTGTGCATATCCCTGGGGTCTATCACAGGAGCTTTGGACTGGGAGGATGGCATGGGTCCCTGAAGTCATCCCCAGATGGTTCTGATTCAGGTAGTCACAAAATGCTCACTTGAAATTCTCTGCTTCTGAAGGCAGGAGTAAATAAATTGAAATAAGAGCCCTGTTTCAGGGTGTCCAGTGGGAAAGACAAGGAGTCAGAAATGCCCAACACCTGAGAGGCGAGTGGAGGTTTCCTTTGCACTATAGGACATAGAAGACTATTTGATGCTTTAAAACATAAAAATATATAAAAATATATAACTTATATGTAACACTAGTTTTTAAAAATCTTTTTAAATGATTAGCCTCAAAAAAATGATTTTTGCACTTTTAAATGATTGAGAAAAAATAATATATCATGGCATAGTATATGATATTTTATGAAACTCCAATTTCCATATTCATAAATAAAGCTAATGGAACATAGTCACACTCATTCATGTATTGTCTATAATTGTTTACACACTGTCACGGCAGATCTGAGTGGCTGCGACATAGATGTTAGGGTCCACAGAGTATAGTATATTTGTCATCTTAATCTTTACAGGGAAACTCTGTTTACTGGTGCAACATAGCATAGGTAGGGCATGAGATGGGATCCTTTTGAAAGCTTTGTGAGTGAAAAAGTCTTTACCCTACTCTCAGACCTAACTTACCATTTACCTAATTGTGTATTTTTAGGTTGGAAAAAACATTTCCTTAAATTTTCCTCAAATTTTAACTCCACAGGGTAATGAAAGTGTTACCTATTGTACTCAACAGTCCAGAGCAATTACTGCGAGGTCTAATAAAATGTGATTCTTTTTTGGTTTTTGGTTTTTTTTGCCCCTTTGTGTATTGTTATTACATTTTCTTAAACAGCTCTGAAAATTTAAAATAGTGTGTCTTACTGTGGAAGTTCTTAATTGATATAGATTTCAGTTTTTTGTTGTTTTGTTTTTCAATCTGGTAACTGCAGCCATGAAATTAAAAGACACATGCTCTTTGGAAAAAAAGCTATGACCAACCTAGACAGCATATTAAAAAGTAGAGACATTTCTTTGCCAACAAAAAAATGTCTAGTCAAAACTGTGGTTTTTCTAGTAGTCATGTATGGATGTGAGAGTTGGACTGTGAAGAAAGCTAAGGGCCGAAGAATTGATGTTCTTGAATTGTGATGTTGGAGAAGACTCTTGACAGTCCATTGGACAGCCAGGAGTTCCAACGAGTCCATTCTAAAGGAGATCAGTCCCGAATATTCATTGGAAGGACTGATGTTGAAGCTGAAGCTCCAATACTTTGGCCACCAGATGAGAGCACTGACTCATTTGAAAAAATCCTTGATGCAGTGAAGGTGGGAGGAGAAGGGGACGACAGAGGTTGAGATGGTTGGATAGCATCAATGAATCAATGGACATGAGTTTGAGTAAACTCCGAGAGTAGGTGATGGAAAGGGAGGCATGGCTTTTGGCTGCACATGGAGTCACAAGAGTCAGACATGACTGAGAAACTGAACTAAACTGAACTGAAGCTTTCAATTCTGGAAAGCTTTTCTGAAATATTCCTTCAATAATTTTGCCCCTATCATTTCCACTAGACCACTGAGGTATGACTAAATCAAATCTCTTATGATTATAGAGTGGAAGTGAGAAATAGATGTATGAGACTAGACCTGATAGACAGAGTGCTTGATGAACTATGGACACAGATTCTTGACATTGTACAGGAGATAGGGATCAAGAACATCCCCAAAAAAGAAATGCAAAAAAGCAAAATAATTGTCTGAGGAGGCCTTACAAATAGTTGTGAAAAGAAGCAAAAAGCAAAGGAGAAAAGGAAAGATATACCCATTTGAATGCAGAGTTCCAAAGAATAGCAAGGAGAGATAAGAAAGCCTTCCTCAAAAAAAAAAAAAAAAAAAAAGAAAGAAAGAAAAGAAAAAGAAAGCCTTCTTCAGTGATCAATGCAAAGAAATAGAGGCAAACAACAGAATGGGAAAGACTAGAGATCTCTTCAAGAAAATCAGAGATACCAAGGGAAAATTTCATGCAAAGATAGGCTCAATAAAGGACAAAAATAGTGTGGACCTAAAGGAAGCAGAAGATATTAAGAGGAGGTGGCAAGAATACACAGAAGAACAATACAAAAGAGATCTTCATGACCCAGATAATAATGATGGTGTAATCACTAACCTAGAGCCAGACATCCTGGAATATGAAGTCAAGTAGGGCTTAGGAAACATCACTATGAACAAACCTAGTGGAGGTGATGGAATTCCAGTTGAGATATTTCAAACCCTAAAAGATGATGCTGTGAAAGTGCTGCACTCAATATGTCAGCAAATTTGGAAAACTCAGCAGTGGCCACAGGGCTGGAAAAGGTCAGATTTCATTCCAATGCCAAATAAAGGCAATGCAAAAGAATGCTCACAGTACCACACAATTGCCGTCATCTCACACACTAGTAAAGTAATGCTCAAAATTCTCCAAGCCAAGCTTCAATGATACATGAACCATGAATTTCCAGATGTTCAAGGTGGTTTTAGAAAATGCAGAGGAACCAGAGATCAAATTGCCAACATCCACTGGATCATTGAAAAGCAGGAGAGTTCCAGAAAAAACATCTATTTCTGCTTTATTGACTATGCTAAAGCCTTTGGCTGTGTGGATCACAATAAACTGTGGAAAATTCTGAAAGAGATGGGAATACCAGACCACCTGACCTGCATCTTGAGGAATCTGTATGCAAGTCAGGAAGCAACAGTTAGAACTGGACATGGGACAATAGACTGGTTCCAAATAGGAAAAGGAGTACATCAAGGCTGTATATTGTCACCCTGCTTATTTAACTTATATGCAGAGTACATCATGAGAAACGCTAGGTTGGAGGAAGAAGAAGATGGAATCAAGATTGCCAGCATAAATATCAGTAACCTCAGATATGCAGATAACACCACTCTTATGGCAGAAAGCAAGGAAGAACTAAAGAACCTGTTGATGAAAGTGAAAGAGGAGAGTGAAAAAATTGGCATAAAGCTCACAAACTAAGATCATGGCATCTGGTCCCATCTCTTCATGACAAATAGATGAGGAAACATTGGAAACGGTGACAAACTTTATATTTGAGGGCTCCAGATTTACTGCAGATGGTGACTGCAGTCATGAAAATAAAAGACGTTTCCTCCTTGGAAGAAAAGTTCCGACACACCTAGACAGTATATTAAAAAGCAGAAACATTACTTTGCCAACAAAGGTCCATCTAGTCGAGGCTATGGTTTTTCCAGTAGACATGTATGGATGTGAGAATTGGACTGTAAAAAGCTGGAAGCCAAAGAATTGATGCTTTTGAATTGTGGCATTAGAGAAAACTCTTGAGAATCCCTTGGACTGCAAGAAGATCCAACCAGTCCATCCTAAAGGAAATCAGTCCTGAATATTCAATAGAAGGACTGATGCTGAAGCTGAAACTCCAATACTTTGGCCACCTGATGTGAAGAACTGACTCGTTTGAAAAGACCTTGATGCTCGGAAAGATTGAAGGTGGAAGGAATCGGGGGCGACTGAGGATGAGATGGTTCGATGGCATCACTGACTCAATTGACATGAGTTTGAGTAAACTCTGGTAGTTGATGATGGACAGGAAGGCCTGTAGTGCTACAGTCCATGGGGTCACAAAGAGTCAGACACTACCTAGTGACTGAACTCAACTCAACATTTCCTCAGTTCTTCCTTGCTATAATGATCTTCATTCAGAAATTGGGCCTTCCAGGCTGAATTTTTCCTATCTCCTGTTTTATAATTTATTTCTATTACCCATTCCTTTATCTTCCTGTTATCCCTATGATATTGGCCCAACTTTATTTCCAGTTTTTAATTCCTTATATACACATACTTGTAGATAATACACACACACACACACACACACGTAAATCATATATATAGTATATATATTTATTCCATTTATATTATATATTAATATTGTGTCATTGGTTTTAATGAGACTATTTTTTTTTATTTCATTCTGTTTGCTTTTTATGGCTTTACTCTTTTTACCCTCTAATGACACTAGTTACATATTTTCAAGTTTTTGTCTACTTACTTTTTGACTCTTTTTCTCTCTTCATTGATATCACTGTATATAATATGGATTTTTAAAATACACTGTTATATTTAGTGTTATTCATATTTTAATTAGTATGTTCTAACTAAGTCTAACAGTTTTCTATTACTGCATAACAAGGCACTCCAAACATAGTGACAAAATATATCTATTCATTATCACATTTTTTGTGGGTCAGAATTCCACAAACAGTATAGCTGGATGCCTCTGGTTCTGAGTTTCTCAGCAGGGTGCAAACAAGGTGTTAGCAGCATCTTTGGTCATGTCCAGAGAAGTGACATCCTATCACTTCTGCTATATTCTTTCCATCCACTAATCCAGCCAACCTTCAAGAGGAGGGGTTAAACAAGGACATAAATGCCAGGAGATGACAATCGTTGAAGACCATCTTAGACACCATTGCCAGAGAAAGTATAGTTTAAGCTATATTTTTCTGTGTGATTGCAATCTTTATCAAGTTTTGATATGATTATTCTTTGCAGAAATGAATGTTGAAGCTTCTCTCTTTTTGTATGCCAGGGAAAATTTTGCTTCCTGATAATATTTTGCTGAACTGTTATTACTATAGATGGTTTTACTTTGACTATTTTCCCCAATTATTCAATGATCACTTGCTTAACCAAATTATGTACTCCTTTTGAATCAGCATTTACCCCAACCCAGGATGCTACCTGCCTTACTAAGATTTTAAAATTTATTTACATATATTAATTAGTACCTATGATTATTTAAAATGTTTGATGTTGTTCAATCACTGTCATGTCAGACCCTTTGTGACCCCATGGACTTCAGCACTCCAGGCTCCCCTATCCTCTGTTATCTACTGAAGTTTCCTTATATTCAAATGTATTGAGTCAGTGATGCTATCTAATTATCTCATCCTATACTGCCACCTTCTCTTTTCGCCTTCACTCTTTCCCAGCATCAGGGTCTTTTCCAATGAGTCAGCTCTTTGCACCAGGTGGCCAAAGTATTGGAGCTTCAACTTCAGCATCAGTGCTTCCAATGACTACTCAAGGCTGATTTCCTTTAGGATTGACTGGTTTGATCTCTTTTCTGTCCAAGTGTCTCTTCCAGCACCATAATTCAAAAGCATCAATCCTTTGAAAGTGTTCAGTCTTCATTTTCGTCCAACTCTTACATCCATATAGGACTACTGGAAAAACCATAGGTTTGACTCTTTGAACCTTTGTTGGCAAAGTGATGTCTCTTCTTTTTAGTATACTGTCTATGTTTATCATAGCTTTCTTTCCAAGAAGCAAGTGTCTTTCAATTCCATGGCTGCAGTCACTGTCCACAGTGATTTTAGAGCCCCCAAAAAGAAAATCTATCACTGCTTTCACTTTTTCCCCTTCTGTTTGCCATGAAGAGATGGGGCTGGATGCCATGATTTTACTTTTTAAATGTTGAGTTTCAGGCCAACATTTTCACTCTCCTCTTTTACCTTAATCAAGAAGCTGTTTAGTTCTTCTTCACTGTCTGCCAGAAGAGTAGTATCATCTGCATATCTGAGGTTGTTGATATTTCTCCTGGCAATCATCCAGCCTGGCATTTCTGCACATAAATAAACAGCAAGACAATATACACCTTTCCCAATTTCAAACCAGTCATTTCTTCCTTGTAAGGTTCTAACTGCTGCATCATGTCCTGCATGCAAGTTTCTCAGGAGATAGGTGAGGTGGTCTAGTACCCCTATCATTTTAAGAATTTCCCACAGATTGTTGTGATGTACACAAAGACTTTCATTTAGCCAATGAAGCAGAAGTAGATGTTTTTCTCGAATTCCCTTTGTCCATGATTCAATGAATGTTGGCAATTTGCTCTGATTCTTCTGTCTTTTCTAAACTCAGCTTGTATATCTGGAAGTTCTTGCTTTATTACTGCATAAGCCTAGCCTGAAGAATTTGGGGCATAAACTTTCTCCCAGAAATAAGCCCCCAATTCCAAGATAAGTAATTTAGCATAATTGTATGGCCCTGCACTATCCAAGATTGCTCTTTATTTTGCTTTTCATTCATTTGAAAATTACTTTTACATATTGTTAAGCTCTGGTTTATTTTTAAACTTCTACTGAGTTATGATTAAGAAATAAAATTTTAAGATATGTAAAGTATATGTCCTGGTAGTTTGATATACATATGCATTGTGAAGGAAATCCCATCACCCTTAAGTTAATTAATACATCAATCACTTCACATTTATCTTTTTGTGGGGGGGGGGGGATGAGAACATTTAAAGTCTACTATCTTGGCAAATTTCAATTATACAGTACAGTGTTATCAACTCTAGTCACAAAGTTATATATTAGATCCTCAGACCTTATTCATTTGTAGGTGAAAGCTGGGAAAGTGGTATAAAACTCTCAAGTCAGCTCTGCGGATGGAGAACATGTAAAGAAAGGTCTTGTAAGACCAAAAAACCTTATCTCCTGAGAGTAGTAGATACTAACCTCCTGTCCTTCATGGGAGATTTTCTGGATAAAGAGACAAAGAACACAGACTATGGAATGCCACCTTGATTATCAGAAGGAACTAAAAGAGCTGGCTTAGCAGGAAGTCTTGTTTGAAATGTTTCCAGAAATGTCAAGTGAAAACTGAATTTCTGAAGGCAACACAGCAAGTTTTCCCCTGTAGTAAGTCTTAAAATTAGCTCCTTAAGCATCCTCATCTTCTTCATTTGCCAGTTCGGTTCAGTTCAGTCGCTCAGTTGTGTCAGTCGTGTCCGACTCTTTGCAATCCCATGAATCGCAGCACGCCAGGCCTCCCTGTCCATCACAAACTCCCGGAGTTTACTCAAACTCATGCCCATCGAGTCGGTGATGCCATCCAGCCATCTCATCCTCTGTCGTCCCCTTCTCCTCCTGCCCCCAATCCCTCCCAGCATCAGGGGCTTTTCCAACGAGTCAACTCTTCGCATGAGGTGGCCAAAGTATTGGAGTTTCAGCTTCAGCATCAAACCTTCCAATGAACACCCGGGACTTATCTCCTTCAGGATGGACTGGTTGGATCTCCTTGCAGTCCAAGGGACTCTCAAGAGTCTTCTCCAACACCACAGTTCAAAAGCATGAATTTTTTGGCACTCAGCTTTCTTCACAGTCCAACTCTCACATCCACACATGACAACTGGAAAAACCAGAGCCTTGACCAGACAGACCTTTGTTGGCAAACTAATGTCTCTACTTTTTAATATGCTATCTAGGTTGGTAATAATTTTCCTTCCAAAGAGTAAGCATCTTTTAATTTCTTGGCTGCAGTCACCATCTGCAGTGATTTTGGAGCCCCCCCAAAAAATAAAGTCTGACACTGTTTCCACTGTCTCCCCATCTATTCCCCATGAGGTGATGGGACCAGATGCCATGATCTTAGTTTTCTGAATGTTAAGCTTTAAGCCAACTTTTTCACTCTCCTCTTTCACTTTCATCAAGAGGCTTTTTAGTTCCTCTTCACTTTCTGCCATAAGAGTGGTGTCATCTGCATATCTGAGGTTATTGATATTTGTCCTGGCAACCTTGATTCCAGCTTTTGCTTCCTCCAGCCCAGCTTTTCTCATGATGTATTCTCATATGTATTCAAATATCTTTTTTTCAGGATGATAATCTTGTGATATGGATTTTATACCTTTTATTTCAGATAATATTAACATGTAACTGTCAAATATTAATCAAAATTAGCACAAATATAAAATTTTAAAATCAAATATTTTTACTTCAAAAGTAAAAATGCTTTACTTTTACATATTTTTTTTTTGTTTGTAGTGTTCCATGCAGTGTTCCAGAGAAGATTTTAAGCTAAGTTGAAGTTTAATCCTTTGCAAATACATTGTTTTATTTTTAGTTGAATGTAGGACTCATCCTTTATGCTTATAATTAAAACTTTTATATAGTGGGCTAGGGTAAGAATCCATTGATTCCTGATTCACAGTAAAATTGTTCAAATAGAGAGCCTATGCTTTTGTTTAATTTTCAGAAAGTTTACTTAAATCTAGTGGGTATTGTTTGTTTATCTTTGGGTTCCTGGAACTATTAAACTCTATTGCTGGTCTCTAATCTCCCATAATTGTCAGCTTCTCCCTTGCAATTTTAAACTCTTTTTTCCCTCCTTTGCGGTATAAATTTCTCTCTCAAATTTGTCTTTTACAATGATATGGTAATCCAATAGAGTAATTTTATCTTCGCTGCCTCCATTAGAGATTTTTATTGTTAAAATATTTGTTTTTAGATACATGTTTTACATATATGCTTTTGGATCTCTCTAAATAAATTCACATTTATTGTTAGTCCTTTCTGGTAGTATCCTATTTCTTTTCACAAGAAATATATATTTTAAAACATCTAAATGATTTTTTTAAAGATTCACATGTACTTATTATACCATTTGCAGAGCTATAGTCTTCCTTTGAATTTTTAGTATGGCACTGTCTTTACTTGGAAGAGTTTTTTATATGCCACATATCAATTTTTATTATCAGTCATTCTCAGATGAGGAAGTTATATCCAAGCATAGTCTTTGCCAACCAAAAGTATATAGCACTGCCCTTATGCAACAAAATGCCCATAAAGTTGCTGTTAATTTCCGGAAATAAATAACTCATAAGTTTTAAATCACAGACCAGTGTGAGTAGGCTGAATAAATCTGTGGGCAACTGGTTCCTTGCCACCTCAGGTGTGAATCCTTCCTTTATCCAATGTATCCTGTCCATTAGTTATTTAGTAGCCATCTTGGTTATCAGATCAACTGTTGTGGTATCTCAGTGCTGTGTTTAAGTCATCCTTATTTTAGTTAATAACGATCACAAAGCACAAGAATTGTGAGGCTTGCAATTTGAATCTGTCAAAGAGAAGCCCTAAGGCACTCCTTTAGATGAAAATGTGAGTTCTTGACTTAATAAGAAAAGAAAAAAGCTGTTTGCTGAGGTGGCTAAGATCTACAATAAAAATTGATCTTCTGTTCATGAAATTATGTAGAAGGAAAAAAGAAAGTCATGCTAGTTTTACTGTCACATCTCAAGCTACAGAAGTTACTACCATAGTAACTTTTGCATGCTTAGGCTTAGTTATGATGAAAAGGGCACTAAATTTGCTCAATGAAATATTTTGAGAGAGACCATATTCATGTAACTTTTATTAGAGTGTATTGTTACAGTCATTCTATTTTTATCATCAGTTATTGTTGCTAATCTCTTACTGTGCCCAATTTTAAGTTAAACTTTATCATCCTTATGTCTGTATAAAAAAAAAAAGCACAGTGTTTACAGATTTGGTATACTATTCAAGGATTCAGGCAAACTCTGAGGGGTCTTGGAAGGCATGCTTCATAGATAAAGGAGAACTTTGTGCATGCTGAGTTACTTCAGTTGTGTCCAATTCTGTGTGACCCTATGGACTGCAGCCTACCAGGCTTCTCTGTCCTTGGGATTCTCTAGGCAAGAATACTGGAGTGGGTTGCCATGACCCCCTCTCTGTTATGTCTAATCCTTTTCTTGGTCTATGTTTTATGACTGCTTTCAAATTTGTGCAATGCTAAAATATATTTTATGTTATGGCAATGAGTTGTCAGCTAGTCTTAGTTTCCAATGTGAGTTTTTTTTTTTTTTTTTGGTTTGTTTGTTTGTTTCTATGTCATGATAACTATCTAACATGAAGAGACAAAGTTGAAGAGCTAATTAGACACTATTTTAAACTGAAATTTTAAGTTTAAATTGCAATATCTCTACCATAGTTCATGGAATACATTGCTATATTTCTGATGCTATTCATTTGACTCCAATATTGATTTTTTTTTTTCATGAAGAGTAAAGTCTGTATTAGTGTGATTACCTGTGTTTTATACATACTCATCCAGATTGTAATTTAAAGGGTGACATTTCTTCATAGTGTAGCAACTTCACCATTTTTGGTTCCACTAGAAATAGTAAAATTAATACATCTAAATAGAAAATTATTTGTTTTTTCATATCACATTATCATTTTGTTTTCTCAATCACCTACTACAAATTTTAACAATTAATTAGCACATCATGTTTACTTGTGAAGAAGAAAAGTTTCTTTCAAATGGCACCGTTTCTTCTGAAGAACAGAAAGTAACATAAAATATGTAAATGATAATGTCAGTTTAGGATTCTGTTTTTGAAATTTTTTAAAGTTCAAGATGAATTTATAAAATGTAATCTTACAAAAATTGTCTCAGTTTATCATTCAAACATTTAGCACAATTTTAAGATATAATTATTATTATGAGTATGATTTCAAATTTTGTGCTCACATTAGTCAAGAAATTTAAAAGTCATATACGTGTGTTTTAAACCATATACACAATCTTTTACATTTATAGTTTCCTGATAACATGCTTTAAAATAAAATATATTATACAGAAATTATAAAACAACTGATCAAGGAAAACAAAAAGCTTAGTTATTTGGGTATATAAATTTATTGACACAATGTGTAGTTCTACTTTTAAAGTGTACCTATGACTGCAAGGTTCCTGGCAGTAACTTTCTACAGTTGAGGAAACTGCCCTGATTTGCACTGACTTTCAATAGCTTACCTCAGGCAAATACCTGCAGACAATCATCTGTGCATGCCTGTCTACAGGCAGAGGAAAGCCTTAGAACAGCAGCTCTGTAAAAGTAATTATTCCCTTGACTGTTATAAAAAAGGACATTAGAGGATACAGGATATATATATATAAGCTCTCATTTGTTTTCATTCCAAAGATTTTGACAAAGTTGTCATTGATTTTTAATATGATTTAAAAGACAAATCAGTCAACATATTGCTATGCCGTAGGTTGAAAATCATATATATGTGTGTATTAGTCACTCAGTTGTGGTCGACTTTTTGCTATCCCATGGGTTGTAACCTGCTAGGCTACCCTGTCCATGGGATTCTCCAAGCAAGAGTACTGGAGTGGGCTGCCATTCCCTTCTCCAGGGCATTTTCTTGCCTCAATGCAGGCAAATGCCTTACCATCTGAGCCACCAGGGGAGCCCTTGAAGATAATAATTATTGTATATATGACTTATTCAGTTCTAATAAACCAATCTCCATTGATTAAGCACTCTGCATGCTCTGAGCACTATGATTGGTGCAATATGAATTTTTAAAAATAAGTTTAAGAGGAATAGGCTTGAAGTTAGAATTGCAATAGAATCCTGTCTTTGCCTTTTGGCTGCATTCCTTTTTTGAATTAAATAATCTCCTTAAAAGTTAGAAATTTTAGTATAAAATAGAGAAATATTGCCTAATTCAATGAGTGGTTATGACTGAAATTTTATAATCTGTTTTAAGATCTCAGCTCAATAGCCCCATAATAACTCTAGAAAAAGGACTGAGTAAATGTAAGTCATTACCATTATCATAGTACCAAAAATCTCTTAACATTAAATGTGAAGACACAGTTACATGGGTGTTAATTTTGTGTCTACCTGAGAAATTCTTAACATATCTAAAAGGAAAAACCCCAAGAAGTATATCTCAAAACATCCTTAGTAAAGATTAAAATAGTTTACAAATGTGGACTAAAATTAAAAAGTGATTTATAAATATATTCTTGCACATTTCTACAAGAAATATCTTTATGTATATGGTAATTCCATGGTTTGAAAACATTTATGGAAATTTTTTTTAATAATTAATTGAATGAGACAGGTAGATGTACCAATTTAACTAACAGATGAGTCATTTTTTTCTGGGAGAGAAATATTAAAATATAACAGCAATATTCACTATGATATAAACTGGAAAGGAGTCAGTGATGAGGAAAGGATCATAATTATTAAGAGTAATGAAACTGGCAGAAAAGTTTCACCAAAAACTAGTTTACATCACCCAGAAAGATTTTATTAGGCAAAAGCAATGCTAATAGCTAAGCAAAGTATTTATCCAGAAAGGAACTCAAAGAAATCATGTATTGATAACTGAAATACTAGAAAACCACTGAAACTCTTAATAAAAAGGATAATATATGCTGCTTATATGTTAGAGTCTAAATTTTGTCTTCAATGTTATTTCCTCCAAAATTTAATATCTACATATATATATAGTCAGAATTATGCATAAAATTGTTCCATTAACAGGCATAAAATATTTTTACATTTGTAATACTCATAGTGAAGAGCAAAAATAATAAGCCTAATCAAATATTTCTACTTGTCAAAAGATTTCTACTAAGACAGACATACTTGCTTGAGAGTAGTCTAACTAGCCAGAGGTTACATGATTTACAAAACCATTTTTATTAGTCACACAAGTAAAATGTAATATCTTTAGAATACAATATAAATAGTTAATGCTGGTAAGCATTATTCATTTTAGGAAATGAATAATTAATATTTCTTTCATTCTCAGTTTAGAACCAGGTGAAAAGTAAAACATATAGGAGATCCACAAAGAGGGATCACTATGACAACTTTTAACTGATAAATAGATTTGAAAGTGTGGCTTTAGATCTGTTGATCAAGTATTGATAATGGTTCGATAACTAAAACATATTTTACAGAAAACTTTTACCCATTTTTCTGCTCCATCTGCTAATTACCTTTTAATAACTCAATTAATTCAAGAAACCTAGACCAATACGAAACAGTCTTTGAGAGCTGTAGAGCCAAAGATAGCCATATTTCTAAAAATTCATCTCAGTTGTTTTCAACAGAGATAAAGAAAAGAACCTTTCAGAGTCTGAGGTCAGATGTCACAGAGAACAAGGGGGTATTTCCTGGGAGTAGGATTAGGGATTAATGAAAGTACCTACTGCATCTCCAAATCAAAGCCTTGTGTAATGTTTCCCCAGTGGGATTTAAAAATTGCTATATCTTGACTGCAACAATTTGAGCATGGAATCTTTAATGCAAGTATACTCAAATACTCAACTGTATCCATAAATCCAACTCAATAATGTATTCAGAGTGTATTGCTTTGAGCAATGCAACTTCCTGTTGTGTTTTATTAAAAAAAAAAAAAAAAGTTGCCTAAATAAGCATAAATCAACTAAATTAAAAAAAAAAAAATTGCTATGGATTGATGACCACGAAGTATTTGTTTTTAAGTTGAAGAATAATTGCTTTACAATATTGTGTTGCTTTCTGCCATACAGCAACATGAATCAGCCATAGGCATACATTTGTCCTCCCCCTCTTGAATCTCTTCCACACCCCACCCCATCACTGCCCTCTAAGTTGGAGCATCAGGTTTGAGCTTCCTGCATCATAGAGAAAATTCCTACCTGCTATCTATTTCACATATGGTAATATATATTTCAATGCTGCTCTCTCTGTTCATACTCTCTTTTCCCCATTGTATCCACAAGTCTGTTCTCTATATCTGTATCTCCTTGCTAATCCATAAATAAGTTCATCAGTACTATCTTTCTAGATTTCATATATGTGCTTTCAGTTCAGTTCCATCAGTTCAGTCGCTCAGCTGTGTCTGACTCTTTGTGACCCCGTGAACCACAGCACCCCAGGCCTCCCTGTCCATCACCAACTCCCGGAGTCCACCCAAACCCATGTCCACTGAGTCGGTGACGCTATCCAACCATCTCATCCTCTGTTGTCTCCTTCTCCTCCTGCCCTCAATCTTTCCCAGCATCAGGGTTTTTTCAAATGAGTCAGCTCTTCGCATCAGGTGGCCAAATTACTGGAGTTTCAGCTTCAACATCAGTCCTTCCAATGAACACCCAGGACTGATCTCCTTTAGGATGGACTGGTTGGCTCTCCTTGCAGTCCAAGGGACTCTCAAGTGTCTTCTCCAACACTACAGTTCAAAAGCATCAATTCTTATGTGCTCGGCTTTCTTTATAGTCCAACTCTCTCATCCACACATGACCGCTGGAAAAACCCATAGCCTTGAATAGACGGACCTTTGTTGGCAAAGTAATGTCTCTGCTTTTTATGTGCTTTACTATATGATAATTGTCTTTCTCTTTCTGATTTACTTTACTCTGTATAATAGGCTCCAGGTTTATCCACCCTAGTAAAACTTACTCAAATACATTCCTGTTTATGGCTGAGTAATATTCCATTGTATATATGTACCATGACTTCTTTATCCATTCCATCTGTCATTGGACACCTAGCTTGCTTCTATGTCCTAGCAATTGTAAATAGTGTTGCAATGAACACTGGGGAACATGGGTCTTTTTCAAATATGGTTTCTTAATGGTATATATCCAGTAGTGGGATTGTTGGGTCATATGGTAGTTTTATTACTAGATTTTTAAGGAATATCAATGGTGTTCTCCTGACTAGCTATATCAATTTACATTCCTATGAACAAAGCAAGAGGGTTCACTTTTCTCCACACCCTCTCCAGCATTTAATGTTTGTAGATAATGGCGATTCTCATCTGACCAGGGTGAAGCGATACCTAAATTTTTTCTTTATTTGAATTTCTATAGTAATGAGTGAAGTTGAACATCTTTTCATGTGTTTATTAGCCATCTGTATGACTTCTTTGGAGAAATATATGTGTAGGTGTTTTGCTCAGTTGTTTCATTTGCTATTATTTTCTTCCATTCTGAGACTGGTCTTTTCACCTTGTTTATAGTTCCCTTTTCTGTGCAAAAACTTGTAAGTTTAATTAGGTCTCACTTCTTTATTTTTGTTTTTATTTCTATTACTCTAGAAGATGAGTCATAAAGGATCTTGCTGTGATTTATGGCAAGGAGTGTACAGCCTATGCTTTCCTGTAAGAGCTTTATGGTTTCTGGTCTTCCTTTTAAGTCTTTAATCACTTTGGGTTTGTGTGTGTGTGTGTGTGTCTCTGTGTGAGTATGTATGGTGTTAGGAGGTGTTCTATCAATATCAATAACCTCAGATATGCAGATGACAACACCCTTATGGCAGAAAGCAAAGAAGCACTAAAGAGCCTCTTGATGAAAGTGAAAGAGGAGAGTGAAAAAGTTGGCTTAAAACTCAACGTCCAGAAAACTAATGTCATGACATCAGGTCCCATCACTTCATGGCAAATAGATGGGGAAACAGTGGAAACAGTGACAGACTTTATTTTTTTGCACTCCAAAATCACTGCAGATGGTGACTGCAGCCTTGAAATCAAAAGACACTCCTTGGAAGGAAAGTTATGACCAACCTAGACAGCACATTAAAAAGCAGAGACATTATGCTGCCAACAAGGATCTGTCTAGTCAAGGGTATGGTTTTTCCAGTAGTCCATGTATGGATGTGAGAGTTGGTCTATAAAGAAAGCTGAGTGCCAAAGAATTGATGTTTTTGAACTGTGGTGTTGGAGAGGACTCTTGAGAGACCCTTTGACTACAAGGAGATCCAACCAGCCCATCCTAAAGGAGATCAGTCCTGAATATTCATTGGAAGGACTGATGCTGAAGCAGAAGCTCCAATACTTTGGCCACCTGATGAGAAGAACTGACTCATTGGGAAAGACCCCGATGCTGGGAAAGATTGAAGGTGGGAGGAGAAGGGGACTACAGAGGATGAGATGGCTGGATGGCATCACCGACTCAATGGACATGAATTTGAGTAAATTCCGGGAGTTGGTGATGGACAGGGAGGCCTGGCATGCTGCAATCCATGAGTCACAAAGAGTCAGACATGACTTAGGGACTGAACTGAACTTTACTGAAGGAGGTGTCTGGTTTCATTCTTTTACATGTAGTTGTCCAGTTTTCCCATAGCCACTTATCAAAGAGGCTGTTTTTTATCCATTGTATATTCTTGCTTCCTTTGTCAAAGACAAGGTGCTCATAGGTGTGTGGGTTATCTCTGTCCTTTCTATCTTGCTCTGTTGGCCTATATTTCATACCAATACAATACTGTCTTGATAACTGTAGCTCTGTAGTATAGTCTAAAGTCAGGAAAGTTGATTCCTCCAGCTCTGTTTTTTCTTTCGCAAGATTGCTTTGGTTATTCAGGATCATTTGTATTTCCAAACATATTATGAATTTTTTTAAACTCTAATTCTGTGAAAATATCATTGGTAGTTTGATAGAAATTGCATTGAATCTGTAGATTGCTTTGGATAGTATAATCATTTTCACATTATTAATTTTTCCTATACAGGAACATGGTATTTCTCTCCATTTGTTTGTATCATCTTTGATTTCCTTCATCAGGGTCTTATAATTTCTGTTCATCGGTCTTTTACCTCATTAGATAGGTTTATTTGTAGGGATTTTATTCTTTTTTGCAACGATGAGCGGAATTGTTTCCTTAATTTCTCTTTCTGATAATTCATTGTTAACTTATAGGAATGCAAGGGATTTCTGTATATGAATTTTATGTCCTATAACTTTACTATATTTGGTGATTAATTCTACTAATTTTCTGGTGGCATCTTTAGGGTTTTCAATGTATACATTTATATCATATGCAGACAGTCAGAGCTTTACTTCTTTACCAATATGTATTCCTTTTATTTCTTTTTCTTCTCTAATTGCTGTGGCTAGGACTTCCAAACCTATGTTGAATATTAATGGACACTCTTGTCTTGTTCCTGATTTAGAGGAAATTGTTTAAAGTTTTCATTGTTGACATAAACATTTGCTGTGAGTTTGTCATATGTGGCCTTTATTATGTTGAGGCATATTTCTTCTATGCCTGCTTCTGGACAGTTTTTACCATAAATAGGTACTGAAATTTGTCAAAAATTTTCTCTGCATCTATTTAGGTGATTATAATGTTTTTATCTTTTAGTTTGTTAATATGATGTATCACATTGATTGTTTAGCATTCATGGAAAAACCCTTGCATTGCTGAGATAAGCCAACTTGATCATGATGTATGATTATTTTAATGTATTGTTGGATTCTATTTGCTAGAACTTTGTTGAGGATTTTTACATCTATTTTCATCAATGATATTGGCCTGTAATTTTATTGTGATATCTTTGTCTGATTTTGGTATCAGGGTGGTTATGGTCTCACAGAATGTGGGGGTTTTCCTTCCTCTGCAATTTTCTGGAAGATATTGAGCAGAATAACTGTCAGTGCTTCTTTAAGCCATGGTAGAATTCGCCTGTGAAGCCATATGGTCCTGGGCTTTTGTTGGCTGGAAAATTTTTTATTACAGATTTGATTTCTGTATTTTTTATTGATTTATCTGTTCATATTTTCTATTACTTCCTGATTCAGTTTTGAAAAGTTATATTTTTCTAAGATTTTGTCCATTTCTTTAAATCTGTTCATTTTACTGGCATATAGTTGCTTTCAGTAGTCTCTTTTGAACCTTTGTATTTCTGCATTATCTGTTATATCTCCTCCTTTTTCATTTATTGATTTGAGTTACACTTTTTTTCTTGATGAGTCTGCAAAATTGTCATTTTTTAAAAAATCTTATCAATGGACCAGATTTTAGTTTTATTGATCTTTACTATAATCTCCTTCATTTCTTTTTCACTTATTTCTGTTCTGATCTTTAAGGCCAGGAGTATTTTGACTTTCCTTTTTAAGTAGAATTGTTAATTGCAATTATTTGACCCTTGTTTTACCACTGAATACTTGGTGAAGCCAGGGAAAGTATAAATAACCTCAAATATGTAGTTGACACCACCCTTATGGCAGAAAACAAAGAGGAACTAAAGAGCCTCTTGATTAAAGTAAAAGAGGAGAATGAAAAAGCTGGCTTAAAACTAACCATTCAAAAAAACTAAGCTCATAGCATCCGGTCCCATCACTTCATGGCAAATAGATGGGAAAACATTGGGAACAGTGACAGACTTTATTTTCTTGGGCCCCCAAATCACTGCAGATGATGACTGCAGCCATGAAATTAAAAGACACTTGCTCCTAGGAAGAAAAATTATGAACAAACTAGACAGCATATTAAAAAACAGAGACATCATTTTGCTGACAAATGCCCATATAGTTAAAGATATGTTTTTCCTAGCAGACATGTATGGTTGTGAGAGTTGGACTATAAATAAGTCTGAGCACTGAAGAATTGATACTTTTGAACTGTGGGGATGTAGAAGACTCTTGAGAGTTCCTGAGACTGCAAGTAGATCAAACCAGTGTCAATCCTAAAGGAACTCAGTTCTGAATATTCATTGGAAGGATTGATGCTGAAGCTGAAGCTCCAATACTTTGGCCACATGATGTAAAGAGCTGACTCATTGGAAAAGGCTCCGATGCTGGGAAAGATTGAAGGCAGGAGGAGAAGGGGATAACAGTGGATGAGATGGTTGAATGGCATCACTGACTTGATGGACATGAGTTTGAGCAAGCTCTGGGTGATGGTGATGCACAGGGAAGCCTGGCTTGCTGAAGTCCATGATGTTGCAAAGAGTTGGACAGTTGGACGTGACTGAACAAGAACTTGGTGAACTCAGGCTGATAACTTATAGGAGTCACATCTGACTTGATACAAAGATGGCTATGTATCACCAGAGATTCTAGAATTTTGAGTTGGATGTAGTGATGGGTTGAAATTTTTATGGAGATATGATGAATGTTTTCTTTAATGGTAATAAGAAAAAGATATTTTATGATAAAAATTTTGGCTATTTTTAGCAAGTGGCTTATGGGTGAAAGTGACAAGTGTCATTTCAGGATTGAAATAATAAAAAGACCCTTCATAATATTCCATATTTTCTTTTATTCTTGAAGTAACCCTGAAACACTCATGTTGAGATTGTGGAAACAATAGAGAAAGATAAGATTGAAGAAAGATTAAAAAAAAAAAAAGATTTAAGAAAGATTGAAGATAAGATTGAAGAAAGACTGCTAGTTACAAGGAGCTATCAAAGAATTTCCCAAACTACTTCATAACTTCCTTTAATGGAAAACAAACATTTATTATAATAAATTCATGAAATGTGGTGATTTAATTTTTGCTATTGTAGTTCTAATTTTTATCTTATCTATCTCTAAGTCATGTATATAATGCCATAATTTACATGAAATTAAGCCTGCACATATGAAAATATAAACCAATGGAAAACTCCTACAAATTGAGTGATTCACTTTTCTTTGCAGAGTTGAGACATTAGGAGAGGTTTTCTTATAGAAGTCTTGCTCTTTTGGAACAAATGTCAGAGGGAAGGAAGTTTTCCCATAAACAAGCCTGGAAGGAATATGTACTATATGTTAATTGGGACATTAACTTTACAAATATATGTACTATTTACTTATAAAACATTTTAAAACATGTAAGTGAAGTGTGACCCATTAATTTCAGGCATAAATAAATAGATGTTTCTATAATTATCCTAAAAATCATGCCATTTTTTAAAGATTAAATGGAACTCAATTAATAATTATGAGGAAAACTAATGTAAACTAGGACTCTTCTGATAAAACTAGGCCATGTGATTACCCTCTCTAAAAGCTTTTTCAAAGCTCTGGAAGTTACCTGCATTTTCCTTTCCTTTCTTCTTCCTTTTGAAAAACAAATTGAAATAAAACAAACAAACATTCCTTTCTTTCCTTGAAACGCAATTGATGAAAATATAGATTTTCATACCACTATTGGAGTTTAGACTTAAAAATGAAAATATTCTTGGAGACTACACTGATTGGTGTATACTTGCTCATAGTCGAAGGCAGTCACCCATAGCATAAATCAGAGGGGGTTGAGAGCGAGGGTGTGAGGGTTCCCAAAGTAAAACAAAGGGTAATAAGTAATGACTGCATTCCTCAAAGACAAATTTCACTTACTTCAGTCTTGCAAAGAGCCAGCAATATCTGAATATATAGTTCTTAAAAGTGAATTATCATTAACCTTGAGAGAAATTTCATGGTGCATGTTATATTGTTCTCATTTTATTTCTAATTTCAGACTGAGGTCTACTGCCAAGCAACTTTTTTTCTCCTTCAATAATTACCTGAAATCCAAACTTCAACATGAAGTTTTCAGTGATTAAGTCATTTAAATAAATTAAATAGTCTTGAGCAATAATCAGTCAGAGCAGTTATCCATTTTAGATGAGTCATCTGAATAATAAATGCTTAAAAAAGTCCTCTTCAATCACATTTAGCCTGAATTTTTTCTATAATTGCCTTAATTTCTAGCACAATTTTAGCACAATTACTAAATGTCCACACACTTCTTTTACAATTTTACTACCCAATTCATTTTCTCTTGCTCATCAGCTTTGCAAATTAATAGTATGTTAAGTACATCACAGTAGCTTACTTGAAAGGAATGTTAAAAGTGAATTTTTGTAAATGACTAATAAACGTGCTTTAAAAGACATCCAGGAATCTTTAAGATTCTCATTCTAGAGCAAACCTGTATTTATGTCTAAATTACATTTTCCTTTTGACATTGAAATTCATTAATGTCCACAAAGTTATTAAAAAGGATAAGAATAACTACTTACTCATTTAGTCCCCGAAATGAAACAGGTGCTATACTAGGCATTTTATGTATATTGTCTTATGTTTATTCTAGAAATAAGGCTGTGTGCTATATTTATGCTTATTTTAATCTTTGGACCTTACACACAAATCAGGCATTTCCTACATAAATATAGTTTTATGTGTTTTCTTTCAAAATTTCTAACTTTTATAAAAATAACAAATTCTATAGAGGCACAGAGCATGTCTTGTCTCTTTTACTTGTTCTGCACCACCTCTACCTCATTCAAGAATAATAACGGTATTACATTTCAGGAAATTTTCTTAACCACAAATGTTAAAATTTTAGGAAATTACTTTCTATGAAAAAATGAATAAAATATAATGTAAAGTTGCACAGCTGACTCAAAATTAACACTTGTTTTTGTTGTAATTTGGCAAAAACTATTGTGTGACTTCAGCTATTTGTGTGTCTCATACTTGTATTACATCTACAAATGCATGAGATAATTACTTAATTTTTCTTTCGCTCCATATGGAGTGAAAGAAGCCTATAAGAAAACCTCTCTTGATTTCTCAGCTCTGCAAAGAAAAACATGTTAATTATAAAATGAAGCACAAATTTGTAAACAAAGAGCATAAGTCCATGTCAGATACTAAAATTGACCAGCAATCATTTTATGCTTTAACTTCTTGCTAAAAATACCCTAATTGTAACACTGTGAATAATTGTGACTTGTACCTTGACTGAGTACCAGCCAGTCTTATCAAATGGGTTTTCTTTGACAAATCGTTATGTTCCCAATCTCCCTTTCCACTTGGAATAGCTCTGGGACCATCTCTGTCCAGTTACATGTTGTACTGTGGGAAAATAATGTTGATGCAGTAGTAGCCTCCACAAACACTACAAGTAGGGCATGGACCAGAAAGTTTCCAAACCAAATTAAAATGATCCAATCACAGGGCTTATCAAAATTAAGTGAAATGCAAGGGAGAGAGGTGATATTCGATTAACACATTTAGGATAGGATGCAAGCAAGATGGAAGCACCTCATTTTCCGAATCCTGGGTATGCAGTGTTTGTGTATCTTGTTTCTTTGTCTTATCAAATGCCCTGCTGGTAGTTATGAGGACCAGAATGGAGACTGTTAACAACTGAGCCAAATGACAGATGTCCTGAGCCAAAGACATTTGCTCCACGAGAGAGCTGCAAGAAGTATACATGGCCAAAGTAGTAGCTTCTCAAATATTCTGATGAGTAGCCATGGCATGTACTTGTGTCTCTTTAGCAGAGAACTCATAGGTCTAGAATGGGTGTTACCAGTGGGTGGCTCAATAAGACCTCATAAATATTTAGTGCTGGAATATTTTGAGACACATATATATCGAACCCTGTGTGTATTTGTGTGTGTGTTCTCAGTCTGACTCTTTGCCATCCCATGCACTGCAGAATGGGGCAGGCTCCTTTGTCCATGGCATTTCCCAGGCAAGAATACTGAAGTGGGTTGCCATTTCCTTCTCCAGGGGATCTTCCTGACTCAGGGATTGAACCTACATCTTCTGCATTGGCAGGTGGATTCTTTACCACTGAGCCACCAGGGAAGCCCCACATGTATATTTTGTATATCATAAATATTTACTATACCAATACCTCATGAAGGTTAAGTATCTCTTGGTTCTCCAAATACTTGATCGGCTTATTAACTACTTACCTTTTAAGTAATATACCTTATGAATTCTGCTTATGTCTAACTATTTGCTTACTGGTTAACACATCTATGTTCAAAATGACTAATTTTACCTATGTTTTATAAACTACATATTTATTCATCTACGATAATTGAATATTCTTAAAAGCAAATGCACATTTCAGATATAAGGGGAAAATGCTTCAGAGCATATAAGGAGATTATTTTTAACTGATAAAATCAGACCTCATATTTTCTGGTTGCTTGCTTCCTTTCAGCTTGGAATGCTGATATAAAGACATAACTGTGAGAGCCACGCTGTTTCTATAATGTTGACAAGCCAACATGCTGGAGAACAAGTTGTTGCAGGTTGGAAAAAAGTTTTGTTTTTTTTTTCCTGTGTTCTTAACAACATCTTTTTCTCCAATGAACGTAAGATATAACCTCTCCATTTAGTTCCTTGGAGGTGCGTGCCTGTGTGAATGCTGAGTTATGTCCAACTCTTTGCAACCCCATGGACTGCAACTCACCACGCTCCTCTGTCCACAGAATTTTCCAGGCAACAATACTGGAGTGACTTGCCATTTCCTCCTCTAGAGAATCTTTCAGACTTAGGGATCAAACCGGCATCTTCTGTGTCTCCTGCCTTGGCAGCTGGATTCTTTACCACTGATCCATCTTTGGAAGCAGATATATATATATACACACACACATACATATATATATATACACAATATACAATGTATATTTTGTTTACAAAATATATATATATATACTATATATATATATGTAATATACAATGTATATTTTGTTTATTTTATTTCACATATGTATATATATCAATATCTATATGTATGTCTTAGTATTTATTTTATTTATCACATGTACTATCTATATATATTCAAGAACATTACATATGTATATGGATACATAGATAGGGATACATATTTATCTTGGAGACAGACATATCTGCAAAATATCATATATATATGATAGATAGATATAGAGATACATATATGTGCACACAAACATATATATATATACACATATATGTCTTTTATGGCAAGTTAGTCTACTAATTATTTCATTTCACATATATATGTGTGTGTCTTGTGGTAATAAAATATATAATCAAAGTAGTGCTACCTTACTTGAAGGAAATAAGCTATCT
This sequence comes from Cervus canadensis, assembly GCF_019320065.1. Classification (NCBI taxonomy): domain Eukaryota; kingdom Metazoa; phylum Chordata; class Mammalia; order Artiodactyla; family Cervidae; genus Cervus; species Cervus canadensis. The sequence continues at coordinate 47,285,147 of NC_057394.1, read as the reverse complement.
TTGCCTTTATCTTTGAATACAATGTAATAGTTGATAAAGTTAGTACACAATTAAGGGCATATGTGAATTATATCATTGAATGTTTAAGGAAATAAAGTCAATTTAGACACAATTAAAGTAACACAGAATTTGGATGTATAATTAAATTCAGAAAATAACTATGAATAAAAGTAATGTCAAGTATTTGTAAAGTGTATTAAACATTCAGTTTTTGTTGCAGATAATACTGTGTAATACCTGAGACATAACACTAGGAGTAGCTATAACAGGGAGCTATCATCATTGGTGAAACTCAAGGTGATTTTCCAAATGTTCAAATGTTCTATTTCTCTTCAATTTTTAAAACTGAGACAAAAATTTTTAAGTAATAGAGTTAAGATAGCCACTTTTAATATCAATCAGCTTAGTGATAATAGGCATGGATAAGATTTTTCAACTTTGTCTTAGAAATTGATACCGTGATAAATTGAAAAGGCAATTAAACAAAGGATGTAAGTTATATGAGAAGATATGCTCTATGAAAAGTAAGACTTTAGACTATAGTTGAGTCAAGAATAAGGAAGTTTATGACCAAATTATGTCACCAATCAAACATGAAACCTTGGTGTTTTTCTTGTATTTGGTTTCCAAGCAACACTTCCTTCCTTCTTACCGTAAGAGATGCAACTTTTTAAGCAAAATGACCAGGTCAAGATGTTCACTTGGCCCTTGTTAGACAGATGATAATCCATTTCACAATGGGAGGGACAATATAGAGAAGTGGTTAAGACAGGTCTGGAGCCAAATTTTCCAGTTTCCCATCCTGCTTATGATACTTACTAGCTGTGTGATTTAGTAAAAGTTAGTGAACCTCTCTGTGGCTCTGCTTTTTCAACTGGGAGGCTTAAGTGAGATGGTAAACAACAGGTATGGACTAGTATACCTTTCAATATGGGTTTAGTAAATATTAAAAAATAAAATAAAAATTCTCACTTACCTCTTTGAAGCTAGAGTGGCATTTTAAATTATATAAAGACAAAAATATAAATTACTTCTGTTTCTGGGAAGGTGGAGAACAATTTTTTTTTCTATTTCTCCTGCTACATACAATTAAAATCTCTAGCTATTATGTATAAAACAAACAAAAGAAGATTCTGAAAGGAAGGGAGAATAAGGCAGACCAGCTAGGTCCCTTGGTATCTAAGAAATATTACAATAGTGAGTCTCCAGGGTTTTCTTTTTGCCTCAAATACTCTGGACCAGACAATAGAGAAACTGGTAATATAGAAATGCCAATGAAGTAGAAAAACAACACATATTCTATATAACCAAGGGACAGTAAAGGAGTAGCCTCAGAGGATGGAAAACTTTCAGACAATAGCTGGTCTGCTGCAGCCAACACCACAGACAAGTGTGGCCTTATCTTCAACCAAAACAGGAAAAATCTTAGTGGGAAGTTTAAAACACAGCATTGGAGAGGTCACAAAGAGATACCACAAAACATCTGCAAGGGCAATGTCAAAAAAAAAAAAAAAAAGCTGAACAGGGAGTTGTGAAAATTTCATCTTCTCCAAATGGTAACAAGCCCCCTCCCTACAACTTAACATATGAGGAGAGACCACATTGGAAGGTTGGACTTCCATCTCTACCCACCAGTAATGAATGAGAAAGCCCTTCTCACATCTGGAGATGTAGTGTCAGAAGGGAGCAATTGGAGAGAACTTTCAGCATCATCTGAAAAGAACCAGGCTACATTCCTCCCTGTCTGTGGTGCTTACTTGGGAAACAGTAACAAAGCCCTCTAACTCCCTCAGAACTTGAGGACTCAAAGGCACCAGAATACTTAGATATTTCATACTGTTAAAACAATTTTTTTTTTAATGCAAAAGTAAGAGAACCATCAAGTATAATAAGAATGCCCTTCCTATTCTTCAGAGTTTTTCATCACTTCCTTCAATTAGTGTGCTTCCTAGTTATCTTTCCAAAAAATCCACTTTTATTAAAATTTTTCTTAGTTTCTGTTGCTTTCCATTAAAGTTTTAACTTATATAGATATGAAGTGTACGTTAATTATTTAAATAGCCTTTTGTCATCATTTTCAATATTTTGTTTTTTCTGTTGCTGTTCAACCGTGAAGTCATGTCTGACTCTGCATCTCCATGAATTGCAGCATCCCAGGCTTCCCTGTCTTCACTATCGCCCAGGATTTGCTCCAACTCAGGTCCATTGAGTTGGTGATGTCATCCAATCAACTCATCCTCTGCTGTCCCTTCTCCTGTTGCCCTCAGTCTTTCACAGCATCAGGGTCTTTTACAATGAGTCAGCTCTTCTCATTAGGTGGCCAACATACTGGAGCTTCAGCTTTAGCATCACTTTCTGGATATTTAGGGTTGATTATCTTTAGGACTGACTGCTTTGATCTCCTTGCAGCCCAAGGGACTTTAAGTCCCACAATTACAAAGCATCTGTTCTCTAGCACTCAACTTCTTTATGGTCCAACTCTCACAACCATACACGACTAACAGAAGAATCATAGCGTTGACTAGACAGACTGTTGGCAAAACAATGTATCTGCTTTTTAATATGCTGTCTAGGTTGGTCATAGCTTTTCTTCCAAGGAGCAAGCATCTTTTAATTTCATGGCTGCAGTCACCATTTACTGAGATTTTGTAGCCCAAGAAAATAAAGTCTGTCACTGTTTCCTTATCTATTTGCCACTAAGTGATGGGATCGATGCCATGATCTTCATTTTTTGAATGTTGAGTTTTAAGTCAGCATTTTTACTCTCTTTTTTCACTCTCATCAAAAGGCTGTTTAGCTCCTCTTTACTTTCTGCCATTAGAGTGGTATCACCTGCATATCTGATGTTTGTTGATATTGATATCGCTGTTGATATTTCTCTGGGAATCTTGATTCTAGCTTGTGATTATAAGAGGTAAATGATAATTTATGCTCTTTTAGTATACAATAATTTGCTTACTCCAAACCTACTTTAATTCCTAAAGGCCTTCTTATATTATGAATACCAGAATGCTCTATATATCCTAGATCCACTTATAGTTTCTAATTTTTTCTTTTTCTCATGTGATCTGGGTTCCACCAACAGTCACAAAAGGGAGCAGCAAGCTTTGAGCCTTCACTCAGGGAAACCAGGGTTTGAAGCAGAAATATTTAACTCTTTTAAGGCAGGGTTCTTAATTATTTTTGTGCCATTGACCTGTTTGGTAGTCATAAGTTGTGCTAATACTATTGTAGCCTGCACTTTTTATTCAAAACAATAAAAAGCCAAACTTCAGTTAAAGGATATAGGAATATTTCTATTCAAGTTCAAGACAGTATAAAATGCCAATGAAACATGATTCACTATCAATTCCTAAAAATGTCTCTAGGTATAAAGATGTGGTGATAGATGTCAATATATATGGGAAGATACCGTTCAAGATATCTTTCAAAGGAAGATACTGTTGGGGTTCCCTTGTGGCTCAGCTGGTAAAGAATCTGCCTGCAATGAGGGAGACCTGGGTTCAGTCCTTTGGTTGAGAAGATTCCCTGGAGAAGAGAAAAGCTACTCACTCCAGTATTCTGGCCTGGAGAATTCCATGTACTGTATAGTCAACGACCTTGCAAAGAGTTGGACATAACTGAGTGATTTTCACAACCTTTCAAGAGGAAGCCAAATTCTTTTCTTGACTAACAGGACCAATCCTATATGTGTTTGAACATTTATCCTTACACTATATTACCTTATGGTATTAAATTTTAAGCTGCTCCTATAAATTCTGTACCCTATCTATTATTTTCTTTAAAAATCTAGCTTGAAGGTATTCTGTTGTCTGCAACTAACAACAGAGACCTATATAATAACTGATTAAAGAAATGGTTGTGGGAAAAAAGTAAGCTAAAACAAAATGAGAATTTAAAGTGTTTTTCTGACCTAGAGTTTTAGAGTTTAGAGGTGATAAGGATCTGATTGGAAGAAACCCTGGTAATCTCTAGTGTACAATGATGAAACAAGATTTAAACTATTTAACATGGGTACTTTGAATAAAATGCCTACTGAAAGCAAAACTTTGAGGGGCAGTTATAATGGACATTTTGAAAAAATGATATGAGTTTGCTGCTTCTAAATTTAATGGAGAGCTCAACAAAAATTATTTACTTAATTAAATTGTTAGATAAAAGAATGGGTCAGAGAACCACTAGGTTTCTTTTTGAGGTAACATAGTTTGTATAGCTTAATATCAGATGCAGAATCAGAACTTGAGTGGTACTGAACTATAAGATATATTCACAGCAAGTCTAGAGCTTTTATCTGAAAGTTGGGATATTGTTTAGAATAGTGAGGAATTAAGAAACTTAATGGAGATATTCAGTTGCCGCTGAATATATTAAATGGACAAATGTTAGGCATTTCCCTTCTCAGTACAAATAGTCCTTCTTCTGTAATGACCTCATTTGAGGATAGTTATCTCTCAAAGGGATATAAATTTTCCTCAGGTCCTACTTACACCACATTATAACATATCATCCCCAGGCCCAAAATTTTACCTTGTTACACATTAGAATTTACCTGTAGAGGTTCAAGTACCCTCCTGTTTTTCATGACCACTTATACAAGATTTTCTGAGTATGTGGTCTGGCCATTTGCCTCTTTAAAATATTCTCCAGAAGAATCTTATCTCACTGCAAATTTTATATACAAGAAATATAAAAACACACATATATACATAATTCCTGTTGTTGTTTAGTTGCTATGTCATGCCTTACTCTTTTGTGACCTCATGGACTGTAGCCCACCAAGTTCCTCTGTCCATGGAATTTCAAGGCAAGAAAATTGGAGTGGGTTGCCAGTTCTTTCTCCAGGGGGTCTCCCCAGTCCAGGGATCAAGCCCCTATCTCCTGCATTGTCAGAAAGATTCTTTACCTTTAAACACACATGCTATATATATATACATGTGTGTATATATATATATACACACATACATACACTTTTTATATTCACTATAGTGTATACACACTATATACATATACATATACATATATATATATATATATATATATACATATACATATATATATATGTGTGTGTGTGTGTGTGTGTGTGTGTGTGTGTGTATTTTAAACATATGTATGTGTATGTGGGCTTCCCTGACAGTTCAGTTGGTAAAGAATCTGCCTGCAATGCAGGAGACCCTGGTTCAATTCTTGGGTTGTGAAGGTCCGCTGGAGAAAGGATAGGCTACCCACTCCAGTATTCTTAGGCTTCCCTTTTGGTTCAGCTGGTAAAGAATCTGCCTGCAATTCGGGAGACCTGGGTTCAGCCCTTGGGTTGGGAAGATCCCCTGGAGAAGGGAAAGGCTACCCACTTCAGTATCTTGGCCTGGAGAATTCCATGGACTGTATCTTCCATGAGGTCGCAAAGAGTCAGACATGACTGAGAGACTTTCACTTTCACATTTATGTGTGTGTGTGTGTGTATTATATATATATATAATGTATCATCTTCATCCAATTGCCAAAAAAAAAAAGGCAAATATGAAGGAAACATGAAATCCTTTATTCTTAGGATAAGAAGGGCATATTTCACTTCCACCCACACTGCAGAACAGTGACAGCTTCCATCTTAAGGTCAAGGAAGAGTGGAAATGTAATTACCATGTGTGTCCAGGAAGATAAAGACATGGATAAGATCTAGCTAGCATGTGCCTCTGAGAGTAATCATGGAATATAAATGAAAAAAGAGAAAATTTAATATTGCATAGCAGCATTCTGTATAAGAAAGCTCTCAATTCAGTATCGTTTCATGAGCACTGGTTCCCCATCATATTTCTGGGATCATTATCTTTTTAGCTTTTTCTCACCCCTTTCAACACTAATAATCACTTCCCAAACCCACATAACTATGTTTTTTGTATATTATATTTTAATTCTCATTTCTATTTAAACCTTTCCCACCTACATAGTATGCTCACAATCATGCCTTTGTTAAATAAATAGACCCATTAACATTTTTCTGAAGCAAAAGAAGAATTTTTTTTTTTTTATCCGTCTAAGCCAACCAGCTCAAAATGTTATTATTGCTGTTCAGTCACTAAGTCCTGTCTTACTCTTTGATTCCCTATGTACTGCAGCAGGCCAGGCTCCTCTGTCCTCCACAGTCTCCTGGAGTTTACTCAAATTCATGTTCACTAAGATGATGATGCTATTTAACCATCCCATCCTCTGCTGCCCCTTTCTCCTTTTGCCTTCAATCTTTCCCCAGCATCTTTTCCAATGAGTTTGATCTTCACATCAGGTGGCCAAATATTGGAGCCTCAGTTTCAGCAACAGTTTTTCCAATGAATATTCAGGATTCATCTCCTTTAGGATTGACTAGTTTGACCTCCTTGCAGTCTCAAAATGTAGTTAGATTTAAAATCAAAGTTTCCGGCCTGGTGCACTGGGAAGACTCAGAGGAATCGGGTGGAGAGGGAGATGGGAGGGGGGATCGGGATGGGGAATAAGTGTAAATCTATGGCTGATTCATATCAATGTATGACAAAACCCACTGGAAAAAAAATAAATAAATAAATAAAAAAATAATAAAATCAAAGTTTCCTTACTGTCATAGAATCTTTCAAAATCCCTACACTTTCTATTTATATAGTAAAAGTTACCATCAATATTTAAAGATGGCCTGCCAAATGAGAGATACTATTGCCAGGAAGACAAACTCATCACAGTATTCATGCTATTCAGACCAGGCCCGAGCACTTGTCTTATGCATCCCACTTGGGCTGGTGATCTGTTTCACTATAGATAATATACATGCTGTTCTCTCGAAACATCCCACCCTCGCCTTCTCCTACAGAGTCCAAAAGTTTGTTCTGTACATCTGTGTCTCTTTTTCTGTTTTGCATATAGGGTTATCATTACCATCTTTCTAAATTCCATATATATGTGTTAGTATGCTGTAATGATCTTTATCTTTCTGGCTTACTTCACTCTGTATAATGGGCTCCAGCTTCATCCATCTCATTAGGACTGATTCAAATGAATTCTTTTTAATGCTGAGTAATATTCCATGGTGTATATGTCACAGCTTCCTTATCCATTCGTCTGCTGATGGGCATCTAGGTTGCTTCCATGTCCCTGGCTATTATAAACAGTGCTGCGATGACATTGGGGTGCACGTGTCTCTTTCAGATCTGGTTTCCTCGGTGTGTATGCCCAGGAGTGGGATTGCTGGGTCATATGGCAGTTCTATTTCCAGTTTTTTAAGAAATCTCCACACTGTTTTCCATAGCGGCTGTACTAGTTTGCATTCCCACCAACAGTGTAAGAGGGTTCCCTTTTCTCCACACCCTCTCCAGCATTTATTGCTTGTAGACTTTTGGATAGCAGCCATCCTGACTGGCGTGTAATGGTACCTCATTGTGGTTTTGATTTGCATTTCTCTGATAATGAGTGATGTTGAGCATCTTTTCATGTGTTTGTTAGCCATCTGTATGTCTTCTTTGGAGAAATGTCTGTTTAGTTCTTTGGCCCATTTTTTGATTGGGTCATTTATTTTTCTGGAATTGAACTGCAGGAGTTGCTTGTATATTTTTGAGATTAATCCTTTGTCTGTTTCTTCATTTGCTATTATTTTCTCCCAATCTGAGGGCTGTCTTTTCACCTTACTTATAGTTTCCTTTGTAGTGCAAAAGCTTTTAAGTTTCATTAGGTCCCATTTGTTTAGTTTTGCTTTTATTTCCAATATTCTGGGAGGTGGGTCATAGAGGATCTGCTGTGATTTATGTCGGAGAGTGTTTTGCCTATGTTCTCCTCTAGGAGTTTTATAGTTTCTGGTCTTACATTTAGATCTTTAATCCATTTTGAGTTTATTTTTGTGTATGGTGTTAGAAAGTGTTCTAGTTTCATTCTTTTACAAGTGGTTGACCAGTTTTCCCAGCACCACTTGTTAAAGAGGTTGTCTTTTTTCCATTGTATATCCTTGCCTCCTTTGTCAAAGATAAGGTGTCCATAGGTTCGTGGATTTATCTCTGGGCTTTCTATTCTGTTCCATTGATCTATATTTCTGTCTTTGTGCCAGTACCATTACTGTCTTGATGACTGTGGCTTTGTAGTAGAGTCTGAAGTCAGGCAGGTTGATTCCTCCAGTTCCATTCTTCTTTCTCAAGATTACTTTGGCTATTCGAGGTTTTTTGTATTTCCATACAAATTGTGAAGTTCTTTGGTCTAGTTCTGTGAAAAATACCGTTGGTAGCTTGATAGGGATTGCATTGAATCTATATATTGCTTTGGGTAGAATAGCCATTTTGACAATATTGATTCTTCCAATCCATGAACACGGTATGTTTCTCCATCTGTTTGTGTCCTCTTTGATTTCTTTCATCAGTGTTTTATAGTTTTCTATGTATAGGTCTTTTGTTTCTTTAGGTAGATATACTCCTAAGTATTTTATTCTTTTTGTTGCAATGGTGAATGGTATTGTTTCCTTAATTTCTCTTTCTGTTTTTCATTGTTAGTATATAGGAATGCAAGGGATTTCTGTGTGTTAATTTTATATCCTGCAACTTTACTATATTCATTGATTAGCTCTAGTAATTTTCTGGTAGAGTCTTTAGGTTTTCTATGTAGAGGATCATGTCATCTGCAAACAGTGAGAGTTTCACTTCTTCTTTTCCTATGTGGATTCCTTTTACTTCTTTTTCTGCTCTGATTGCTGTGGCCAGAACTTCCAACACTATGTTGAATAGTAGTGGTGAGAGTGGGCACCCTTGTCTTGTCCCTGATTTCAGGGGAAATGCTTTCAATTTTTCACCATTGAGGGTAATTCTTGCTGTGGGTTTGTCATATATAGCTTTTATTATGTTGAGGTATGTTCCTTCTATTCCTGCTTTCTGGAGAGTTTTAATCATAAATGAGTGTTGAATTTTGTCAAAGGCTTTCTCTGCATCTATTGAGATAATCATATGGTTTTTATCTTTCAATTTGTTAATGTGGTGTATTACATTGATTGATTTGTGGATATTAAAGAATCCTTGCATTCCTGGGATAAAGCCCACTTGGTCATGGTGTATGATTTTTTTTAATATGTTGTTGGATTCTGTTTGCTAGAATTTTGTTAAGGATTTTTGCATCTATGTTCATCAGTGATATTGGCCTGTAGTTTTCCTTTTTTTTGTGGCATCTTTGTCTGGTTTTGGAATTAGGGTGATGGTGGCCTCATAGAATGAGTTTGGAAGTTTACCTTCTTCTGCAATTTTCTGGAAGAGATTGAGTAGGATAGGTGTTGGCTCTTCTCTAAATTTTTGGTAGAATTCAGCTGTGAAGCCATCTGGTCCTGGGCTTTTGTTTGCTGGAAGATTTCTGATTACAGTTTCAATTTCCTTGCTTGTGATGGCTCTGTTAAGATCTTCTATTTCTTCCTGGTTCAGTTTTGGAAAGTTATACTTTTCTAAGAATTCATCACTCTATACTGATCAAGAAACAAACAAAAAAAATTTTTTTTAGTTTTTAAACACACCCTTCATATGAAGACCTCAATTTTCTTTTACCCAAATATGATCCCAGAAATTTCCTCCATAGTGGCTGGAAATAGTTCACAAATGCCTTCTTTTCTATCTCTCCCATGTTTGTTTAATACCGTTTTTGTGAACAAGTAAAATATTGCTAAATTATAAAGAACATTGATAGAGATTGATAACAGCTGATTTATAAGTTTATAAAACTCTGCTTATATCTACTTGTTATACATATTCCCTCAAATCTATATGAAGGACTGCTGACATTGTGAACATTTATTATAGGATTTTCCCTACATATAAAACCTTTTACCTTCCTTATATTCACAAATATTCCTGCACTTTTTTTTTCTTTTTTTGAGAAATAATCTCTGTTTCTATTCAAAGACTAAACTAGCACACATTAAGCCTGCCTATCCAACACTAAATTTCTAGAAACAAGAAAAAAATTTTTAAATGCATTGATAACAAGAAAGAGAAACTAGTGTCTCATAAACTATTCATAATCTTTCAAACATAGACAGTAGAAAAAATGAATATAAAGAAGGAATCCATAGCCTAAAATGTGTGCCATAGTATGTTTCTATTAATAAGAGTTCTTGGACAGAAACAGACAGAAAAGACAGGAGGCACTGCACCACATTTCCTCCTGCCTTTTCAGTTTTTCTCCTTTGCAGAGGCAGCCAAAGAGAGGTGTTATTAGCTTGATTACCCCCACAGAGACAACCAGGAAAATTTTTCCCTCTACACTGCTAACTTGTGTCAGGCAATAGCCATGGAGGCAGACACCTACAGGCAAAAGCACAGAGTTTAGGAATTGAGTTAGAGTGACAGGGCAATGCCCAAGGCAGCTGGCTATACACTGGAAGAAATAGGGGGCTCACACCCAAATTTGCTTCTTAAGTACTATGCCTGCCAACTCTTATACTCTCCCACTACTCTCATAGAAAATAGATCAAACAAAAGCTGTAGCATCTGCTGCCAGGTCTTCACCCATAACCAGGCTGTGCAAAGAAGGCTATAGGCAATCTAGTAGAAAGTTCAGCTAGGAAAATAAGCACATTTCATAGCCAACATTAAGAAACAACTCAACCAACACAAGAACTAACACTTGAGGAATCAAATTTAATAGAACAAGCAGAAAAGATGATTTCCACTAATTACACACTTAGAGGTATTAATGACACTGGGTAATATTCTAGCTATAGAAGAAAAAAACAGATCAGGATTTGGAAAAATCAGCATATACAATCAATTGTATGGTAAATATAAATGACCTATTTTAAGTGTATTAAAATAGGAAAAAAAGTAAAAAATTATAGGACATGCAAGTGAGTATCAATACATAGTTTACATATTATAAATATATGTGCTGTGCTCAGGTGCTCAGTCATATCCAACTCTTTGCAACCCCATGGACTGTAGCCCACCATGCTCCTCTGTCCATGGGATTGTCCAGGCAAGAATGCTAGAGTGGGTTGATATTTCCTCTTCCATGGGATCTTTCTGACCCTGGGATCGAACCTGCATCTCCTCCACCTTTTGCATTGGACAGAATATTCTTCACCACTGAGGCACCTGGAAAACCCCATAATCTATTACCAATTCTAGTTTCACATCTTTCCTGTTACAAAACAATTTCATCATTTCTTTTCTTTCCTCAGTTTTCAATATCTACTCCCTCTTTTCTTTCAGTCAATAATTGTATTTAACAGTGTCGTGCTCCTCTGAGAAACAGTCTGATTTTGTTTGTTTGTTTTGTTTTGTTTAGCCCTCAGCTTCAAGAGTCTCTTTACCTTAAGCAGTTAGCACCTGGAGTTTTTTGTCAGAGGACTAACTTAGACTAATAGATCCTGTTTTGTAAAAACAAAAAAAAATCCAAGAACTGGGAATTTGCAACCCTGGGGAATATTTAAACAATGAGTGATGAGTATAGGTATATGGAAGTCCAGCTCTCTTGCCTTTCGTCAGGACAACTTTTTATAATTTACACTCCAGAATTCCCCTCTAAGATCAGACTAAAGATTTCCTTTTCCAGAAAATGTCTTCTTTCTTGACTTCACTTTCATTGTCCTCCCTGCCAGCCCATTCAATCTCTTTTTTGAAACTTATTTATTTTTAATTGATGGATAATTGCTTTACAGTATTACATTGGTTTTACCAAACATCTCTATGAAACAGCCATAGATTTACCCATGTCCCCACCAACTTGAACATCCCTGCCACCCCATTCTACCCTTCTAAGTTCTTCCCTAGGCCCAGTCTGAGTTCCCTGAGTCATAGAGAGAATTCCCATTGACTATCTATTTTACATACAGTAATGCACATTTCCATGTTACTCTCTCTATACCTACTACCCACACCTTCTCCACCACCCAGCCATGCCCGTAAGTTTTTTCTCAATGTCTGTGTCTCCAATGCTGTTCTGCAGATCAGTTCATTGGTACCATCTTTATAGATTCCATATATATGCCTTAGTATATGATACTTTTTCTCTTTTTTACTTTACTCTGTATAATAGTCTCTAGGTTCATCCTCCTCATTAGGGCTAAACTGAATGCATTCCTTTTTATCAGTTCAGTTCAGTCTCTCAGTTATGTCCAACTCTTTGTGACCTCAGGGACTGCAGCATGACAAGCTTCCCTGTCCATCATCAACTCACGGAGGTCACTCAAACTCATGCCCATCAAGTCAGTGATGCTATCCAACCATCCCATCCTCTGTTGTCCCCTTCTCCTCCTGCCTTCAATCTTTCCCAGCATCAGGGTTTTTTCAAATGAGTCAGTTCCTCACATCAGGTGGCCAAAATATTGGAGCTTCCGCTCCAGTCAGTCCTTCCAATGATTATCCAGACTGATTTCCTTTAGGACAGACTGGTTGGATCTCCTTGCAACCCAAGGGACTCTCAAGAGTCTTCTCCAACACCACAGTTCAATAGCATCAATTCTTCAGTGCTCAACTTTCTTTATAGTCCAAATCTCACATCCATACATGATTACTGGATAAACCATAGCTTTGACCAGATGGACTTTGTTGGCAAAGTAATGTCTCTACTTTTTAATATGCTGTCTATGTTGGTCCTAACTTTTCTTCCAAGGAGCAAGTGTCCTTTAATTTCCTCTTGATGGATGAGTAATATTCCCTTGTATTTGTACCACAGCTTCTTAATCCATTCTTCTGCCAATGGACATCTACAGTGCTTCCATGTCCTAGTGATTGTAAACAGAGCTGTAATGAATATTGGGTTACATGTGTCTTTTTCAATTTTGTTTTCTTCAGGATATATACCTAGTTGTGGGATTGCTGGGTCAAACAGTTTTCATTCCTAGTTTTTTAAGGAGTCTCTATTTCATTCTGCATAGTGGCTGTATCAGTTTGCATTCCCACCAACAGTGAAAGAGGGTTCCCTTTTCTCCATAGCCTCTCTAGCATTTATTATTTGTAGATTTTTTGATGATAGCCATTCTGACTGGTGTGAGGTAGTATCTCATTGTAGTTTTGATTTGCATTTCTCTAATAGTCAGTGATGTTGAGCATCTTTTCATGTGTTTATTAGCCATCTATATGTCTTTGGAGAAATGTCTGTTTAGATGTTTTGCCCATTTTTTTTTTTTTTTGATTGGGTTAATTGTTTTTCTGATATTGACTTGTTTGAGCTGCTTGTATATTTTTGAAATGAATCATTTGTCAGTTTTTTCATTTGCTATTATTTTTTTCCACTCTGAGTGTTGTCTCTTCACCTGGTTTATAGTTTCCTTTGCTGTGCAATAGCTTTTAGGTTTAATTAGATCTCACTTATTTATTTTTGTTTTTATTTCCATTGCTCTATGAGGTGGGTCATAGAGGATCTTGCTGTGACTTATGTCATAGCATATTCTGCCTATACTTTCCTCTAAGAATTTTATAGTTTCTGGTCTTACATTTAGGTTTTTAATTCATGTTGAGTCTATCTTTGTATATGGTTTTAGGAAGTGTTCTATTTTCATTATTTTACACATAGGTGTCCAATTTTACCAGCACCACATACTGTAGAGACTATCTTTGCCCTATTGTATATTCTTGCCTCCTTTGTCAAAAATAAGGTATCCATAAGTACATGGGCTTTCTGTCTTGTTCCATTGGTCCATACTTCTATTTCTGTGCCATGCTATCTTGATGACTATAGGTTTGTATTATAATCTGAAGTCAGAAAGGTTGATTCTTCCAGGTCCATTTTTCTTTCTCAAGATTGCTTTGGCTATTAGCGTCTTTTGTGTTTCCATGTGAATAGTGAGATATTTGATCTAGTTCTGTGAAAAATGCCATTGGCAATTTGACAGGGATTACATTGAATCTGTAGATTATATTTGGTAGTATAGACATTTTCCCAATATTGATTCTTCCAATCCAGGAACATGGAATATCTCTCCATTTGTTTAAGTTGTATTTGATTTCTTTCATCAATATCTTATAACTTTCTGTATATAACACTTTTGTCTCCTTAGGCATTGTATTATTATTGTTTGTCCCTAGGCATTGTATTATTTTTGTTGCAAGGTAAATAGGATTGATTCCTTAATTTCTCTTTTGAATATTTCATTGTTACTTTGTAGGAATGCAAGTGATTTTTGTGTATTGATTTTATATCCTGCCACTTTGCTAAATTCACTGGTCAACTTTAGGAGAGTATCTTTAGGGTTTTCTCTGTATAGTATCAGACTTCCCTGGTAGCTCAGCTGGTAAAGAATCTTCTCCAATTACTTGAGAGAATCCATCTGGCCCTGGGCCTTTGTTTTTTGGGACATTTTTGATCACAGTTTTGATTTTAGTGCTTATAATTGGGTTGTTTATAATTTCTGTTTATTCTTGATTCAGTCTTGGAAAATTGAACATTTTAAAGAATCTGTCCATTTCTTCCAGCTTGTCCATTTTATTGGCATATAGTTGTGTGTAGTAGTCTTTTATTACTCTTTGAATTTTGTGTTGTCTGTTGTAACCTGTCCTTTTCCATTTCTAATTTTGTTGATTTGATTCTCCCTTTTTTCTTAATGAGTCCGGCTAATGGTTTTTGAATTTTGTCTATCTTTTTGAAGAATCAGCTTTTAATTTTATTAGTCTTTACTATTGTTTCCTTCATTTCCTTTTCACTTATTTCTGCTCTGATATTTATGATTTATTTTCTTCTACTAATTTTTGTTCTTCTTCTTCCAGTTGTTTTAGGTGTAAAGTTAGGTTGTCTCTTCAATGTTTTTCTTGTTTACTGAGGTAGAATTCAATTGTTATAAACTTCCCAATTAGAACTGCCTTTGCTGCATCCCATAGGTTTTGAGTTGTCATGTTTTCATTGTCATTTATTTCTAGGATTTTTTTTTTTTTGCTTTCGATTTCTTCAGTAACCTGTTCATTATTTAGAATTGTATTATTTAATCTCCATTTGTTTGTGTTTTTTACAGTTTTTTTTCCCCTGTAATTGATATCTAGTCTTATTGTACTGTGGTCAGAAAAGATGATTAATAAGATTTCAATTTTTTTTTTAAATTTACTGAAGTTTTATTTGACACAAGATGTGGTCTATTCTGCAGAATGTTCCAAGTGCACTTGACAAGAAAGTGCATTTTTCTGCATTTGGTTGGAAAGTTCTGAAGATATTAATTAGGTCCATTGAGTCTAATGTTTCATATAAGTTTTGTGTTTCCTTTTTAATATTCTGTTTTGATGAACTATCTATTGGTATAATTGGGGTGTTAAACTACCCTACTATTATTATGTTGCTGTCAATTTCCCCTTTAACATCTGTTAGTATTAGCCTTATGTAATAAGGAGCTCTTATGTTGGGTGCATAGATATTTACAATTGTTATGGCTTCTTCCTGGATTGATCCCTTGAGCGTTATATAGTGTTTTTCTTTATCTCTTGTAATAGTCTTTATTTTAAGGTCTATTTTGTCTATAATGAGAATTGTCATTCTGGCTTTGTTTTGATTTCTATTTGTATGGAATATCTTTCTCCATCCTTTTATTTTCAGTCTGTATGTGTCTCTAGGTCTAAACTGGGTCTCTTGTAAGCAGCATATATCTACCTATATCTAAATCTATATCTGTATCTATATTTATCTATCTATCTATCTATCTATCTATCTATCTATCTATCTATCTATCTATCTATCTATCTATCTATCTATCTATCTATGGGTCTTGTATTTGTATACATTCAGCCAGTCTGTATCCTTTGGTTGGAGCATTTAATCCATTTACATTTAAAATAATATTCCTATTGGCATTTTCTTAATTGTTTTGGTTTTGTTTTTGTAGGTCATTCCTTTCTCTTGTGTTCATTGCCTATATAAGTCCCTTTAGTAATTGCTGCAAAGCTGGTTTGGTGCAGCTAAGTTCTCTTAACTTTGCTTGTCTGTAGAGTTTTTGATTTCTCCATGAAATGTGAATGAGATCTTTGCTGGAGAGAGTAATTTTGGTTGTAGATTCTTTTTCTTTAATACTTTAAATGTATTTCCTTCTGGCCTGCTGAGTTTCCCCTGAAAGATCAGCAGTTAATCATATGGGTTTTCCTTTCTATGTTACTTGTTGCTTTTTCCTTGCTGCTTTTAATATTCTTTCTTTGTATTTAATATCTGTTAGAGTGAAGAGTATGTATGTTGATGTGTTTCTCCTTGGATATATGCTGTATGGGACTCTCTGCACTTCTTGGATTTGATGGATTTTTTCCTTTCCCATGCTGGGGAAGTTTTTAGCTATTATTTCTTAAATTTTTTTCTCAGTGCCTTTCTTTTTCTCTTCTTCCTCTGGGACCCCTATAACCTGAATGTTGGCTTGTTGAATAATATTGTTCCAAAAGTCTCTGAGGCTATCCCCAGTTTTTTTTTTTTTTCATTCTTTTTCCTTTCCTTTTTTCTGCTCTTCAGCAGTTATTTCCACCAGTCTATCTTCCACCTCACATATCCCACCTTCTGCTTCCAGGAATCTACTATTCATTCCTTCCAGAGTATTTTTAATTTCAGTAATTAAGCTATTCATCTGTTTCTTTATTCTTTATTTCTTCTGTGTCCTTGGTAATTGTGTCAATTGCTTCCTACATTTTTCTCATTCTATTTTCAAGGTTTTGGAACATCCTTGCTAACATTATTCTGATTTCTTTTTCAGTTCATTTGCTTATTTCCTCTTCATTTAGTTGGTCTTGTATGTTTCTAGTTTGTTCCTCCATTTGTGCAATACTTCTCTGTCTTATCTTTTTCCTTTTTTTTTTTTTTTTAAATTTACTGTGTTTGAGATCTCATTTTCCCAAGCTTTGAAATTGAATTACTTCTTCCTTTTGATTTCTTCCCTTGGTGAGTCAGGTTGATCCAGTGTTTTGTGTAGGTTTCTGTTGGGTGTGACTTGTGGTTGTGCTCTGGTGGGATTAGGTAAGTCTGTTTGTTTTCCTCTGCTGGGTTGGGTTGTATAAGGTGGCAATCCCTTTTGTTTGCTGAAGATTTCTTCAGTTGCTGAATCATATTCGACTTTTTGAGACTCCATCGACTGCAGCATGCAAGGCCTCCCTGTCCTTCAACATCTCCCAGAGCATGCTGAAACTCATGTTCGTTGAGTCGGTGATGCCATCCAACCATCTTGTTCAAAGTAGTCGCCTTCTCCTGCCTTCAATCTTTCCCAGCATCAGCGTCTTTTCCAATGACATGGCTCTTTGCAACAGGTGGCCAATGTGTCGGAGGTTCAGCTTCAGTATCAGTCCTCCTAATGAATATTCATGACTGATTTCCTTCAGGATTGACTGATTTGATCTTCTTTCTGTTCAAGAGACTCTCAAGAGTCTTCTCCAACACCACAGTTCAAAAGCATCAATTCTTTGATGCTCAGCTTTCTTTATTGTCCAACTCTCACATCCATACATGACTAATGGAAAAACCATAGCTTTGACTATGTGGACCTTTGTCAACAAAGTAATGTCTCTGCTTTTTAATACACTCTAGATTGTCATAGCTTTTCTTCTAAGGAGCAAATGTCTTTTAATTTCAAGGCTGCAGTCACCATCTGCAGTGATTTTGGAGCCCAAGAAAATAAAGTCTATCACTGTTTCCATTGTTTCCCCTTCTATTTTTCATGAAATGATGGGACTAAATGCCATGATTTTTGTTTTTTGAATGTTAAGTTTTAAACCACCTCTTTCACTCTCCTCTTTCACTTTCATCAAGAGACTCTTTAGTTTGCTTTCTGCCATAAGGTGGTGCCATCTGCATATCTGTGATTTTTTATATTTCTTCCAGCAATCTTGATTCCAGCTTGTAATTCATACAACCCTGTATTTTGCATGATGTACTCTGCATAAAAGTTTAATAAACAGGGTGACAATATATATCCTTGATGTATTCCTTTCCCAATTTGTAACCAGTTGTTCTATGTCCAGTTCTAATTGTTGCTTCTTGATCTGCATACAAGTTTCTCAGAAGACAGGATAGGTGGTCTGGTTTTCCCATCTCTTTTAAGAATTTTCCCTTCTGTTGTGATCCACACAATCAAAGGCTTTAGTGTACTCAATAAAGCAGAAGTAGATTGTTCCTTTTTCAGGAATTCTCTTGTTTTTTCTATGATCCAATGGATGCTGGCAATTTGATCTTTCTTTCCTCTGTGTTTTCTAAATCTAGCTTGAACATCTGGAAGTTCTTGGTTCACATACTGTTGAAACCTAGCTTGGAGAATTTTGATATCTTTCTTAGCATATGAAATGAATGCAATTGCATGGTCCTTTGAACTTACAAACAGCTGAGAAAAGAGGAGAAGCAAAAGGAAAAGGTGAAAAGGAAAGATATGTCCATTTGGATACAGGGTTCCAAAGTTAGTGATGAGAGACAAGAAAGCCTTGTTATGAAAGCCTTCCTAAGTGAACAATGCAAAGAAATAAAAGAAAACAACAGAATGGAAAAGACTAGATATCTCTTCTAGAAAATTAGAGATACCAACGGAACATTTCATACAAAGATGGGCATGAGAAAGGGCAGGAACGGTATGGACCTAACAGAAGCAGAAGATATTAAGAAGAGGTGGCAAGAATACACAGAAGAGCTATACAAAATGATCTTAATGACCCAGATAACCCTGATGGTGTGATCTGTTACCTAGAGCCAGACATCTTGGAGTGTGAAGTCAAGTGGGCCTTAGGAAGCATCACTCCAAACAAAGCTAATGGTAATGTAATTCTAGCTGAGTTATTTCAAATCCTAAAAGATGATGCCGTGAAAGTGCTGCACTCCATATGCCAGCCAATTTGGAAACAGCAGTGTCCACAACACTGAAAATGCCAGCTTTCATTTAAATCCCAAAGAAGGGCAGTGTCAAGGAGAGCAGATGATTAGGTTTGCTTTTTTTTTTTTTCTTGTTTGTTGTTTGGGTAAGGCATCCTGTACTGGGTGCCGACAGCAGTTGGGTGTTGCAGGTCTTATATACAGGCGAGGGACTTCGTGGGAGTTCTCACTATCAATACTCCCTGGGCTTAGAAGTTTTCTGGCAGTCTAGATTCTTGTTATCAGTGCTCCCCCTCCAAAGG